>NC_142337.1:66807500-67120500 GCF_054954075.1 Amborella trichopoda | reverse complement strand
ACGCTATTTGAAGTTCAATGGTCAAAAGTGATTGTGACCGTTTTGTATTAGAGGTAAATGATTGAATCTGTACTTTCTTTTTTCATGTGGTAAAGCTTCGAGAAACCTTAGTTACCTGAATTTACTGCTTGTTGATTTCCCAAAATTTGACTTCAATATTTGTGAGCATGGCTTCAATAGGTTATTTATTTATACTATTCTGGTTCTCAGTGACCACAAGCAATTAGATTTTCAGAAATAACAGCAAATATATAGGAATCTCAAAAACTTACCCTTAACGAAAGACTATTTTATGGCTACCTTGAACTAATGTCTCAGAAAATGTCTAGAACATTCCCCAGTCTTTTAGTTCTTAGTGAGCAGCTGTGGGAAAAACTTCCAAGGTAAGCAATTCCTATTTGAAGCAACAGAGCCTTTCACACCCAGGCTGAAATTTTAATTCATGAATAGGAAAAAAAATGAAATAAAGGACACCATGTTTTGATAATGTACATTGGATAAAAAGTAAAAGTAATTAATCATGGAAAAACACAGACATGACCAAAGTCTTATTAAAGGAAAGAAAAATAAGTTAAGGCGTGCAGAATTTATATTTGTTAAAAGATGTGTACTGGAGCAAGTGTGTTTATATTAAGGGTGCAGTTAGCATACGGATGCATCCGTAGGTGTAGAGGTAAGGTGCACTTTCAAATTTTATCATGGTATATAGTTTTGATGTAAAATGGTATATAATTTTGATGTAAAATGTTCTTAGGATTATATCAAAATCTATTTTTATATCTAATTATAAAATTTTAAATTTCAAAAATGGTTAAAATCAAGTAGATCTATGAACTTATGAAAATCTTGAAAACAGACGGTGTAGATAATATGTTGTAAAATGCAGTATTTTTGAGACTTAAAATCTTTTTATTTTTTATGATCATACATCTCGATGTCGAGATGATCAATCAAAGGGTTTTTCAACATTAAAACTACCTTTTTCAATAGATTTTTGAGGTGCATCGGTAGTTCTACATATAAGGTTGCAACCTTATATAAAACTTTTTCCTTATATTAAACTTGGACCATTGGAAACTCTTTCAGAATTTTTTATATAAATTTGTAGCTTCAAATATTGTTTTCAATTTTGAGCCAATTTTTTGTTAGTAATGTAGCAGTTTCTTTTACTCGTTTTTAGTTGATCGATGTAATTGTACCCGTTTTTAGTTGACTATGTAAACATTAGCATTGTTTTCCAGCTTTCCATGCTTTGGGTTGCTCTCACGAGAATTTCAACCCAATGTGATTCCTATTTATTCTTTTTCATCGCTATGAGAATGAAAACTACAATATGGTGACTAGTGTTTGGGGTGCTATCACCATAACTGAAGCCTTTTTCCCTGATATCATGAAGTTGAACATGGATTGTCCGGTTATTAGATAATATTGACATATATAATATAGAAAGAGAGTTATCTCCTGTGATTTTAAATGTTTAATTTGAAAATCTTATCTTTCATATGCTTGCTCGCCTCCAAAAGTTGGTATATATCTTGTGTTTGGAACTCCATGAAATATGAATCGAAATGCACTGGAGAACAACGAGAACACCAACAAGAAGGAACAAATTTCAATTAATCAAATATATTACAACTGAAAGAAACTGGGCTTGTAATAGTTTGTGCTGCCTAGAGTCTCAAGCCATATGTGGTCCTCATTTGGGAAGGTTTGAGGGTTGGAAGGCCCATAGGAAAACATGGGTTTTGTCTAGCAAGCTTTCAAACAAGATATCTTAAACCATAAGTTTCTAATCAAATTTTCTAGTATTGAGCTCTTAGTGAAAATTGATGGAGCGCGTATCAAACTATACCTGAGATCAGAGTAGGGGTGTCGTGAAGCTGGTGATTGTACAGTTCGGATTTTTGGATTAGGAACCCATGTTGGCCTTTTAGAGAGAGAAAAAAGCAGAGGAAGCTCTGTAGCCTTTTAGGTTTTATTGTTTTCTTCCTCTCTTTGGCTTACCATTTTATAAGGAGAAGATGAGCTAATCATTATATTTCTCCAACGGGTCTTTGAGAAAAAAAAAGGGTTTTCATGATCTCATGGATATTCATCCAACGTTCATATGAACGTTGGATATAATTTTTTGGATAATTATAATGAATATTGCATTCTCACAATTGTAGGCTAAGACACGTAAGGCCTTATAACCATACGTGTCAACATCTCCCACTTGGCTATGACGGCCGAGCTTAATATATATTGTAACAATCCTAAAATTTCAAAAAAAAAAAAAAAAAAAAGAGGAGAAAGATGCTTTTAAATAGGTGATGGTCTGATTGAGTATGATGGTCCTTGGGGACCATCACTATTTTCAAAACTTTTTTACTTGGTTTAAACTTCTGCTGTTGCTTTTGTTTGCAGCCTTTGCAGTTGCTGCTTGTAGCTGGCCACGTCCTTTAGTGGACGTGGTTTTCGTATGTTAAAAGCAGACGCTTAACGCGACACCTCAGGTATTAGGTATAGCGTAATAAAATATTATAATAATACGTTATAAGAATTTAAATAGGGGAGGTGAGCACTCCCACCTTAGAAAATTTTGAGATCTCTCTCTCTGGTCGAAACACAGTGAACTCCTCTCTCGAACCGAATTTTTTATCAGAAGCTCCATCTCAAACAATTGTGGGTAAGTGACATCGTCTTCCTGAAAAATAGTCTATTTTTAATAAATAGTGATATTTCCATCTAGGATCTTTATTTTATCAGTTTTATGTGTAAGTGACCTCATTGTCTCGAAAAATAATCCATTCTTTTTAAAAATAAAATGAAATAATTATTTCTGCTTATTATCATGAATTTTAGGTGCTATAAATTTTATGCGCACACGACCTCATTATCTTGAAAAATAATCTTTTTAAAAAAAATTGTGATATTTTATCTATGTTAGAAATTTTAAATGCTGTAAATTCTTAGAAAAATAAATTTATTTATTTTTCTTGGCTATTGTTAGAAAATTTTAGATACTATCAAATTATTAGAAATAAATGTGATATTTCTGCTTTTAGTAAAATTGTGATATTTCTTTCTACTGTTTTGAATATTTAGACATTGTACAAGTCATGTGCAAATGACTGCCTTATTATTTAAAAATTGACATTTTTGCAATTGATTATAGTATTGTTGTGAAATGTTTATTTGTGGATTGATATCCCATAAATTGTGATAATTCCGTATTCTTGAATTTCTATGAGAGTTTTTTTATACATATTAAATTGGCAATTATGCTAGAATGCCTTTACAAACTGCTACCTTTCTAAATTTGAGCCCAAAATATTTGATTGGTTATTTTTGAAATGTTATAGAGAGTGATTGTTATTAATGGTTTAAGTGAAATTCATATTAATGATTTCAGTGATATGTTGAGTACATGATATTGCTGCTTTCGAATGTTTAAAGAGATTTAGAAATAATTTAAGTATGCAAGTGGACTCATCATGTTCGCCGGTGAGGTATAAGTGGACCTATCTGGGATGCCGGTAGGGATTAAGTGGACTCATCCGGTACGCCGGTGAGGTATAAGTGGACCTGCAGGGATTAAGTAGACCTATCTGGGACGCCGATAGGGATTAAGTGGACCCATCAAGACGCTGATGGGGAATATAGGTGACCTACTTGGGATGCTAGTAGGGTATTTTGTGAAATCCTTTGAATTATATACTGCCGTTAAAAGTGTTATAAGCATTTCAATTACTCGGATTATACTTAATTATGCATTTATTGAAAGTGAAACTGTTGATGCATTTCTGTTAATAGATCTCATTTTGGAAAATATTGATATATTTCAATCATGATTATTTTTAGGATTATGATGATCACTTACTGAGTAGTCAAACTCATCAAACTATGGTAAACATTTTTCATGATAACTGCGGATTCATTTTGAGTGCTAGTCAAGATCAACCTTAGAAGATACTGTTGTTGTGCTAGCTTTCTTTATTTACTTTGTAATACCTCGCCACTGTAAATTTGTCTTATCAATAGATGTATATATGTTTTGTCTGTCACATCTCAGGAATAACAGTATTGTAAATTCTTGGGGTGTGACATATATACTCACACTTTTGAGTATGACTTAAGAAAATATCATGTCATGATGTTTTTCTCACGTTTTCGTGGATATGTCTCTCATAACAAATGTCCATCATGAGAATTTTCATGCTAATGACACTTAGACCATTTGTTAATGGATCATCGATTATTTCTGATGAGGGCAAGTAACTAAAGCTTTAATATCAATTTTAAAGGATAAAACCAAGGTTTGGAAAAAACTAAAAAAAAAAAAAATAATGTAGAAATTAAAAGAAGCGAGACACAAAGATTTATTTGGTTCTAGCCAATTGCCTATATCCACAAGGAAACAAAATTCTCTCTCATTAATAAGAAAAATACCATGCAAGGCCTTTCTCTATATTTTTTTATCTTTTCTTTCTCTCTCTACCAAATAATCTTTTTATTAAAAAAAAAACATCAAATACCATTCACGTGAGGCTCTATCCTAAAGATTCCCTTCCCACTTTCTAGGTTTAAAAAAGATTTCCTTTTCCGCAAATATTTCTTTATCCCGACTAAATCCCTCCAAATAGGAAACATTAACCCATAATAGGAGATCTATTAGGAGCATAAGATCAAGGAAATCCTTCTTATCCAAAAAACATGGGCTTCATATCTAACACAAAGATGTAACCTCTTTGCCTAGGTTTGTCTATCGTGGAACAGTTAACCTTTAGTACCACAATCACGTATCATCAAATGCAAAATCTAGCAGTAGGGATATACTATTTTCTAGCACAAAGCCTAGAAAAACAATTTTTCAGACTTTAAATGCAATCAATGCACATTTCTAGCCATTTGATCCGGTTATAATTAGAGACGATTGTAACCTTTTTGTACTAAAGCATAGTTTCCCAAATAAAATAAGATGAAATGAGAATACCTCTTGTTCATGAGGAATATGTGTTATGGTTTAGGTATGCTTAACGGGTAAGTTAATGGCGTGACTTAGAATTCCCCTTTGCTTTGCTAAACACCCCAAAAGACAAACCAACTTAATGAATTCCATGCAGTGGAATGGCTTCTATATTATGTTATCTCTAAGTAACTAGAGTTTAACCTAAATTCATTCATTTTCAATTGAAGTAACCTCTTCTGACCTATGTGCCTCACCAACAAAAGTCTAACGAATCTGACCTAATGGCTTCCATTCAACTGCAAGCATGTCCCCTACTTCCAACAGTCAAGATAAGAGGCTGGGCACTTCCTTTACTCTTCTCTTCTCTTGTAATATGAACCAAAAGCAATGAAAACAAACATTAAAACCATAGGCATCAGCAACATAAAAGCTATCAATTCCTACATTACAGTACTAGCTTATTTTACACAATACCATTGACTGGTGTGCAGATCAACAAGAAAGACTGAGTCTGATAGATAAAAAGTAGAAACCATATTTTCATGGAGGAATGTAGTATGTTCCCTGTGGAAGATGGTGTTCCATCCACCTTAAAAACCACTTCTGAGGGGTCAGGGTAAGCTAACTTTTTAGAAAAGTAAAAAGATATGAATTCCAAATCGATCGTCACCCAAAATGAAATCTGCGTTGTCCATTTCACGGGTGGTAGATTAAGGGATTCGGAGGGATTTGCATGCTTTAAATCAAATCAAATTGGAAAGACAATGACATGAAAAGGATCATTTTTGGGGCATCTCATATCGATCATAAGTTTCTTGTTTATGGTGAGGTCGGCAGAAGACCTAGTGTGCTATGGAATTTCAAGGGGAACATACCATCATTCCTCTTTGTTAAGACTTGACTTATAGTGCAGATGACCAAAAAAAAAATAGGGAGATATATTATTCAACTATTTAACATTTTACCCATTTTCAACTATTTCAACTCATCATCATTTGTATTTTGACGCGGCGGAGGGGGGGAGGGGTTTTGAAAATTAATCAAAATAAATTGTTAAATATTTCTTTAACATATTTTCATGTTTTTTAAGAAAAGTGTCATAGAGGCATGTTGAAATTGGAGTACATAGACAAAGGAATTTAGCAAGACATGTGGCAGAAAATGTACAATGGAATGGGTCGCCTACAAAAATGATCCAAAGATTCGAAACTATTGCACCCAATAATTATATCTAGGCCGTGGATTTGAATGAATGAAGGATTTGGAGCTTTTCTGGAGTTCTAAATTACATCGTATTTCGAAAAACATGATTAAAGGTGGTTTTGGAATTTTTCTTTCAACTAGCTCAAAAGTAGTAGTTTTGAGGTACGGAACATCAGTCTAATATGTTCAGAAAGTTTACAAAAACAGAACATGAAGGAAACATTCATCTCTACCAAAAATGAATAGATTATCACAAATTAATAATTTTCTTCCATAGATAACTGCATACAATTTGAATATTAATTGGAAATCTTCCTCGAAAGAATTTTTATAATAAAAAAATCTTCCTCGTGCTCCACAATCTAGGATTAACTTTAAGACCTTAAATTTTGGGGATGTAATCTTGTCAAGTGAACTAATCTTAGTACAAAAAATTTCCTAATTGTACTCTTTATGTAATTTCCTAAGTGTACTCTCTATGTACTTCTTGAAAGTAATGTCTCAAGATTGAATATACACATTATCTAGACCGTCCACTTTCAATATTTTCATATGTTTATGGATCTACTTGATTTTAACCAATTTTAGAGTTTGAACTTTTATAATTAGATATAAAAATAGATTTTAAGATAATCCTAAAATTGTGATATATTTTAGAAGTGCGTCTTAATTGGATTGTTCAAGGTTGCAACCTTATAAAAACCTCACTTTTTATCTTTTGTATGTGGAGATCACAATCATTCTTGTCTTTTAAATTTCAAATTGGGCGGTTATACGAGTATCATTGAAATAGACACAAAGTTCCAAAAAAAACTTATTAGACTTCGTGACTCACCCTAAGTCATCAAATTTGACATCCAATGAGTGGTAATGATTGTGTCTTCCGTATGCAAAAAATAAAGGGCAAAGTTTCTACGAGGCCTAAGTTTTATGAAAATAAAATAAAGCCTCACTTAAAATTATCTTATGGAAAGTACTTCCGACAACATAAATCTCCATGATGGCACTAAAATCAATTTATAACACCAACAATGAATTTTGAAATTAAAAAAATACTATAGGTCTTGCAAATCCACAAACACTTAATTTTAGGGTGAAATAGACTGTCTACATAATTTGTTATAATATACAATTTTTTTAGTATTTAAAATCTTAATTTTTTTCATAACCATAATGTTCAAGTGAATATAATCGATGTAAAGGTTTTCATATGCTTGAATTGTAAATTTCAATGAGTTATGAGGGGTGAGGCGCTACTTATTTTGGTAGGGCTGCAGCCGTATCAAACTATTCTCCAAAAATAAATGGCCTCTTTGCCCTTTTTTAATGGTTGGATGGTTTGAATTCACCTTGTGTGTTTTTCTATTTTAAAAATTCACACATGCGAAGTAACAAATCTTGATGATTAAGATCAACCATACACACACGTGTTGTCTTCATAATAATCTCAATGTTTTCTATTAAGCAACCCTAATTGAGTGTGTTTTAGGGAAGAAGGAAATGTCCCATCATGTCCCTTTGCTAGCTATGTAGTGGCCAGTATCTTTCCTTTCTAGAAAACCAGATCCGTTCCACACCTAAAAATCCCCTAATGTAAAATGCCCCAAGAAAAAAATGGTATTTTGACTAGAATTTTATGTAAACCATTGGGATCAAGATTCTGGAGCCGCCCGACCAATGAAATAGTACAGTTTGAATGGCACAAGTTGAAACACATCCGTTCCATTGAATTCTTTTTTATATTTTTTGATATATCTAGATCAAACACACATACATATCTCCATAATGATCATCCATTTCAAATTCAACAGAGGCCTTTTGACCTATACCAATCCATAGACCGGCAGCACAAGAAATCATAGTCCCTACTAACATGGCCTTGCAAATACACAATGTAATATATATATATATATATATATATATATATATATATATATATATATAGAAAGAGAGAGAGAGAGAGAGGGAGAAAAGAAAAAAGAGGAGGAGCCCAGTACTTGATGGAGAAGAGTGGGGATTAAGGAGACATTTGTATCCAAGACTGGGGGCAGTGTAATAAGATGTTGGAAGACTGGTCTTAGGGTTGAGTAAAAGGGTTTGGAAAACCGTGTTGTGGTTGAACAAAAAGAGAGGAGGGATATGCTTGTGTTGCACACAAAGTGCATACACTGTGGCTTTTAAGAGAGAGAAAGAAGGAACAAGGGAACACCTTTTTACTTGCTGGGCGACATTTCTTTAGGAGTAAGGTAGGGCGGTTGCTTCCTCATAGAATATATAATATGTATGTGCTCAATATCAACTGCCTTTTTGTGTGTGCGTGCGTGCGTGCGTACGTGCGTGCGAGGCAAACTTGGGATATGCATGCATGCATGAGAGAGAGAGAGAGAGAGAGTTGATTAATTTCATGATGAATATCAAAGCTCCAATGCCATTTAATGTGAATGAGTGAGAGAGAAGATAAAAAACACACACACACTCATGCATGAAAACTATATTTGCACTTTCAATTGAGCGCATATGTTTAGAGAGAGAGATCAAATAGCAAGTGACAGAGGAAAATCCAAACATATAGTAAGGATGCAGGGCAGCTCAATGAATAAGTGAGAGAGATAGGGAGAAGATGATACAAACACATTCACTAAGGATGCAAATATTCCTACTTTTTTTATTAACTACCACTTATCCGGATCAAATTGGAGTGAAGGTTTTGGTCGAGTCAAATTGTTAAATTGGTTGGATTAGATTTTCGAAAAAAAAAAAAATTAGATATCTTAGTTTAAAAATAAAAAATATATTAAAAGTTGCCTAATTTTATTTGGATGGTTAAAATGATTAAAAGCAACTAACCCGAAAAATCAAAAGTTAATTTTGACCAATTTTTTACCTAATTCAATATTTACCTTGAACCAAACCCAGACAATTTGGCTGGTCGGATCACCGGTTTGATCCGGTCTCTATAATTATGATTTAGAGACCGAGGGAGAGGGAGAGTGCTGATCGTCGTAGAGGGAGAAGTCAAAACATAAAAGTGGTATTGCATAGGGATTTCAAATGCACGTGCACTTGCAAATTGAGGCCACCATGTGAGTTGTAGAGAGAGAGAGAGAGAGTTGTATTAGGTAATTGATGTTTCTTGTCTCCCTTAGACAGAGATAGGGGAAGAGTTTTCTTAGGGTGATGGCATAGAGCGAGACTATTTAGTCAGATTTTTCAAAGAAATGGGGGAGGAGAGAGATGATGATAGCTAGAGAGAGAGAGAGAGAAAAAGAAAGGAAAGAGAGTTAGTTCTTAGGTAGATGGTGAGGGCGCGATGGTGTTGATTGCATGTCGCCTAGAGTTGCCCACATGTCGTCTCTTTTAAGAGGCATTGTCACACATATTAAATTCAACAAACCACTTTTAGCCAAATATGCACGAGACAACTCTTTCCTATTCTCAACCCACATCCCTATCTTGTCTCCTTTTCTTTTTATATTTATTTCTAAATCAACCAAAATAAATCTAATGCTAAACAATAAGTGCTTCTCACCATCAAATTCTCAAGATGCCCCTCCTTTTCTCATTCCAAGGATTTGCCATTTTGCTTCTTTTCTTTTATATATATATATATATATATATGTACAGTTGGCCATGGATCACCAAATACATTGTATTCTACTGCGAGAGCATATTGTCTATGTACCTTGTCTGTTAAAACCAATATTTCAAAACTCGTGTGAGTATGTCGGAAACCAGCCAAAGTTCCTATGTTTTATTGTTATTGCTTGAATAGAGCTGACCGACTCTATACAAGCAATTGGAATTGGAGCCTACTGAGTCTCACGTCTCACCCTTGTTTTCAACCACTGAGTGAAACTCTCGAGACCTCAAAATTTTAGGGATGCGACTTCCTCATCCGAGTAACCAACCTCAAAAAGAACGTAAAAAGCGGATGTCCGGGGATCCAACAGAGACCATCCGATTTATGGACTATCAAATCTCTATATTTAAGAACTAAAAATCTAACTTCTCTCCAATAACATAAACCCAAAAATGTCAAATGGAAGATATCCTCCTTTTATTTATTTATTTTTTTGAAAGTTAACCATGAAAATCGGAAACTATCTTCCTAGGTAGCTTCTTTTACTCCATGAGTGAGTGTATGGGCTTTTAAAGGATTTACAACATCATGCCATATTTACACCAATGTACACCAAACCTGCAATTCAAAATTTGCTTTTTCCATGAAATCTCTCTCTCTCTCTCTCATGTTTCCATTAATGCTGGCAGCCTGAGCCCACTGGTGAAGATGTAGGTAAGATTAGAGAGAGAAACATTTGCATGAGGTAGGTGAGTCCTTCCAAGAAAAAAGAAATTATTCCTCACTCTCTCAAAAGTTGGTAGTGCTAAATGTGACAATGTCTCTTACCTTCCATGAACTAACCAGATCTTGATGAGGGGCACATTGGCAATAAATTGCACAACTAGGACTACCTCTTATAGAGCCTATTATCACTAACAAATGACAATAAGAGACCACAAATCATATTTTAGCACGAAGCAAGCCACTTAATTACAACTAATCAAAAGGGTTGGGTCGAAGTTGGATATGTGACATATCCATTGCAAGGAGAAATGATGAAAGTGAATTACGTGGTTCTTCAAGGTTGGCGCTTTAATCCTTACCAAAACATTTTATACTTCAGTGGAAGTACGTGTCCATTTACTCCCCCCAAGTAAAACCCATCCCAATGTCCGAGTTATTTTAGGACTCAAAATTTTGCAAACCTCTTCAATCCATAGAATAATCTCTCTGAAAAATTTCAGAATTTAACTCTCTGTCTGCTAGGAAAAAAATAATGTATCGAGATTGAACGTAGCTATCCAATTTTTGAAGGGCTAGATATAAATATCCAACAAAAAATAAAAATTTCAAAAATTTCTTTTGAAAAGTAATAATCTAGTAATTCTTAGATAGTTCTCGAAATTTCATCTCCCAAATAAGTCACTTGAATGAGGGAGTAGAGGCACAGCATATGCTCCCACCCGCGGGAATATGGGATACATGCTTTTAACCGTTAGGTCTAGCCAGCTCTTGGCTTGGATTGAGCCCACTATGGACCATTGGGCTGGTTTAGAGTGACTTGTGGTCGGCTTAATTAAGGTGTGTCTCTTTCTAGGAGAAGCAAAAAGTAGAATCAATGCAGACAGAGAAGAAAAATGAACTAAAAACTAAGGGACTCTAATTCAAGGTCGCACGGGGTTGTCTTCTCACACGTGTGCGCGGGGGAAGGTTGCATAAATGCATTTACGTAGTGCAATAACTTTGTTTGGAGATTCTCGTTTGCTACTTAGCCCAACTAAATATCATTTGTGCCTAAGACCCTTAAAGGGGAGGGAGATTGAGGTATGCTACCACTCAAATTATGAATTTTTTTTAGTACTAAAAAACTTCCTCTTTTTTTTTAAAAAAAAATGACTACTATTATTATTTGTTAATTTTATTTAGCACTCACTACCCCTTGTTTTGCAACACAAAATATTTCGAACAAGAGTAGATTTGGTCATTAGGAGATATATAATAGATATTTCTATAAAAAATTAGTGGCATTTCTATAAGTGATTACAAATAATAAATGCTGCATGTGGGTGATGTCGCACCTCATATATATAATGTCATTATCCACTATAGTTGATAAATATTTTCTTTCTATCAAGAATTTATACTTTACTCTTGAATAATTACCTAAAATACTCATTCACAAAAAATAACTTAGTAGGTTGTGAGGTAAGGTAATGAGTGTCTAAAAATGTTGAGGGCATTAAGGAAATATTCCACATGTAAGAGCAGTAACAAAACCCATTTATTATTTATTGAGTTCATCATTTCATTTAATCTTATAGGTGCACTTTTCCTTCATGAACTCTTATATTTGTTTGGTAAAACTACCATATGATCCATGTGACCGTAAACACTTGGGAAATTTATTAAAAGGTATCGTTTGTATAGAGCCGAGGTTCTAAACAATCAAAATAAAGCGCACTTTCAAATGGTATCGAGAAATATAGTTTCAATATTGGAAATCTTATTGATAGCCTTAAAATATATTTTCAGCTTTAATTATAAAATTTAAAGCTTCAAAAATAATGTATATCGAGCAAATATCTACGAAAACTTGAAAATTGACGGTCAAAAAATATGTTACAAGGTGCACTATTTCTAAAACTTGAATTCATTTTTTTTCTCATGTCCATGCATCTTGGTGTCAAAATGATCAATTTGAGGATATTTGGGCATAAAAAACAACTTTTCCTAGTGAAAATTTTGAGGTAGGCTTTAATTTGGTTGTTTAGAGTATCGGTTCAATATTAAATTACCTCTAAGCGATGAGCACTTTCCCCTATCTTTTAACTTTTGATTTAATTTGAAAAAAATACCCATGGTCTTGTCTTGGAAAAATTACAATTTGTTAAATAATCTCTCATGGGTATTTCGATAAATTTCCCTAAAAAAATTATAGTTGCATCAAGACATATAGGTGCACTATTACATGGTGCGGATTGCAATTTTCCATGAATTTTCCATTTGTCACTCAACGATAGAGTCTGGCGTATTGCTTTTTTC
This sequence comes from Amborella trichopoda, assembly GCF_054954075.1. NCBI lineage: Eukaryota > Viridiplantae > Streptophyta > Magnoliopsida > Amborellales > Amborellaceae > Amborella > Amborella trichopoda. The sequence continues at coordinate 67,107,742 of NC_142337.1, read as the reverse complement.
AAGGATCAACGAATTAGATGATATTCCTGTTCCAATTTCTGCCTCTTCTTTTCCTTCTGAATCAAATTTTTTCTTGCCATATGATGTATGTCAGTTGGAGTAGATTATTCTTTTTTATCAATACAAACCCCTTCCCAAACTGTACAAGTTGCCCGACAACCCAAAGTGGCAAAGGACAAATAGAATTTGCTATGAAAGCCGGCTAACGGGGGGATTAACCATCATATCAACGAAAAATTTTTAGGAAAGAGCTCGGGGTAATAGTGATAGTACCCTACACCTCAGTCACCACGTTGTGATTTTCATTCCCACCACTAATACCACCCTACTAATACTTTAAAAAAGCTAACTTGAAAAATAATGGGCAAGGGCTTGTCTTCCCCATTGAATTATCTAAAGCAAACAGTGAAGATAAAGAGACCCAAAAAAAAAAACATTACGAGCTGCCAATGTTAGGTGCCGTTATTCCCCATCACCGTTCATTCATTGAAAAGAAAATGATAAGACATCTAATGACCTTCCTACGCTCGTAGGCATCAAAGTGTGCCTTATAGCTGGCTCTACAACAACTCTTGTTTTGATAGTTTGAAGTTTTAACGGTAAGATTCGCTTCTATTGATTGAAAACATGGTGATCTGGGTCGAGAATTGCTTGTCCTGATCAAGCAATCTTGGTCGCCCTTTAATATTGTGACGCAATTGTAAACTTCTATCCATTTTTGGCCAGTCCAAATTGTCGATCTAGCCAATCCCGATCAGCCTAGTTGGGGGCTGATCTGCCAAAAGACAACTCAAACGTGAACACTTAATCCAGAAACACCTGCGTGTGGATTAAAACATCAGTTTTGGACAAACCTGTTCCAGATCGGAGTCGGGAATAAGGGTGACTGGCCCAAAGAGCCAAACAATTCAGATAAGTCCGAACCCCTAATTTCTTAAATTGTAAATATTTTATTAATTTTTAAAATTTTAATTTTTTATTGCAATCGGATCACTGATCAAATCTGCAATTCGCCTATCCAAACCAGACAACCGAATTGTATGGCTGATCTGGGTTTTAAAAAACCGATCAGTGCGACAACGATCCTTAAAAAAACCGAAAAGCATTTGAATTCATTTGTTTTGAAAAAGTAACTCACCATTTTTATACGGAAATCTTGACTTACGAGCTTGAGGAGGAGCTGAGAAGCCGGCCGACTACTCGCTCGAGCCACAGCACGGCACGAGCGAAGCAAGTCACGTCTGCCACGTGTCATTGTCGGCCACCCTCAGGACATTTTAAACCGACGAGTCTGGTGAGGGTCTACACCCTATCTTTCTCTCTCTAGGGTCTCTTTCTCTCTCTCTCTCTTGCTTGCACAATTCCTTCTATATATTGAGGGTGGCGGCTCTCTCCCCTCTCCCAAGTCTACGAACGAGGCCACGATGGACGAACCCTGCAACTCCTCTTCTTCTTCTTCTTCAATGGACAGCAACAGTTATGTTTCTCTCTCTACATCCCCTTCTTCTCTCTCTAACCCACGTTCTGATTTGAGCACCGAACTGAGATTGGGTCTCAGCATCTCCACGCCCCAACATGAAAACTCTACCAGGTATGGGAATTTCACCACCACCCACCTTTCTATTTCCTTCTCTCTCTCTCTCTACCCTCTTCTTTGGCTCAATTGTTGTTATGTTTTGATGGCAAAAGTGACCAACTTTCGGGTTGGCCCCCAATTGGATCACACCTTAGGAACAGGCTTGTAGAGAGAGGGAGAAAAAGGAATCCCAACACATTCTTTGTTAAAGTCTACATGGAGGGGATTCCAATTGGAAGGAAGCTTGATCTGTTTGCTCATGCTGGTTATGATGGTTTAATACGTGCACTTCGTGATATGTTCAGGACCCCAATTCTTGGTGAGTACCAAATTCCACTCAATCTTTTGACTGTTAATTCACTTAATTCTTGTTTAACTTTAAAAAAAAAGTAACAACAAAGATCCCTATTCAAATTTCAAGTTTAGGGTGATGTACATATGATCATCCAAAAATGAGGGATATTTTGGATGCCATCCATGTTAGAGACATCATTTACACGTATATGGAGACCTCCGGTGGTCTATTTAAAAATGACTGCACGGCAAGGAATAAGCTAAAAAAAAAATGTCATCCATTAATTACACACGTGATAATAATAACTTATGTTAGTTTGTGACATTTTTTTCAGCTCACTCGAAAATTTATGTTCGATATTTAACCGATGTTCAGTCACATTCCAAAAATGTATGCGTGTGACATTAAAGATTTTTCCAATATTAAATGTAACCCCAAATAATAAGTGCGTCTTGGGTTTCTCTTTATTGATATTTCTATGTTGCCTTGTGATTAACAAAATTGATATTTGGTTCAGGAGCTAACCAATCCTATGATCCAGTTCGAGGAAACCATATTTTAACTTATGAAGACAAGGAGGGCGACTGGATGATGGTGGGCGATGTTCCTTGGGAGTAAGTCCCTCTCTCTTACATTCCTATTCCTAACTTGTGCCTTGCATTTTAAACCCCTATTTCTCTCTCTCATTTATATCTTGCATTTTGAACACTCTATCTCTTAAGGTTGCAATCTTAAAAACGTAAAATTGAGGTGCACTTCAAAAATCCATCAGAAAATATTGTTTTAATGTTGAAAAACCCTTTAATTGATCATCTCGACATCAAGATATATGAATATGAAAAAAGAAAACATATTTCAAGTCCCATAAATAGTATATCTTGCAACACATTATTTAGACCATCAATTTTGAAGATTTTCATATGTTTAAGATCTAGTAGATTTGAACTATTTTTTAATTTTAAAATTCTAACCAACCTAAAAACGTTTTATACCAAAATTAAATGCTATAATAAAATTTGGAGGTGCACCGTAATTTGATTGTTTAAAGTTACACCCTTATGCAAATCATACCCTTTGTTTTACATTGTAATTTCTCTCTTGAATCTAGGACTTCTTCTATATTTGATGTGTCACTCTATTATGTTCAATTTTTACAGGATATTCTTGACTACTGTGAAGAGATTGAAGATCACAAGGACAAGTTGAAACACCAACTCTCTCTCTGTCTACATTTTTGTTTGTTTGGGGTACTTTTAAAGCGAACCCCGAGACACACTATACTCTGTAGAAATGTTGAATGTGTACATGTACAGGTATAGCACTTATGGATCATACAACGTGGGCCTTATATTTCTTTACTTTGAAAATGGTTCATTGCATGTATACACTTAGGAAACTTACAAGAGAGAAAGCTAGCATCAAACCAATGAGGGCATCCTTAACAATGGGTTGTCTATTTTGCTTTTGGAGTGGTGTGGTCCTCCCTCAAACCGTGTCATTGCAACATGAAGCCCGTTAAAGGCACTCAATGTATGGTCCCCCGTGGTCCCTCACCATACCGATTAAAGAGACCTTGTAACCTAACCTTTGTCCATTTTTAGGTCCAGCAAAGCAACAATTAACTCCTAAGTGCTGGCCCTTTTATGGATTTGTCTTCTTTGGATGTTGAGGCTGTTGACCATATTGAACTAAATTTTGTCACCAAACCTTTTTACTATTTCTTAAATTATATTGCTGGAATAAACTTCTAGAAAATGGGGAATGATCTCATGAGCCATAAATTAAAGAGAGAGAGATATAGGATTGGGGAAAGGGGCTAGGATCGTTGTAGTAGCATCTCCCATATTTTAGTCGTACATCGTGTTCTCCAATCCCATTGACAGTTTCAAAGAAAAAAAAAAAAAGGGGAGAGTGAGCCCGGCTCATTCAGATCGCCTTGCAATTAACATAAGAGAGAATAATCTGAGCTCTGACCGGTGAGTAACTTGCTATATCGACTCTAGAATTGTCGAGACGACACGGATTGGAACCCTAGTGATTTTGGACGGAGTCACTCAAGAATCACTCTTTCGAAATTTTCTAAGAAAATCAGTTGAGTCGGGTCTCATACACGACCAACAATCGAGACCCACCCACCGACTCAACTGAATCTTTTGACTGGGCTTATGAGCCTGATGAATCCAAGCCCGAATCTGCATTTTTAAACGCTCATTCTAAGGGAAATGTAGGGTCCCTTGAAAAATGGGTGCCACACCTAGACGATCCAGATCATTCCTGTCCAAGAAACGACGGCTAGATTAGCGCCCCAACTCGGAGCTGGTCTCATAATGTGCACATAGAATATTGGATTATATCAGAGAAAAAAAAGAAAAAGAAAAAGGATTATCTCAGTGTCAAAAAAAAAAAGATTATATTGTCTGATAAAAGATACTAGGTCATATTAAATCGGTTTTTACAATGTAATTTCCCAAATTTGAGCAAAATCCCACTTTAGCCGGTCAAAGTACATCGGTATTAGAATTTGCATCTACCGATATTTGACCCAAGTCAGTGGTTAAAGCAATCTAATATTTCAGTCAATATATAGGTAAAGGAGCCAATATTTGCCTAAGAGAAATAATCCTTGGTATCGAGAACAAACATTATTTATTGATGAAATAAATAAATAAAAATCAACCAATGTATCAGGACAAAGGACTTAGGAATAAGAATATTTGCTGATCCACACCTGAGATATTTTTTGAGGGCTCCAAATTTGGGCCTACAAATTTATATAAATAAATTTGTCTAAATTTTGGAAAAAAATAAATGAACATTTTTAAATAATATCTTTAATTACAAGTGATAGAAATCTTGTACCTCTAGAAAAGGAACAAAAGGATAGGTGACAAGCACTTGCTACTAAGAAAATCACAGGGCATCAAATCCATTGCATTGCTCAAAGGAGCTTAAAAAACAGAGCCCATCAAAATAAGTAAAAAATAAATATTTCAAAATAGTAAATAAATAAATTTATTTGTAGAATCCAAATCTTAAACGTGAGAACTGCACATGAAGTGTTGTATAAATTATAGGATCCAAATCTTGAAGTGTTAGAAATACAAATGGAGAATGGTATAAATTAAGGGGAAAGGAGAGATTGGTGGGATCCACTAGTTGTGCGATGTTGGGCTCTTGTCTCGGTGGTTAGGGTGTTGGGGCCGGAGCCTAGAGTTCAAGGTTCGAATCCTTCCCAATGAAGTGATTCTTTGAGTGAGTAATGGACAACAGTGCTTTTATTCCACATTCGATTCCGATATACTTGCTGTAGGATGATTAATAGACAATTGAAGTATGCTACAAGTAAAGTACTTTTATTCAACATTCGATTCGATACACTTGCTACAGGACGATTGATAGGCAATTGAAGTATGCCTCAAATGAGGTGATCCACACTAGTCATTGGTTCAATTGAGTATTTTAAAACCCGGCGATTCGTATCCACTAGTATTTTAAAACCCGGCGATTCGTATCCACTAGACATTGGTTCAATTTAGTATTTTACAACCCAGCGACTCGTATCGCCAATTTATATGGAATTGTTCAGTACCGGTTTTGGGATTGCGTGAGTCTTGGGCCCATTCTCCACTAAAACCTCCCTTGTATGCTTTTTTTTCTCCACTAAAACTTCCATTATATACCTTTTTTTCTCTACTAAAACCTCCATTATATACTTTTTTTTATCACTTTTGAAGCTAATGTTTTATTAAGTCGTATCTATCAACACATAAAGTCCCTTATAATTTTTATTTTATTTCATTTATTTTTTATTTATTTCAATCACCGATTCTCATCCATCCATACCCGATCCGGATCTAACAATCTGACATAGATATGCTGGTAAACAATCTGTCTCACCAATCCAGATTTTGAAACACTGGGTTCAACATTTGATTAAATACACATGCTATAAGTTGATCCACCTGTCATAAAATACGTTGATCCACGTATCATTGGTTTAGCTTTGTCGATTGCTTCTCGTAACTCATTCGATCCCTTTTGGGTCCTTCCTGGACTTGATCGAACGATTCTCGATCTTGGCCCCATTTGTCACTTATGAACTGGGCTGCTATAGGAGGCATAGTTTGCTTAATCTCTCTAGCAAAATACTTACTTGGGAAGATTTCCTCAAAATTACTTGACAATCACGAAGACATATTTGGGAAGATTTCCTCGACTTGAACTATTGAGATCACTTGGAAATCACCATATGAGTATTTTAAATGAAAAAACATTGGATTTTGAAATCTAAAATCTTAGATCTAATCTTTCTAGCTTGAACAATCTCTATTCAATCTTAAGATGTTATTCTTTCAAGCACATAGAGTGCCTATCCATTTTTATGTGTTTATTTGTTTATTTTTGAGGTTGGTGGCTAGATTCACGAGGACGCATCCCAAAAAAAGAGGTCAATATACTCCTAGCTGGGGTTTTACTTGAGGGAGTTAGAGTATAATATGCTCCGGCGGGAGCATACAATGTTGGGCCTTTAGATTAAATTCTCTTTCTAATAGTTTCCCTTTGTCAATGATTAATGTCCTTGTTTTTGCATGCTTTCATGATTTTGTCTTACTAGATTAACAAAAAACCAAATGCTTAACCCTCCCAAGTAATTACAATAAAATCCTCTCTAAGGTGGGGATGAATAAGAAAGCTTATGTCCCCAAAAAATTTGTGAATGAGACAGGAGTTTGATACGGTACATTAGTTATTAGTAATAATAAAGCACAAGATAATTGTTGTAGTCCTTTTCATGATATTTGAGATAAGCTAAAATATAATAGCAAAATCAAGCATTTTTTTTTCTCTCCCCCTTGGTAGCATATATACAAAAACTAGATCAATCTATTCCTTGAGTGCTCTACAAAATGGTCCCATAAAAGAAAAAAAATTGGTCTTTTAAGTGGTGATAAATAATGTAATTTTTTCCAACCAAAAGGTTGAAACAGCTACAAAGAAAAAGATGAAAAACTTAAGGTCTATGGGTTTGAAAACACAAGCCTATAGACACGAATCAAGAATGTGTATGTATTGGGTCAAATCTGCAACCTTGATTGTGTCCTACCGCACTAACTATGAACGTGTCAATGTGGAAAGCTCAAAATCATATGTATGATTTCAGTTCACATCTTTCCAAGATCATATGTATGATTTCAGTTAACACAGGTTTTGAGTTGTGCCATGTGGAATTACTATTATATATCACTTTTAGTGTCAACTAGTATTTAAAAAATAAGAATAATTTGTCAAAGGAAAAAGTTTATGTAATGTTGCTACCTTAAAATGTAGAATTAAGGTGCACCTCAAAAATCTATCATAAAAGGTTGCTTTGATGTTGAAAAACCATCTAATTTATCATCTCGATATCGAGATGCATGAATATGAAAAAAAAAAAAAGATTTTGAGTCCTAAAAATAGCTTGTTTCACAACACTTTAACGAGGCCTTCCATTTTCAAGTGTTTATAAATCTTCTTGATTTGAACTATTTTCGAAGTTCAAAATTTTATAATATGAGATTAAAATAGATTCTCAATCCATCCGAAAAAAAATTAACACCAAAATTATATCTATGATAAAATTTGGAGGTGTGCCGTAATTTGATTGTTTAAGGTTGCAACCTTATGCAAACCAAATATTTTATAAAATTACCTACAAGAGATGAACAATTTAACGCTTTACCTATCTCTTTTGATTTAATTCAAAATACCCCACTTGATCTTGAGTTGGAATAGTTGAAAATGGGCAAAATGTTAAATATTTCATTTCATTTCATTTGGGTATTTTGATAAATTTTCAAAAAAATCAATGATGCGGCCCAAAACTCATGCCTTGATTGGCCCAGAATCAGAACTCCGGGACTCTAGTCTTAAGTCTCCCTCCATCCCTAATTTCTTTGTTTAAGAATCACTGGTTTGATTCAAGAATCACCTGAGTTGGACAGTTTGACCTTGGCAAGTCGTAGACCAAGACCGCATTTTTAAAACGTTGAAAAGGCTCACGAGATGGGTTAATTGGTACTCCATTATCAACCTTAACTGTTTTCAAGATCGAGTTCAAATATTTCCTAGTGGCATTAAGCCTCTTTTATCTTTAACTCACCAATTACTGTAGCATGCTCTTGGGGAGCATAATGTACAACTACTCCATCAGGCAAAATGGATAATAGGAGGATTTTTTTATCTGAAAAATGTTGGGACCCATCTAATTGTGACCATATGATTACCCTCAAAAGATGTATGAAAGAGAGAGTTTTAAGTTCTTGCACACTTCGAAGCTACCCTCTAAAAATTGAACCATTCCTACTCAATCTCAATTTATTTTATTTTATTTTATTTTTATTTTTATTTATTTATTTATTTATTCTTTCATGAGGCTCAGTAAGGGTGAGATTCAAGTTTGTTTTTTTTTTTTGGTTGCTAGGTTCTAGAGGTTACATCTCCAAAACTTGGGATCAAATTTTTTTTTCCAAGCTTGTGTTTTACTCGAGATAGTAAATGCACAGTATGCTCCCATAAAAAAAGCAAATCTTTCACAACTTATTATAAAAAAAAATCCGAGGTGCGAACCATAGAATGATTTCTTTTTTACGAATCCTCTTAATTACAAAACCAATAATGGTTATATAGTGTTTATTTCTAGGTAGTTCGTTGCACTATGCATTGTAATGTGCCTATCGTGGATTTGGTAAAGGGATTGTATAATATGAAATCATTTACTTTTTATACAAGGAGGTCACAATCACTTTTTGCCGTTGGATGTAAAATTCAATAGATGAAAGTGCATCACAACATTCGATAAATTTTAATTTGGACTTTGTGCTCAAGCAATGAAACATTCTCAACCACCTGATTTCAAATTTAACAGTCAATGATAATTGTGACCTCTTGTATCAAAAGTAATCAGTCTCATTGTATCCATTTTGTTTGATAAAGTATGTTTATGCAACACGTACTACAAGTTAGATAAAAAAAAACAATTAAAAGAGGACTTTCTACTATAAGAAGCAAATAATCCTGGAGAGATACGGCGGAACCACTCCTTAAAATGGGGAGAGGGACCTCTAAATTATACGTTAAGACATCCTCTACTTTGGTCATTTAGAGTATTTGCAATATTTATTTTATTTTTTTAGCTAGAATGCCCCTGTTTTGAGGGTGATGCCTCAAGTATTAGTCCAATTCGATTTGTACACAAAACAGTAAAACCACAACACTAATGCAAAGAACCAACCATCAAATCAATATCGGATGATTGAGGTGCATGACCATGCTTTTGCAAGACAAACCAATGTAGCCTATTAGCCTACTAAGCAATTTCAGTTAATAATATTAAATTTGACAAAAAAATCAAATAAAAATAATAATAATGGAAATAGGTGGGAATAGGGCAATTCAGTCTATTCAAGTCACCTAGTTTCCTGATCGACCCTATTCCGAGAAAATCAAGAGAGTCTATCAATATCAGATTGATTCTCAATTCTAACTAGTAACCAGGTTGATCCCCACCAATTTTCGATTTGGAACACTGATGCCCAATCTAGATGGATAGTTTTTAAAATACAGTTTAAAGGGCAGCAAATTTAAGTCTTCGCACATATAAATTTAATTTATCTGTTTAAAAACTCTTAGTTATATGATATTGATAGGATGGCTAGAAGTGATCGGATAGTAATGTGATACACTAGTGTTGTCAGCATTTGCTATACTACAATTTATGCTTGGAATAGGTCCACATCAGGTAGGAAAAATAATCGACAGCCTCTAATTGTGAGGGCAAAGTGGATCGATGAGGCAAGGGTGGGTTGCGCATGTTGAGGGATAAGTGAGAGAATGGATACGACAATTACATAAAATAAAAGACACTCGGGGAAGAAGGTTTGGAGCAATATTGCTAACTACTTTGAATTTTAAAAAACAAAATACAAATTTGTTGTAAAGTCCCTTACAATAGTGTTCACTATTTTAAAAACTTTCCTAGTTTTATTTCCAACAAAATAAATGCACGTTAGATATGGAAAAGTATACAATGAGACCATTTATTTTTAATATAAGGTGGTCACAATTTGTCTTGACAATTGGATGTGAAATTGGATTTACACATTTATTCTATTGACCAAACTCAAACTTCAAAATAAATATTTTCAAAATTTGTGACATACCAAATCTATCAGATTTTATATTGGATAGTTATAAGTACTCATGACTTCCTTTTATGAAAGATAAATAGTCTCACATTATATACCCTTTATTCCCTTATGTTTAGTGAAACACTATTTATTCCTTTATGACACACGTTACCGCCATAACATGGGAATGGACTATCCCATATCGTTTACATCATAAACGTTTTATAAAACCTCCATTTTGTTAGAAGATGAAAGTGTTATTGGAATTAGTCATTTAACTCGTGAGGGATTCGGTTTAGCTAAAATAGGTATAAAAACCCTTCGAATCACTATATTTTACAGATATTAACAAGGCATGAATAATAATTTTAAAATATATATATTAAAAAAAAGTATTCATTTTATTTGAGGAATCCAATAGTTTAAAGACAGTCGATATATTAATTTTGAATAAATTTTTATAAACTATGTGAGGACGAAGCCCATCAAAAATATTACGGGTACCGATGCCACTTTAAAATTATAAATTAATTTTCGAGAGTTGTTTGAGAGACTTTTCCCTCCCATTTTCGGCGAGTGGAATTTCAGTCGCGGCCGCCATGAGGTCCGTACCAACAGGCGCCAAGGTTCCCACAAAATTTAGATTGTAAGTCTCATGAATTGATTTTCCCTGCATAATTATTTTCTCACCATCTTTCATGGAGTATTTCTTGCTTCTTTCTCCGAGAGATCTACAGATGTACCTTGCTTTTAAGGCTGGTTTTAGTCTTCATTTTATCTTTTATTTTTATTTTTATTTTTGCCATTCATCTCTATACATCGAGCTCGTCCACATATTGGAAAATTCCTGTATAAATTTGGAACTTTTGAAATTTAATTTCTTCGTCTTTAAATAGATTCAAACTCTTTTATGTTTTTGCTGATGTTACGGGATTTGGTGACATTTGGTTACTTTTTAGAAATTTACTAAATAGATTCAAGTTATTTTGGTTGTTTGCTATGTTACTGAGTGTGGTCAAGTTGAACCTAATGCGGGCCGATTGATTAGGGTTCGGGATAGGTGGCAACAATTGGATCGGAGTTAATTTACGGTTGGGTTCTTTTATGTCTCATTGTCAAGGAGAAGAACATGAAATGTTTTGAGTATTGGGGCCGAACGTGGGAAGCCATTTATTGGGGTTTTGTGTTCTATTGATGGATATCACAATTTGTGGGGCTAATTTATAAGCTGCATGTTGCTTATTTAATCATTAGGGCTTCTGTATCTCATTTATTGGATTTTTATTTGGATTTCTTTTACTCAGTATCAGAAACTTTGAGGGGCTTGTGTGGGTAAACTGTATCATTGATGTTAAGAAACTTATATATCCTTAGCATATTGATAGTTGTTAGTGAAAACTGGATTTAATAATGTTTCTTTCGTATTGCAGTTATGTATTTTGGTCACTAGTGTTACTTGTACTTACTCATGAGTTTCAATTTCATAGATGTCTTATTAAATACAGCATTCTTGTGAAAATATTGCTTTCTTCTTGAACTCTAGAATTACTCGGGCGAGTCAGCAATTGTTTAAACAGTGGCTTTTGATGACTCTTAAATGAGGACTAAATCTTTAACATTGATTTAGAAATCACTTCTGAGAAGTGATGATGAACAAGAAGATTTTTTTTTATTTTTTATGATAGATTATATCAGCACAGGGCTTGTCTTAATCCAATCAAATTGGGATGAGTAAAGTATTAAGATGGGAATCATTTGTTAAAAAGTCAGAAAATTATCATAGAAGGGGCAATATATTGCATCACCTACAATGTTTGACTTGTAAATCTAGCTTGTGCATGAAGGGGGAAAAATTGTGCAGTTATTTCGATACCTTATGTTCCCTTAATGTCTGCATACATGCACTTAATCAAAGTTTTATGATCCAAAGAGGGAAGGAGAGGCATATTTTTCCAGTGTTTGCCTGCCTTTTTGACAAGTAACACCAGCTGTACTTTGATGGGCATTCTCCATTTTAAAAGTGGTTCTCATAATTGGTGATGATTTGGTCAGAATTTTGAACATCATTGACACTTGTGGCATGTTCATAACCTCCCCTGGTTTGATTTGTTTCTCTTAGTTATTTTAGTTTGATTCGGTGGCTATTTTGTCTTTGTGCCTCTAAAGAGGTGCTCTGTCTTTTAGTGTGCAAATTCATTCTCCAATATGGAAAATGTCTTTAGTCAATGAGCTGATGGTTTGGGAGAAGCTTGTCACTTTTGATGTTATGTTTCTTCATTTTGCAAGAGCACTTAAACTTTAAACATGAGATCTGAGGGAAAATAAAAAGTGGAGATAATTGATATATTATGTCTCCTTTGCTATTTCTTTTGTTCTTTACTACTAATTGTTTTACTTCTTTGTTGAAGTTTCATCTCAGTAAATACATTTTTTTCTACAGGCCAACATCAGAGAATCTAATTCCTATACGAATTGACATTGAAATCGATGGACAGCGTTATAAAGATGCTTTTACTTGGAATCCTTCTGGTATGCCTATCTATGTGTTCCTAAGTCTTTTACTTGCTCCCTTGATAAAACACGTTAACTTGATATTGCTAGACCTCTCTGTAATGTTTAGCATATACTGATACAGAAAGCACTAGTATATTTGGGTGGTGAAACTGTAAACAATTTGTAATACACCTCTTCAATTAAAAGCAACAGCAGTACCATTAAAAAATAGCATCTAGATATGAATTATGTTCATGAAAGAACAAACTGGCAAGTAAAGTTGAAGCGGACTGGTGATCTCTATACAGGAAAGATAGGTTCGAGTGATTAATACTCCTTGTAATTCTACTTTGATGCTGATTGGATATTTGATTACTTAGGTCCCTGACCACAGTTAGAATACTACTTGATGGACACAATGTCCCACATGTATTAAATGAGGCTATCTCATTTTTATTCATTTACTCGAGTTGTGCATCCTTCTGGATTGTCATTTATCTGCTATTTTTCTTCGTTTGGTGCCTTCCACAAATACTTGAAGACATACACTGACACAAATTTGTGATACATCTGCTATTGCATATTGTGCGAGCAAAGAGCTATAAAGGTGTTCCTAGTTACAAATCAAGTACTACTAGATCATGTATTATTTTATATACTCACGGATATGTGGGAAATGGCGGCATACACTTTGATTCTTATGTGCTTGATCTTGAATAGTAATGTTATTAGTTATCTCAGCTCAGGCTATTTTCATAAGTTCTTATAAATGTGTCTACCTTTATTATATTAATGTTTCAAAGATCCGGACCCAGAAGTGCTGGTCTTTGCAAAGCGGACAGCAAGGGAAATGAAGCTCCCTCCAACATTCATAACACAAATTGCACAATCAATGCAAGTAAGTTTAATGTGGCAGATGTGCTTGTGATTGATTATAAAATGATGCAATGGCTTTTCTAGAATGATCACTCTTTTGCTTGCTATTATGTTGGGATGAATCAAATTTGACTTTGCATAAATGGGATTGACTGCTCGATGATTTGATAGTTCCAATCATGTTTGCATTTTGTTTTGTAATATGCTATTTCAAGTTTTTTTAGTCTTCTTTCATATGAATCATGTCACAAGTCGGTCATTGATTTTTCAAAATTGTTGGGAAGTCAAGTCATAAATTGTGAACATGTGTATAGTTTTCTGTCATTCTTTCAGACCAAAATAAGAGCAAAAAAATAGTTTGCATACGTTTGTGCTGATCCTTGAATTGCTTTGCTATTGGACTGTGATTAATCTCAGTAGACTCCAGACTTCCACTATCCAAAAAAACCAGTCAGTTGAGAAACTAACCTTGGCAAAATATGCGCACCTAATCCTTTGATATTTTCTTGAAGTGTTTGGTTTCTGTTGAGTCGATCCAGTCCTGCTTCCAATGAACTCAGATTTCAGTGGGACTTGGTCAAGTTGACTGAGTCTCAAGTTGAGTCTTTGAGTGTTTGATCCATGGTATTAAATATCAACACCGTCACAAAAAAATGCGCTTGTTATTAGGACATGGCTGCTCAAAAATGTTAGTGTTTTTGTCACTCAACTTGGACTTTCATCAATGGTCTTGGGATCTGTAAAACAACCATGTGGAAAAGGAAGGCTACCCCCCACCCACCCCCATCAACTCAAAAAAAAAAAAAAAAACTCGCCCACACCCACACACGCATGAAAAAAAGCAACCGGCCCTTTTAAGAGAGATACATGTCTTAATTTTTTTGTTTAATTTTTCTACAGTGAGTTTCATGAGATAGTCTGAATTTCTGATGACGATAATTCATGCATAGGTTTCATGGTAAGGTTTACCGTTTTATCTAGATTTTATAATGATGTATGAGAAGATAAAAGCAGTAATTATCACACCTATCAGAAATGGTCCAGAGGTCAAAAAGGTGAGGATGTGCTCCAGTCCAAACTGGCTGGACCAGTGGTCAAATCAGTTTGACTTGTCTTAAAATATTAAGGAAAAATATAAAAATGTAAAAGAAATAAAAAAGATGAAAATTTTACCCGACTGGTCTGAGCAATTCAAGTGGTATGACAACTGGTTTTGATGAAAATCCGAATTCAAGATGGGACTGAACTGGATCCAGGTCCTGTTCCCAGTCCAACCAGTTCCTCTAATCAGTCCAGTCCATTCTGAATAACTTTGTGTATAACATTCTCTAGGTTCATTTGGTAAAGATGTTGATATTCTTCGCGTAATACATGTTTGCCTTCACTTAGTTACAAGTGTTGCAATCCTTGTAAATAATTAACACAATGCAATGCCTTTATACAATTGTACTTCAATCTTTGGGCTTATGGTAATGTAGTGGAAGGTGTATGGTTGTCTTTTTCATTTCTCTTTTTTGACTTAGCTGCTTGACAATGCGGGTTTCTCTTTTGTTCTATTAACATAATGCTCCCCAGCAGACTGTAAGTTCCGTTATCTTTATTGGATGATTACTTGTTGCTAAAACAACTGTGCATTTGTTAGTTTGGATAACTAGCGGTGCAATATAGAACACTTCTATTTCAAAGGATGACATTTGTCTTAACTTATTTGGAATATGTCTATAAACTTTTCTAGAGCAGAATAACTGTTGAAGGGAGGCAAATTGGGAAATCAATGCATTAGTTAACAGTGGGGTGGATAGGGTAGTAATCTCATAGAGTGGGAATAGTGGGTGATTGAGTTGTCATCTTTGGAACTCCTTCATTTGATGGTTGTAACTTGTACTTTACTTTTGTTTTTTTTATTTTTATACTTTTCCTTTTCAAATTAACAGAAGTTTGTTTATTTATGACACAAAAATAATAACTCATTCACCAAACTTTGTATAAATAGATGAGTGGCTGGGTTTAGATTTATACCTTATTTACTTTTGTGCTCTTTGCTTGCACCAGTCACAGATAACAGAATTTCGGTCCTATGAAGGACAAGAGATGAATACAGTTGAGAAGCTGTTGCCCATCAAGGTGGGTTGATATGGATTATTTAATCATTGTTTCTAAAATTTGATGCTGTTAAACCTTATAATGATCCCAGCATACTTAATTGCTTGCTAATTATGTGCTATGCTGTTACTATTGATTGCAGCTGGACCTTCGTGTAAATAAAACAATCATAAGAGATCAATTTCTATGGGTATGTTTGCTATTATTGAAATGGATTTCTTACAAGTAAAATAACATTTGAGGTGGCCTACTTCTTGGTTGACTAGCTCATTTGGTTGAGTCATTGTGTGTCCACCCAATTTGGGACTCTGGGACCAGTTGTAAGGCCTATCTTCTATGTGCAATTATATGTGTGTGCGGATGAATGTGTAAATCTGTTGCATCATTTCCTCAGTATGACTGAGTTAACTTGCCGAAGCAGTGGTCAACTTGATTCATGGCTGCTTGAGGCCAAGTCTCAGTTTTAATAATCATTTCATTACTTCGTTCTTGTTGATACTGGTAAAGATTCATGTCCTTCTGCAGTCAACTAATATGATTTTAATGGCAAAAAATGCATTTCAGGATGTAAGCAATTTTGAGAGTGATCCTGAGGAGTTTGCTAGGAACCTCTGCAGGGACTTGGACATTGAAGATCCTGAAGTTGGAGTAAGCAAGATAATTAATTTTCCTTGATTAATCAAAATTTTTTTTGCTTTTATCTTCTATTCATGGTATACGACATTGTCAAGTGACGATGGTGGTAAATATTGATGTTCTTTTGTAGGATATGCTCGTTAATAGGAACTTGCTTTTTTATAGTGATACGCAGATTGTAAGACTAAGGTGGCACTCCTTGTGGAGTGATGACCATGAGGAAGAAGGCTAAACCTGAGGCCATGGGAGAGTGGTATTAGGCTAATGACTATAATCTGTATTAGGAACAGGGTTACAATGGAGGTGAATTAGATGTAGGAACTCCCTGGAAAGTGGTTATGTCTCTTGGGGTATTCAGATTTGGGCTCTTGGAGCATGGGATCGAGGGAATATGCGAGCTTATTTAGGCTTTTGGGGAAGTGCTCTTCTGGAGGTTCGAGTGGGTGGAATTGTGTCTGATGATCAAGGCTGTATATTATAGCTAGTATATTCCTTTTTGTAGTATCTAATGACTATAATCAAGGTCATTGTTGTTGTCTTTGTGTGTTTCTATTGTTTAATCAAGATTGTTGTCTGCCTTTATGTATGTATTAAGACCAAACCGGACCAGCAGGTTCTTTCCAGGACTGGTGGATCAGGGCCCCAACTTGTAGGTTCACCCGTCCTAAACCAGGTGGGCATCAAACCGGTCAACACCGGTTTGATCCAGCCAATTGAGACCAGTTGAAATTGGCCTAGTGGCTTGTTCAGACTGGTTTTAGCCAAATCTTTTACTGGTTTATATTTGTTCATATTACTATGACCAGTCTTATAACACTTGCTCCTGATAGTTTTCTGATTTTTTTCTATTTTTAGATTTTAATATTTCATTTGTTTATGTTTCAATTTATTTGTATTTTTCCTTCGTTTTTTGTTTTGATGTCTGGACTGGTGAACCTGTCCGGTTCAGTTGGTCCCACCAAACAGGTGCCCTCAATGGTTTGACCTTTAGCCAAATCTTTTACTGGTTTATGTTTGTCGTTCATATTACTATGACCAATCTTTTAACACTTGCTCCTGATAGTTTTCTGAATTTTTTTTAGTTTTAGATTTTAATATTTTATTTGTTTATTTTTCAATTTATTTGTATTTTTCCTTCTTTTTTGTTTGATGTCTGGACTGGTGAACCTGGCTGGTTCAGTTGGTCCCACCAAACAGGTGCCTTCAACAGTTGGACCTCTAGTCCAGTCTTAGTAGCATTGGTTATTTTATTATTGCCCATTATTGTATATCTCCCCTAAGGTGGTCATTTTCACACATGCGCATGCATTTAATGGATCTATTATCTAGTGTGGTTGAATGAGTTATCCTGTTGGTACATAAATGCATGTATAGCTACACTTTCTGATGGTTAATCTAACATATGAAAAAGAAAGGGGCTAAAATCGTGCGATTTCTGACAGACTTTATTTTTGAAGAGTAGATGTATGTGCTGCATTACTTTCTAATTGCCATTCTGTTCGTTCCTTTACCCGCTTCTGAAGTTTAGAGTACCACCTAGGACAATAAATGTGAAGATTTAATGTTACATGGACTCATTTTGTTTTCTACTCTTCTTGCAGCCTGCCATTGCAGTAGCCATCAGGGAGCAACTTTATGAGGTTTGTGCTCTGGACCTTCACTTAATGATTAAAATGGATTGATTTGTTTTCAAACAGTTGTGACCTAAGATACAGTCCTCTCAAATGAAAAAGGACCTAAAATACAATATCAATTGTCCTATAGAAAAGAGGTTGAGATTTCAAAATTTGCTCTGAAGTCATACCTATGAACATCTAGTAAAATATCATTCAACTGTGACTTTAGTCTACTAGTGAAATACCCGGGTTACAGGAGAGAAGTCAAGGGTCCATATTTCGTTCATGCAACTTTACTGGGCTACCTAAAAGAGAGAATATTATCCTGAGTATGCTTGAAACGGACATAATAGCAAGAATAGATAAATATCATCGTCTTAGGAGATAACTAGAAGAGAAATATACTGAGGAAATATAATGACTTTAAATAAACAGAGAAAAATGAGAATATAAATCAAAACTAAGGGAATACGTGGGGAAAAATTCGATTACTAGAAGAGAATACACTGAGGAAATATAATGACATTAAATAAACAAAGAAAAATGAGAATATATATAAAAACTAAGGGAATACGTGCAGAAAAATTCATTGTTGGAATGTGACTTAAAAAGTGTATTGCTTGTGTATTTGTTATTTTGGATCTAAGACATGGATACGACATGGAATTTATGACCTGTTAAGATATCTTCAAATTTATTAGTTTATGGGATTTATGCACTTATATGGGTTGCTCTTTTTCCTTTTCTCTTGTTGGTTAGTGTGCATGTGGTACAGAGGTTTTTTGGGAGGTAATTATTCCCACTAATATATGAGCACATGCATGTTCTTGTGATCTGGTGCAAGATTTGTCATGCAGTTGTGCCTTATTCATGTTCTTTTTAAATTTCAAAATTTGAAGCTATGGATTCAAGGTTTGCAAAACTTTAATTTTGGGTTTCTAGTATGATCATCCTTAATCATGTGCGAACTGTTTTTGAATTCCACACAAAATGATCGAACATGGATTCTTAGATCCTCTTGATTGCATAAGGTCCTAATTATGGTTACAACTTCAACTACTACCATATTTACGAGATTCATGTGTGCGGTGTAACTAAATTGAGCACTTGATTGGTGCCGTAATCTTGATTTGACTTTGGTGTCTTTTTAACTAGTAGGTGTAGTTGGGTTCTTCTAAAGAGGATGTGATTCCAAATGAAGTAGGGCTGTGTGAGAATAGATTTTGGGACCTGTAATCAGTTTGCAATGCCTCGGTATTTGAACCTCTTTTTTTCTTTTCATATGATCTATGTCAATCTGAGACAATACAAGGCTATGCTGGTCATTGCAGGAAATGACATATGAAACCTCAACTGATTTTGGCTGGAAATAGGCTTCTTAAATAAATGTTTCTGTCACTAGAAAAAGCAAATTTCCTTGGAAATCTACGTTTCCTGAAATGGTTGAGGCGATTTTAATGGTATCTTTGGAAAGATGGTTACCCAACAGTTCACAGGTTCGATTATTAGGCCTTATCTATACTTTATCTGTTCCTAACCAGTTTTTTAAAAGCCAGATTTGGCCATGGGCTGGCTGAGTTAGCTCGGTGAGTTGACAGATTGGGCCTTGAGTGGCATTAAAAATTAAGCAATTGAAAAAATCCCAAAAAGAAGTAATAATAGGAAATGAAATAAATTTCATAAAATGCTATGTATAGTGATGAGAAAATAGAAAGGGTTTGTAGTGAGAAAATCAACTCTGGTGTTAAGTCAACCTAGAGTCTCCAAAATAAAACCCCCAAAGATCCCTTGGGGTTAGGCTTCAAATCGATGTGATTGGAGGCTTGCTGAAGCTCTTTCAAACTCAAAATTTGGAAATTGAATTCTTTTAAATGTGTAAAAGTCGGTAGGCCTTTCAAAAGATTTGGTTATGGATCTGATAGAACAGTCAAAAACCTTGGGCTGAAATTTGGGATCTTCATACCCCTTGTTGGCCCCAAAAATCTACCTTAAAGTTGTTTTTCCTGCGAAATGAAAAAAGAAAAGAAAAGTCAGACTCACCAAATCCTGGCCGATGTGGCCAGGAATTGGAAATTCAGTGGAGTCCCTCAGAAAATCTGGCTCATTCCCCGGTCTTGTCTGATGTCCCAATTTGATCGATTCGGGACCCTTCCACTTGGCCAGTTCAGCAATTCATTCCTGGACCTGCAATTAAACTTTCTAGAATGGATGTAGGAGTTTGCTTGTTTCATTGAAAAAGTGCAATTCAATTTTTTGCTTATTCTGTTTAAAAAACACGATTTTAGTTAGAATCGTAGTTTTTCTTCTTCTTTCATTCTATTTTTTGAACTGTTGTCACGATCTCACCCATAATATTGTTTTCCCATGTATGTCCTTGTTTTTGGGGGCCATGGTGCAGATACTGCTGCATTATGTATTCTATACGAAGTTTTATTGACTGAAGTAGAACTGTAAGGTTGCTGGTCTAACATGTCATAAAAATGTTGAACTCGTGAAGGAAGATGCATCGTTCTTGAGGAGAAGCAACTTGCTAATCTGATTTAGACAGTTAAAATTGTACGGATTTCAAATCCATTCTGAGCTAAAAGGAAAAAGTAAGATGAGAAAGGAGAACATGTAATTGCAACAAGAGAGTCTCTAAAGTATGCATGGAAGGTTAAAAGGCTTTCATTTTGACTTTATTGCAACAAGAGAGTCTCTAAAGTATGGGCTCGCAATGGTGAGTGCCCATGGACAATCTCTTTTAAACATAAGAGAACCTGCATGATTGCCATGTAATTTTTATCATAGAATGGTTGATGTAACAACGTCTCCATATGCTGGCATGCAGACCATGTTATTATCAATTATATCAGAATCTGATAAGATTTGTGCAAGAATCTTAATGTTCAAACACATTTTAAGAAGCCATTGAAACTCCCTTACGTTGAAACCATGCTTTGCAAGTTATTTGACGCATTAGAAAAAGGGAAAAGTTTATATAGAGCCGAGGCTCTAAACAATCAAATTTGAGCCTACCTCAAAATTTTTACTAGAAGAGGTTGTTTAGATGCCCAAATATCCTCAAATTGATCATCTCGACATCAAGATACATAGACATGAGAAAAAAAATGGATTTCAAGTTTTGGAAATAGCGCATTTTGTAACGCATTTTTTGACTGTCAATTTTCAAGTTTTCATAGATCTATCAATCGATACTATTTTGAAGCTTTAAACTTTATAAATAAAGATGAAAATATATTTTAAGGCTATCACAAAGATTACCAATAATGAGACCACATTTCTCGACACTATTTGAAGGTTGGCTGTAATTTGATTGTTTAGAGCCTAGGCTCTATACAAACCTCACCCTTAGAAAAAACCATAGAAGAGTTATGGAAGAATTGTAACACTAGGATAATTTTAAGTAGCTAATGGCATGCTGGACTTGGAATTATGGTTTGCAAGTTATCACTTGTAAAAATTGAGTTGAACCCTTTGTGAAAGGTGGGTATATCTACTGTGGAGTTGATTAAACTTGGCAAAGTATTTTGCTTAAGAACCTTATGAATGCAAGGATGCTGGCATTTTTATTCTTAAATTTTCATTCTCCTCGTCAATAAATTTACCTTGGTAATCTTCTCTTATTTACTGGTTGTATCATCTGCTACAGATTGCAGTCCAAAATGTAGCTTCTGCAAGGGAAACCCGTATTAGCAAGAAGGGTCGGCGTGAACGGGGTACAGAACATGCACTGGCTAGGTTTGTTTTTATCACCCCAAGCTTTGATTATTTCTTCACAGATATATTTCATTCCATAGGGTCTTGTATGGTTTGACTGAAACTACAAGCCATGAAGATATATGTTGCCTTCCCTAATCCCATCGTGCGTTGAAATCTTTGGTGTATTCAAAGCACCACCTTAGTGAGGGCATCTGATGAGTGATGATTCCTGTGCATCCTAGATTTATCTAGTTGTTCACCATGTGATTTAAGTTTCAGTCTTTATCTTTTGTCATACCAGCAAGCCTTTCATATTGATTGCCATTCCTGATATAATTCGTTTGTGCAGTAAAATGGGTGGTACTGCTCTGGATTTAATGAAGCTACTTGGGAGCAAAACAAGTGTTGTCAGGTATATCCACTGAGCTCATTGTCTTTTTCCGACTAATGTTGTTCCTGTGGTCTTTTTAGCACTGCATTGCTAGTGTTGGAGTATCAGTGAATTATTATGATAGTTTACTTCCATGCGGATCACTGCCTCTTTCTTTTGGGTCCTAGTATCTACACCCACCACTGGCCATACCTTTACATGTCATAACTCATTCCCTACAGTCCCCTCTCTCTTAGAGAGAGGGTGTGAACTGTAAAGATGGCATAGTCCGTGATAAATGGGTACATGAACAAGCCCCCCTTTTCGCCTTTCCTTTCAGACTCCTTAGTTGATGTTGGCTGGATTTATGTTTTGTGTATTTTTCAGAATTCATTATATCTTTCTTGGTCAATGTTTGTTATAATGTGGTGAACCTAATGGCAGAAATATTCTTTAACAATTGAGTTTCTCTCTTGTAGTCTGGTTTCTCACTTCTCATTTGAGATCATTGCCCTCCTCTTGAAATTCTATGTCATGCTGTGCAAATTTAATTCAGGTCAAATTTTTGCTGCCCTCTTTTGGGTTGCTCAAAGCACTACTTAAAAGTAGTGCTTGAAAAATATCTTGGAGGCAGAACTTGCCCCCGGTGGATCTGAGCCACTCGGGTGAGTTTGTGTTGACTAGCTTGACTTTGCCACCTAAGAAGTGTGAAGAAATCCCAAAAGTTTGAGAAAAATCATGAAAATTTAGAAAAATAGAAAACGAAAAACGTCATAAATGCATGTACAATATGAAAAATAATATGATTTTAAATTGAACCAGTCAAACATAAACCAATTATATGTTTCAAATTGAAGAAATTGGAATTTACCTAAAGGTTTGAGGGCCCATCCTTGATGCCTTTAATACTTGTCAATGCTTCCTCAGACACCCAAAATCAAAACTACCAAACTAGATTTGAGCATCAAGTTCAGATCTAGTTGATCTGAACTCATGAAAAGTTTGGGTGCATCTTGATTACAAAATAAAAATCTCACTAGCCAGAGATTTTTTAGTGTTTTTTTTTAGTTAGAAAGAAGCCTTCAATTGGATAAAGTACCAAAAATAGGCTTAAGGAAGAAATTTCATCAAAAAGCAACTGTCGTGATGAAATCATAGGGTTTTTAAGTCTAATGCACATAAGCAGGCTCCCACATACACGGGGCTTTCATGTTGAGTGATGAGCCCTTATATGTGGGAATATGCAGTGCACCCATTGGTGCATCTGCTTTAAGTTGCCACTAAAGCGTCATGTGGCCGGATTTGATAACTATTCAGTCAGACCACTGCAGTCATGGAACTACAAATCTTTTCTTTCTTCTTCTTTTCACTTTTCTAATCTTGTATCATCCCTTTCTTTCTCCGATGGTTTGATGATCTGCATCTTGTTGCAACAATTTTGCAATAATGGTAACACATCCTTGAATATTGGTTTTAGGAAAAGTAACATATCCTTGAAAAAAGTCATAACAGTGCTCTATGAAAACTTCATTTTGCTGAGGCAGGAGAAGGAGGGAGTGGGATTTGTATGAGCCTGTCGTTGATATTCTGTCAAATGAGGAAGTTGAAGCCCTTGAAGTCAGAGAAGAACGAAATGCTCGGTGAGTGTCCCCCTTTGTCTTGTCACGAATGCCCCATGATTATTATTAGATAGGAATTAGAAAGCACCTCCTTTGTAAATTTCACCTTTCAATTCTTGAGAACCTGGGGACTAGAATGTAGAAATCATTGCAACATTCACGACATGAGAGATTTGGAGATGTTGGACAAAAAGAGGAAAAGTGGAAAAACTAGATCGCATTTTGTAGGAGTTGCATTTGTAATAGATCATGAAGCATGGAAATCTTTGTGTGCATCTTCATATTTATTTGGTGATTTATAAACCTCTTTAATTTGTTCTTTTTGTGTTTCTCCTTCTTTTATAGCATGAAGAAAATGCTTGATGAGAAAGATGATGGTTACATGATACGCTACACCCGTATGTAGGCGAAGTGCCCAATTATAACGTAATCTGTGCCCAATTATAACGTAATCCTAGGCTTTGAAACAAGTTCTGGTGGAGAAGCCTGAGGCCTAGCTTTTCTACATCATGTGACATAAATTGGCCGTGGACTCATTCGCTGGTCAGCTGTAAATGGTTAGCTCCGTAACACTTGCAAAACCTCAAGCTTTGTAGAATCGCTCGAGAAAAGCATACTGAAGGTGGTTTAATTTATGAATTGCTCTAGTGCAGAGCTCATCTAGGGCATGCCTGAATATCATGTACGGTTAAGGACTCTCCATAGAAACGTCTATCTTCATCTGCCATTTATTGAAGAAGAATTGTTGGATGCCACATCACACAGCTGTTATGTAAAACGCTACATGTATGTTTCTATTGTGGCTTTGAGCACTACAGCTCATGCATCTAAGGATTGCATAATGTTTGTGTCGAGATGGATTCCTTGTCATGTCATGCTGAATATGTAAAGAAAAGTATGCAATAAGATCATTATATTTGGTACATGAAGATCACAATTAATCTTGACCATTGGATGTAAAATTTGTTGGTTGCATTTGTGTCATTTACCATGTCCAAAGTTCAAAAGACATTTTTTCAAATTCTGTGACACACTCAAGCCATCAGATTTCACATCGGATGGTTATAAACAGTGTTTTAAAAATCGGCGAGTCGAATCGGATTTGCCCGGTTAGACTTGGGAATCGACACATCCGTGCCGGTTCTAGTGAAACATGAGGAATCGCCTGTGTCTAGAGAGAACCGGGCGATTCCCAACAGTAAATCGCCCGAGTCACTGTTCAAAACCACGGGTGAATAGTATTTTGCGATGGGAATCATCAAATTTTGGCTTTTTTTTTTATAGTTGTGCTTTGTTAGCATGTGAATCGAATATTTCAGCTTTTTTATTTCGCTTTTCATCCTTATCATTCGATAAGTTGGAGTTAAAATATTCAATTTCAATAACAAATCGGCGGATTTGTGAAGAACAACGGGGTTTTTTTAGGTTTTTGCCATTTCTCTGATTTCAAGAAAAATAGGGCATCATTTTTTGTAAAATATGAGGGTTATTGATCTTAAGAGTGTTACTTAAAAGAAATTATTCATACTTTGCGAGTATTTTGCTTCATTACAACTTAGATTTGGATTTGAAGCCACGGTTGCAGAAAAACAGGTAAGAAGTTTGGTTTTCAGCCATTCAATCGATTGTATGCAAGTTTTTGTAAATAATTTGTTAATATTATAGGGTTTTGATTCTTTATAGTGTTATTTATCATAAAATGTATTCAATTAGATATAATTTGTTCGATTTGAGGTGGATTTTTGAGTTCAAATGACTGATGTCAAGTTGGGTCTGTGTTTTTTTTGCTTTTTTTTTTTTTTCCGCCACTCTTTGAATTACAAATTAAATAGATCTCTATTTTGTATGAAATAAGAGGGAAATTAGTCGTGATTGTGTTATTCATCATAAATTGTATACCTTTTGTGTTGATTTTGGTGGATTTGTAGTGGATTTTTTATTTTGAGTCATGGTTTTCAGAAGAACAGTTAAGGCTTTTTTTTTCGCAAAACTACAAATATGAGATGAATTAAAATACTATTATGAATTATTTTAGAGGGTTTTTTAAGGTAATATTGTTACTCAATTAATTTTGAGTGCAATTTGTCGGATTAAGCAATTTTTATTGCTCGATTTCGGATGTAGAAGAGTTGTGGTTGTGTTTTTTGAATTTTTTTTTTTATAATTAATTTTTTTGAAAAATTGTGATTTCCAAAAAAATTGTGAAAATCGTGACCAGGTTTTGATTATCATGAGGAATTAAATTGTATTTATAATTTTTATTGTTAAAATTTTAATGCAAAAAGTTGCATGTTGATAGATTATTCATGCAAAAAAATACATGTTAAATTTTTAATGCAAAACTGTATTTTTTAATTTTAATGCATAAAATGTATGCACATGATTGATATATATTTTATCATTATATTATCTTGAATGACTATATTATTGTAAATATTATTTGTAGCATGTATGTATATTCTTGGTATTAACTGTATTAATATTATTGTAAAAAAATTTGGGCACGCATGATAATTATATTATCTTGTGTTTTAAATTTTATTATTAAAATTTTAATGCAAAAAAATGTATGTTGATACATAAATTTTATATATATTATTGATAATTGAGTTTTAGGCATGTTTGGAGCTTGTATTTTTTATTATATTATTTTGCATTTTTGTAATTGAGACGTACAACTATTTGTGATCATTTTAATTGAGTTGGGATTGTGCCCACTATATCATTGTAAATATTATTTGTGACGAATGACTATATCATTGTAAATATTTTTTGTGTCAAATGTACATGTAGTGGCATTATGGATGACTATATTATTGTTATTTTTTTACCGAATTGTATGCTTTATTGTACTCCATGTGTGATGATATACTTAATCTATGATAATTCTATGCTTATCCTTTTGTGTGATGTAAATTAAATGGTAAATAGTAGTTCATCTCGAAAAAAAACATATCAATACTCGCATATTCATGCAAAATAAAAAAAAAAAATTATTAATAGAGTACCGTCATGTTTTATTGGTTTCCTAAAAGACAACATTTATAATGAATTTTAATAATTTTTTTATATATTTTTTTAAAGCTTAATCTGATCGATTCGGCTGATTTCTAATCGAAATCGCCAATTCACCGATCCAAATGGGTTTTTAAAATGTCCGATCCAAAGCACCAATCTATTTTTTAAACCATTGGTTATAAATAATTGTGACCTTTTTATACTCAAGTCAATGGTCTCATAGTATACGATCCGAATATATAATCCCATTTGTTTTGGTATTGTCCTCTGAGATGTTAGTCGCCTGTTCCTTTGATTCACCTCCCTGCCTTTTTAAACTTACTGTTGTGTTTGTTTTTCCGGAGAACTATTTGCTGGTCCATAGGTTATTAACACCATTCTTCTATTTCTATCAGTTTGTTTGATAATTATGTGGCCCCCTCTTGGAGGAAGAACAAGCTGGGAAAGTATACTACGATACACATGAGCATAAAGAAATCTATGGTCATGAGGGGCACTACTCTCAAACAATTGGGTGGACCAGTGGTGGACACCGATGAAGATTAAGTGTCATGACCCAATTTGTGGGTTCCGCTCTCTCTCCATCACTGTCCATCCCTCGATTGGATGATGATGATAGATAGATAGTTGCTGATTGAAGGTGAGGAGCAAAAGGAAATGAAAACTAGTGATTATGAATATTCTTATTTGAAACTGATTGAAAGAAAATACAAATGAACGTTAGCAGACGAAAACTACTGATTATGAATATTCTTTTTTGAAACTGATTGAAAGAAAATACAAATGAACGTTAGAAGTCAGATTTTTTCTGTAAATACTGGAAGTTCTTGAGTCTTTTGATATATACTAAACCCTTACGATAAGATTAAATGAACATAATGTTGTAAAATTCCCCACTAATCTGGTACTGTGATTCAATGCTCGAAAAGGAAATCCTTGGGTTTTGGCACCACAAGTGCGTTCACTCTTTAAAGATCCATAAGTTTTGAGGTGTGGAAAGTTTCTTATATACATTACATGCCATTCAATGTCATAAAGAAATATTTTCTAGATTGTGTTTTCAATTTTTTTTTTTTGTGATTGTTTATTAGAATGAAGAGGGTATATATTTCAAAATTTGGATCAAGCAAATGGCCAAAAGATGGTTTTTTAAGGTTATTATATCATATTACTATACAACGGTTGTATGAAATCATACGCGAATTACCCAGACTGAATATAGGCCATTCTATGGCCGATCTGACGATCACGGATATCCGATAGTGTTTGAATTTTAATTTTTTTTTTCAAATCTAAATCACTTGAAATTTTAAGCGTGTATTTTTTAAAAATAGGCGAACCTATGAAAAATATATATATAAAAAAATTATATAAATAAATTGACCAAAATACCCCCAAAAGATTTAGGGGGTATTTTGGTCTATTTTTTTACAAATTATAATATTTTTATATTTTTATTAGGTGCGCCTTGATGAAATGAACGCATGCCTAAAATTTTAAGATTTGGATTTGTAAAAAAAAAAAAGAACTAAAATGCAAACACTATCAGACATGCTTGTGTCCCAAATCGGTCACAGAAGGCCCAGATTCAATCTGGGCCATTTACGTATGGATGTACAGCAGTGACTCCCATATATATATATATATATATATATATATATATATATATATATATATATATATATATATATATATATATATCGTAGTATGATGCAACAACCTTCAAAAACTATGTTAAGGCCATTTGTTTGATCCAAATTTTAAAATATACACTCTTTTCATTGCAATGAACATTCACGAAAAATAAAAATTTGAAAATAGAACCTAAGTACTTTTTTAGCCCAATTAACATAGGACGTCCATTTTGATAAGATGCTTAGATCTAGGATTTAGTGTAAGCACCTTGACACCTTTGTATGGGATTTAGTGTGAGATGTATATATGTGCTGGTGCTCACAGAGAGAGAGAGAGAGAGAGGGAGAGAGATACAATGAGACCATTTATCTTTAGTATATGGTGGTACAATTAATTTAACTATAAGATGTGTTATTTCATTGACCAAACTCAAACTTTAAAGGAAATTTTCTCATACTTTGTGACACACCCAAGCTACCAGATTTCACGTCAAATAATTATAAGTAATTGCGACTTCCTCGTATAAAAGGCAACCGTCTTATTGTATGCAATCTCTCTCTCTCTCGAGAGTATTATACAATGAGACCATTTATCTTTAGTGCATGGTAGTCATAATTAATCTTAAGATTTGGATAATAAATTAGATGTCTACATTCGTTTCATTGACCAAACTCAAACTTCAAAAGAAATTTTCTCGAACTTTGTAACACACACAAACTATCAGATTTCACATCAAATAATTGTAAGTAGTTGTAACCTCCTTCCATAAAATGTAATGGTCTCATTATATGCAATCCCTATATACACACACACACATGATTATATTCAGAGACCCTTATCTTTGTTACAATGAGGTTATTGTTACTCCTAGCCAATAAACATCAATTTGAATGATTTGGGGCATGTCATGAAGTTCAAAAAATTATTTTTTAACTTTGAGTCTAGTTAATGGCATTTTTACGACCACCCAATTTGAAATTTGATAGACAATACTAATTGTGACATCTTTTTGTGCATATATATGTATGTGTGTGTGTGTGTGGATTGTATAAAGCTAAGGCCCTAAACAATCAAAGAAAGGCCCACCTTCAAATAGTGTCAAAAGATGTTATTTTTGTACTGGAAATCTTTGTGATGCCCTGAGAATTTATTTTCATCTCTAATTATCAAATTTCAAACTTGAAAAATAGTGTAGATCGATCAAATCTATGCACACTTGAAAATATTGAAACTTTATTTTTGGTACAAAGATGTCACAATTACTTTTGGTCATTGGATGTAAATTCCAATAGATGAAAATGTGTTACAACATTCGAAAAATTTAATTTTGGATTTTTTGCCTAAATTGTGACACATCTTCAACCACCCGATTTTAAATCTAATGGTCAATGATGACCTTATTGTATCAAAAGTAAATGATCTCATTGTATACATTTCCAGTAACACATACAAAACACGTGCGACTTACTAATATGTGTTAATTTATTTGAAGACAATATCATAAAAAACAATAAGCACTATAAATACTTCCACATTAGCATGACCAAAAAAGAAAAATGCAATATAATCTATGTAATATAACATTTATAAGGG
Organism: Amborella trichopoda; assembly: GCF_054954075.1. Taxonomy (NCBI): domain Eukaryota; kingdom Viridiplantae; phylum Streptophyta; class Magnoliopsida; order Amborellales; family Amborellaceae; genus Amborella; species Amborella trichopoda. The sequence continues at coordinate 67,078,045 of NC_142337.1, read as the reverse complement.
CACAAAAATGTAAGGAAGAAGAAATTTTAAATTTAGGAAGGGATTGTCTATAAAGATTATTTATCTTCTGTACATGGAGGTCACATTCATTCTTGTCCTTTAAATTTCAAAATGGGTGGTTGTAAGAGTGTTATTGAATAGAGCAATTTTTCAAAAAAAAAAAAAAGTTGTCGGATTTTGTGACTCACCCTAAGCCCTCCAATTTAACATCTAATGAATGTGAATGATTGTGATCTCCACATGCAAAAGATAAATGATCTCTTTGTAGACAATCCCAATTAAAAATAATAAAATAATAATAATATGATCCATAGGGTGATAATCATCGGTCAACAATCATGATTTAATCACCGTCAAATGAAAAAATATATGTCATTAAACAAAGGGAAAATATCATTATAGGGGATGAAACCCCTTACGTCATCAATACTGGGGCTAAATTATCTTAAATTGTCTTTATTGACATATGAGGGTGCACTTTTTTTTTTTTCGTTTCAATTAGATATCTCCTCAAAAAGAAAAAAAATTACTCAAATTATATTTAAAATGTGAACAATCATAGTTATTTCGTAATTGGACCCCTAGGAGGGCCTCAACCAAATTACAAAAATATGTATATACATTATAAGTAAGAAACATTTTGTTCAGTATTAATAATGCCCGACAACTAGAGGTATTTTTGTTATTTTAAACTGCTTTATATATACCAAATTATAAAAATATCCCTATTTATTTTGTGTTTCTAATATTGAACAACTGTTTCTTATTTATAATGCCGAACAACTGGAGGTATTTTTATCATTTAGATGACGTTTTTTCAAGATCACATTACTAAAATGCTCATCATTGTTTATTATTCCAAATGCTAGACAAGGGATTTGGGTATTTTAATTTTTTTTAAAAGGGAGTCTAAATGAAATGAAAAAGAAAAAGTAACAACCTCAAATATTAATAGAGATAATTGGACCCCCTTTAGTAAAATTTTAAGGGGTCACATTCCCTTTTAATGGTATATGGCCACAAACATAAGGGTGGTAAAAAGAATTTTTGTCATTTTCTCTAGTATGTGTTTCATCTTGTTTGATCTGATCAACGGGTACCAAAGGAACAACCGGGCCGTGACCCGGGCGTTTGTGGGCACTTTCTAAAAGTTATGGCTATTTGCGTAATTTTCATAAACACGGTTATCTCAACTGCCCTTTATCTTTCCCGCCCATCTCAATTCTTCACTTTTCATTTTCTTTTGCATTTAAATTCGAACCTCTCTCTTTTTCTGGTATAATTCCAATTCCAAAGAGTAAAAAGGAGGTAGAAAATATGTCAGAAATGGTGATTTAGAAGCCATTAAATAGAGGATTTGAAAGCCTTTTACTCACCATTTTCCTCTAGTTTTTGCCTGAAATTTTGTGATTTTCTCGTGTGATTAGGGTGAACTCTTTCACTGCATTTTAAGTTCACGATTATTCTTTTCATTCTCACTGCAACAGAAGCAAAATCGACCTAAGGTTTATCATCGATTGTGACCTATGAAGCCATATGTGTAAGCAATTCCCAGAGATTTTAAGTAGTTTGAGTTTGAGTAATGTTGATTTCGATTAATTATGCAAAATTGGATGATTTTTTTTTATCTACATGAAACAACAGCGAATTGAGCTAATTTCACAGCAATCGAGCTCTGGAAGACCATAAGTGTAAGTAATTCCTGGAAATTTTGAGCAATTTTGGTCGTTAGATGGTTAAGTTTTCATTTAGTTCTGCAAATTTTATCAGATCTCAGGGATTCCAAAGATTTTATTTTTTTTGGTATTCCTCTTTTCTTCATTTTATCTTTGGTTAATTTCGTTTTGTAACCATGAACCAGTAACACCGGTGGCATCATGGTCATGGAGAATGATCAACAGAGATATGGACAGGTTGTAAGCAAATTACCAGGCCCTTGATTGCTTTTCAATCTTTACCTTTTTTTTCGCCGTCTTCTTTCCTAATTTATTTGATATCTGAAGATTAGAAGCAGTAGACCCTCTCAAAGCGTGAAATCAATCCCTTTTGATCATTCTCTCTTTGAATTAAAGCACTTCTCTGTTTCTTTAGACTGTGCATTGTGATTTATTTTTTGTGATACATAAAATTATACCTGATTGATGCTTAGTGCTTTGTTTAATGCTCTATGATATTCAGAACTTTTAAGGTCTTTAATGTCTGAAATTCCTCTTAATTTGGGTTGAGAATGTTATTGATACATTGACATTCAGGGAAGAATGGCTTTTTTATCCCATGATTTTGTTTACTTTCACTAGACTAGTGGGGGTTTGTACCGGAACCCCACTGTTTGTTAAACTATTAGTATCAATGAGGGGATAAATAAAGCCCATGACTATGAACTCCATTTATAGCTGGGAGTGAGTATAAGTACAAGAAGTCATGGCATGACGCCTAATTTTATACTCTTAAGGTGCATTGTTGATGTAAATTTTATATCTTTACTTACATTTTTGTGTTTGCCCTCAATATTCTCTGCCTTTTTCACTCCAAGTATGTTATGGAACCTAGCACATGCACGTCTTCTCATTCTTTTCTGTCTTTGACACTTTCTTTTGCTTGTGGAGTATGTTGAAACATACTGTTCATTTCCTGCACTTTGTGCTGCCACCACTTGTTGAGCATTCTGATCCTGAGTATTTTCATCTGTAGCACACTGTTCTTTCCCATCGCTGGTGGCATGTATATTATCATGAGTCATGACTTGTTGTGTGGTAGCATACTGCATGTGTGAGGCACTTTGGACCATACTTATCTTTCAGTTTGAAGGATGCATGAATTCCCATTCATTCCTAAATATTTTGGTCTAGCTGTGAAATTGGTTTGTAAGAAAGAGGTTATTGATTCCAACGTTGATGTCTGTTCCTAGTACAAATCTAGCAAAACCATGCATAATTAATAAACTATCTAAAGGATTCTTAAATACGACGTCAAAGAAGCATTGTGTTTCTAAAGTCTAAATTATTGTACCTGAAATTGGTAATAAATAAGCTCAGTAATTTATTTATTTTTCTATTAAAATCATGAGAAACCTTCACTGGTGAAATTCCATGTTTGGAAGGGGATTTAGTGGTGATATATATCAAACCTTTACATACTCAAGATCAGAACTCTTTTTGAGTGTTCTGATCCTGAGTATATTCTTGTGTAGCACACTCTTCTTTGTGATTGCTGTTGGTATTTGTATCAGCATGGCTTGTTGCATTGTAGCACACTGTTGGAAGTTGGAGCTTTCTCTTCTTGCATACTGTATTGTGGTGAGGCACTTCGAACCATACGTATCTATGAGTTTGTAGAACGCATGAATTCCCATTCATTCTCAAATAGTCTAGTTTAGTTCTGACAATGGTCTACATGGAAGAAAATGACTCCAACCTTGATGTCTGTCCCTTGTACAAAGCTAGCAAAACCCTTCATAAGTAATAAACTATCTAAGGTATTCTTAATATGAATTCAATGAAGCATTGTGTTTCTGAAGTCCACATTGTTATGCCTGAGATTAATAACTAATAAGCTCAGTAATTTATTTATTTTTCGCCATTAGGATTTCAAGAACATCTTCACTTGTGAAATTCCATGTTTGGAAGGGGATTTAGTGGTGATATATATAAAACCCTTGCATAAGGCATTCTGATTTTATCTAGGAAAGCAAATCTTTACTTGGTAGGATGCAGAATCCAGGGATAGATGTCGAGAGCCTTGAGATATGGGTTAATTTACCCTCTTGACCTTTTAATTTTCAAGTCATTTAACGTTGATTATTTGCTGTTTGTCAGAAGGTTGTACTTCTTAGCATTGATTTATCAATAATTTATTCATCACAATTACTAAAAGGAAAATCAATATTTTGTATGCTAATACTTAGTCTTATACTAGATTAACTCATGCTTATTGAATACATTACTTAATGATTATAACACCTATAATGGTTATTATAATTTGTTTTGTGGCTGAAGAGCCGCACTGGGTTATTTCTGTCTTGCTGAATTGACAACTGACTTTTCTGCCAAGTCTGGTAAAACTTGATTGAATTTGACTGTGAACCATCAATTTACTATGTGCTGCTAATGTACCTCTAAGTATGAAGTGGAATTGTTCTAGTTCAGAAAATTCCATCAATGCTAAGCTTAAGTAAAAATAGTTCATTGCATAATAGAACTCTGAAGTCTCGAGTGAAATGCGGTGAAACTTTCAGATTAGCAACCCAAGCTTCAGTAGCAGTTACTATCCTCATGGTCGTTCTCGCAAGATGTCCATTGGTCTCACAGTTGAAGACCCTGCATCTGTAGCTAGAAAAGGCCAGGCGATTGGACGTTCTCCATCTCTGATTTTTCCTTCAAGCAAAGCAGCCAATCCCATTCAAGAAGAGCAAGAAGTAAGAACAAATTCAAGGCAACAAGAGCTTTTGAACCACAAGAGTGAGTGGGTGTCTGTATCAGCCAAGAAGACGACACAGAGTGTCCAGTTTTATGGGAATCGAATGTCAAGTTTACAGTGTGATGATGGTGTTGCAAAGAAGTTTGATAGTGTAGCTTATAGTAGGAAGAGCAGGAAGGATGGGAAGGATGTTATGGTAGAAGAATGTGCCTTTAAAAGTACACAGATTATGCATCACTTATCCGGTAAGATTGACTTTATGTATTTGTTTTTGTTCTTTATATATTTAGATTTTTTGTTTCTTTTTTTTCTTTTTCTTTTTTAAAGATAAGTGTATGGATCCATCCCAAGTAAACTGAGGTATGCAGGCCAAAACATCCCTTTTGGTTTTTATGATCCAAGTTTGGTCGCAATATGCTAAATCTGCTTTCCAAACTTTATATTTATTTTACGTTTTGTTGCAATTCAGTACTATATTCTTCAATTTCACCCATTTTTATCAATATTGATTTGGTTGACAACTTAAATTTTAACAAACTCCAACCTCAGTTGGAAGGAAAATTAGCAAATAGGGTGACCTTTTAGCTGAAATTCCCAAAACTTGAACATATTTAACCTGAAGTTTCTTCATCAAAATATTTTGTCAACCACTGGACGATCTATTATATCCCCTGTTCAGTCTTTAGTCAGCCATTTGATCTGAAAATTTGCATCATTTGTGCAGTTTTCTGTTTAACACCAGGATCACTATTTTTGTTTCAAGAACAGGTGAAAGAGAAAAACAAGAGCCAGTTGGAGAAAACGAAGATTTAGAGACAAATAAAAACAGTGATTCTTTGAGAATGAAATTATGTGAAATACTGGGATCTGCAGCTTCACAGACTGAACAGAACATACACTTGGAACCTAATGCGGCTGAACAAAATGATCAGATTCCTGAATATGAAGAGCTTACTTCAGAGAAAAGAAAATCAAATAAGAAATTGGAACCCATCATGTTAGAGAAGAGTAAATCAGAAAGGAGAGAGGAACCCATGCCAGAGAAGAGGAAAACAGAAAGAGAGGAATCTATGTCAGAGAAGATAAAATCAAAACAGAGAGTGGAACCCATGTCAGAGAAGAGGAAATCACAAAAAAGAGTGGAGCCCATATCAGAGAAAAGGATATCAGAAAAAAGAGTGGACACCACGTCAGAGAAGGGGAAATCAGAAGACAACATGGCCCCAAGACCTAAGCAAAAGCACAATTCCGATACAATAGAGACTGATTCTGAGAGCCCAAATGCTACTGCAAGGAGACCCATCACTCGTTCAGTGGCTCGAAGAAGAAAACCATCTATTCGTAGCAGTACCATGGCAGAATTGCAGTTTCAGATTAATGGTGGTTATCGATATCAGAAATCATGCATCAACCAGGAAGACCAGAAGAAAAACATATTCGTGTTTGATGAAGGAGGAGGGCAATTGGGCCTCATAAATGGCCACATTTCCAAGTTCAAGGGAAAGCCTGAGTGGAAAGAATCAACAATTTGGCCGAGTAGAGGAGTTGCAGAGAAGTCATATGTAAATGTCAAGAAAACAACTAAGAAAGCACCCCTGAAACCCTTGCCAAATAATTTTGTTGTTGAAGATGATTTTCAGAGCCCATTTCCGCCCAAACAAACAAATGTTTTTAAAGAGAATTTCAGGAGTCCACCATCTCCACCACCAATGGTAGAAAAAGAAGCTTCGATTTGTAAGGTTCAATCAAAACCACCAAATCAATTTGGGGGCATGAGAGAACTTAGTCAAGCTCATTCACCCCAGAAACCTATAAGGGAACGAGGCAGTCATATTTCTCGGAATTCTCAGGAACCCAAAGCAGGCTCTTATGGACTGGGCACACCTACTCAGTCCTCTGTATCTTTTTTTTTATCAATTACCTGACAACTTTTCTTGGGTCTTCTTTTTACTAACTGGCGTTAATTTTTTGGTAGTTAAGAAGCTTCCATGTGTGAGATCATTCAAGCTTTGGAACTTGCTCGTGCAAATAAACATAATTTTTGTAAACCAATGGACATGGGTGACTTCTTTTAATAGTGCAAAAAAGAATGCTCCTACTATTCCTTAACACTAATGCAGGATGATACTAGGGAGTGCAGAGATAAGCAGCCGATGCCTTCACCCTTGGTAACCAAGCGAAATGCAGAAAACCTAGTTTTTCCTTCGCTTTCATCAGACAAACAAAGTCCTCACTCTCAGGGTTCAGAGCAGCATGAAGCTGATTTTGAAGGTTCTATTTTGACCCCTTTTGTGTGTGTGTGTGTGTGTGTGTTGATTGAGAGAGAGAGAGAGAAAGAGAAAGAGAGAGAGAGAGAGAGAGAGAGAGAGAGAGAGAGAGAGAGAGAGAGCATTTTTGTTTGGAGTGTTTCTGAAGCCTCATAAATTTCTGTGATGTTTGATAATACATTAGTTGTGGTGATTTCATGTTTAGGAGCTGCTGATGATTAGTTTGAGCTCTACCCTCTAAGCATATTTGGCTCCCTTGTGAGCAGAATTGATAATTAGAATCTTGGACTAAATTGTAGAATCTCTCCTTAGCTAAGGCAATATGAAAATGGACTGAAACAAACTTTGGAAGTATAGATTAACTTAAAAATTGCATGTGATAATGGCTGATATGGTATTATGTGGTAGAACTTAGTCAATTACATTAGCTAATGCATATTGTAGTGGTTGATTTTCTATCATGTGGTAGAACTGACTTTGCAATAGCCAATTCCTGAACACCAACCTTTTCTTAACCTGAGTTACATCAATTTTGATCAGCTCATTCAAATTCCTTTTTATTCAGTGCAAAATATTCAGTTGCTTCTAAAGATTATACTGATTTGTTAATTTTTGGCCCTTTCAGTTATATTCATTTTCCAGATCAAGATTGAATTCTACTTTTGCAAATGCTACGAGTTCCTTATTCTCAATTTTAAGGCATGCTTGTGATTAGCAAGACTTAAACATGAATAAAGTTCTCCGCTTTTTTACCAGAGTTACATATTTTATGTTCAGGTGTCACAAGAGCAAAGTTTCTAGTGAGCCCTGATAAGTCTCCATTTGTAATTCACCGAATTAAGAGGCTTCATAGAGAAGATATGAATATGAGGGCACTCTGTTCTCCTTCCCCATCTCTCGAAGGCACGTTATCAAATTATTTGTTATTAGTCATCTATTGTTGATTTCTACTTCATGTTATTCTCTTTCTGAAATTAAATTATTTGTTATCCCTCCTTAGCAGAAACTGAAGAAGGTGATGGGTTCGAAGTTGCATCTGAAGAAAACCAGGAGAATGCCTTGGCTAGGTTGTTTCTGAATAGATAGGCCTTCAGTGTCACTAACTTATGAAACAGAGAGAGAGAGAGAGAGAGAGAGAGAGAGAGAGAGAGAGAGAGAGAGAGAGAGAGCAATCTTAGGCTTAGCTCTTAGTTCCAACTTTTCTTGCTTGCTGCTTAAGTTTGTGGCTCCAAACTAATTGTGCTGATTGCTTAGATGCCAAACTTTCCTTGGAAATGCAGGGCTGTTACACAGTTTGCACTTGGTTTGGAGAGATTCGAAAGCAAGATAAAGTCACAAACTGCTAAGAGAAGCTCAGAGATCCTTGCCTCAGCTGCAGAAATAATAAAAAAGCAGCTTCAGCACGTTGAGTGCCAGATACAATCTGCTATGTGGGTTTTCCATACTTATAGAAATAGTTTAATCTTGATAAATATACATGCTTTTTTCACATATACAATGATATGGTATTCTTTAGGCATGAGACTGGCTTCTATGACAGGGAGACTGATCAATGATTCTTTAATTGCAGATACAACTTAAGAACACTGAGCAAAGCTAAGAGAAAACGCTTGGAATTGAGATTTCAAGGTACTAAAAGTTGGATTCACATGGTTTCAACTTTTGCATTGTATACTCGCTAAGCTTTACAACATATTCATAATGTACTCAGAGAGAGAGAAACTCTCTTAGCTTTGCAACATATTCATAATGTATTCAGTACTGTGAGAGAGAGAGAGAGAGAGAGAGAGTTTGTTGACAAATTTGTTACTTTCAGACCAGCAGGAACGACTTAGACTGATCCAAGAAAAGTTCAAAGAAGACATAAATCAACTTGTCCAGGATTGCAAAAGCGCAATGGTCGAGTTCGAGGAAGACCAGCTTACGTTGAGAGCAAAGGCCGAAACTGAAAGTATGGTAAAAACTATTATAGAATTGTGGCTGAATTTGATTCACAAAGCTTTAAAAATACTTGTTTTTAAACAAACGACAACAATGCCCCGACCACTGGGGGAGAGAGAGGCAGCCCGCCCACTACCTAGGCAGCTCAATGCCTGCATCCATCTCTCTCTCTACCAGCACTGCTCCCGGACACTTCCACATTTTTTTTTTTTGGTTTATGAAAATTCTTTAGTTTACAATATTAATCAACAAAAGAACTTTTACATTAATGTCACTTGAATACACTTTTGTTTTCGATCTTCCTCAATATAGGGATTTCTGGTCTTCTACAAGTCTCTCTTACTAGCTGCACAGCTTTTGCATGCATCCACCATTAATACAATTCGCACGCACCTTCCTGCTCATATGTTCCTCACTAATGGGGTTCTTGGTGACGAGAAAATGACCAACTTTATCTTTATGTTTTCGTCCTCGTCTCCCTTGGGGACCAAAATTACTCTAAATACACTCTTCACATATATGCCAAAGGATTTGCTACTCCCCCCGGGGGTGCTATCCATATACTACAACGGGCAACCAACCTCAAAGAGGGAAAAAAAAAATCAACTTTTACTCTTATGTGCCTAAAAAAAGGGCATCCCAAGATTGCAATGGGACTATTTAATTTTTTGTGGGGAATGATGTAGATGTTGAAGAATTCAAAATCCAATTGTTTATTTATTTTTGAATAATCATCTAGTTATAATTACATAAATTTTGAAATTTTTTTAAAAAAAATTCTCCCAATTAAATGATTTGCCCGAGGGAGTAAATATATATTATGCTCCTTAGGGAGTATGTGTGCTCACTAGATAAAAGGGGATGGTTTTTTCTTGTTTTTTTGGTTTGGGGGTAAGGGAGTGGGGAGAGGACCATACCCTCGTTAGGAATTGAGTGTAGAGCATAGCATTGTAAATTATCAAGCACTAATCAATTAAACCTGGGGTTTTTTCCTAAACATTATTAGTATTTTGTCTCTAAAGACATGTGAGCTCCTTTTCAAATATCATTTCTTTACTGAGCATATCGTACATTAACTTTGGGATCCAAGATTCACTAGATGATTCTCCAAAAAGAAATAAATTTAGATTTTGAATTCTTCTACTCTTGGATATTGCCTTTCAAAATTTTAATGATCCCTGTTTAGACTCACCTTTCTTTCATTTAAATTTTCCTCTTTTTTTCCCCATTGTCAAGGTTAATCGCATTGTTCACGAGGTTACGTAGGTCGTATCACCAAATTTGAAGCCCTAATAATTCACCCGAGGGAACAAACGAATTGCAAATTTTCTCACATTTGCTTTTTCTGTTTCTTCACTGTACTCCTTTTAGGTAAAAGGGAACCATTACATCATAAAGAGGACCATTACATCCTAAACGTTCCTCTTTCTTTTTCTTCCAAGAATAAAGACTTCGTTTTCAGAGCTTATTGCATCAAACATGGGTCCTACGGAAAAATAAATAGAATAAAAGGTGGGGCCATATCAGCCAGTTTTGTAATAAAACTGGTCGGTTCTGTAAACAAACTGGCATGTTCCTTGCACTGCTGGTTCCCAATACATGGTGAAAACCTGACCGGCTCCATTGATTCCAGTTCCACATTAAGCAATTCCTATCTCCATCGGCATTTTTTTAAAACCATTGGAGGGTCTAAGTACGGGTGATTATTGGGTTTGAGGACTTGACTATGCATCAGCAGGCATTGACATGAGCATAAAATGCGTAGATGGTGATTATCGATTTACTTTTAAATTTTGAAATGGTTTAACACGTTACTCATTTTTATTTGATTTCATGTAAACCATCATTTTTTGTTCAAAATTTAAATGGGGAAATTTACCTGAATACACCTAACTTATCAACTCTTAGAAATATTACCCATTTGTCAGCTATTCCTATTCATGATCGTGTGTACTTAGATAACTTTTTTAAATCAAATCAAGCATATGGGTAAAATATTACATAGTTGATAAAATTAGGTGTATTTTGATAAAGTTTCTTTTCAAATATGCTATGAAATGACACATCTTAATATGTGTTAGTATTTATTTCCATCTTGGCATGCGTATGCTTATGTGTAGACATGCATATGTACATGCTGACATGCTGATGTAGCCCGTGCCTTGTTCATTTCTATGTATGTATGCATGTGTTCATGTTCATTATATTGCTCTCTCTAGGTATTTGGCTCATACTTTGTTGTTGCATTTGTCAAAAGATGTCGTGTAGGCTTGTACATAAACGAGGTGTTTTTGAGTAAATTTAGACGAAGGTAAGTTGTCTTTTTAGTTTGAACGAGAGAGAGAGAGAGGGTTCATCTTTCTGACTCCTATCCGAAACTTATGGCGTGAATTTTTCATCTCTGCTTTCTTCGTAGTGTGCGTGTGCGTGCAATCACGTGAAAGTGTTTGGCCTTTTGCAAATTTATGCATTGTACTGTACTGATGTGTCCTCTTCTTTCTCTTGATGACATCTCCTTATTGGAAGCTTCTCACAAGAAGCTTCTTTTGCAAGTCGAAAAAGAGATTCATTCTCAGCTACGAGACGCGGAGAGAAACATTTCATCTCTCCGTAAGGTAAGTTTTTCTCAAACCCATCATTCTGTGACTACCTGTTTTTGTATTCCTATTCATTCGGCCAATTCTGTCTTTTGGATTCGCAAATGTTAGTCTAACTCAGCAAGCCATGGAATCCGGAACAAAAGCCCTTAGGAATGCTGGTTCCCAAAGTCTTGTTGTTAATTACAACAATCGGTCAAGTCAAGGTGTTACTTGACTTTGATTTGGTTGAGACCTGACCTGAGTCCTTCCTTTAAAACACTAATCTTTATGGTTCTAGAATGAAGAAGCAGTTGATCAGATGTTTTGTTTTTCTTTTTCCCTTTTTTTTTTGAGATAAATAGCTTACGATAAGATGGTGTTTTCATGACAAATTACCATTTTGTTGGATTGGAAATCCATAACTGAAGCCCACTTTTCTCATAATTTTCCTTATGATGAGAATTTCGAAGGCCGATTTATTTATGAGTTTATCATTCGACATATTCAGTAAAGCTAATGTCCTGGTGAAAATGACCAAATGTGCTTGTATTCTCAAAGAAAAAGCTGGGTTGATAGATTAGGATAATTAGATTATTTATTTTCCTTATTCTTGAAATTTCATCACCAAATATTACCTATATTTAGTTGTTATGTTTTGAACAGTGTTTGATAAATCGGCCGGTCCAACTTGGAACCGGCTGAGTAAACCAAAACTGGCCACTAGCCGAGCAGGTTTTGGCTGGCTTAGGTGGCCCGGCTGGTTATTTTTTTTAAAAAAAAATTTCTCTCTCTCTCTCTCTCTCTCTCTCTCTATATATATATATATAATCTCAAAAAATAAAAAATTTATTTGTAATGTGTATTTGAATGTTTTTTTTATCAATTTGGAAAATATTGGAATGTGTTTTAGCCAAAAATACTTAATTTTACTTTTTTTTTGGATTATTTCTAAAATACCTCTGGATACACATCGATTTTTTAAATTCTATTTTTTTCACTACTTTTCAAGTTCATTTGGATGTGTTTTGTTTAATTATGCTTTTCATATTTTTTAAAATTTTTTTGTATTTTTAAAATTTGTTTAACACTTTTTGGCCCGTCCCAATTAGACCGTGTTAACCGACTGGTTTCTGAATCCTGTTCGAGCAATCGAAAACTGGTTTTGAAACATTTTCTACTTTTCCTTTTTTAGAGCATTCTTGAAATCCTACAGACCATCTTTGTTTGGCTTTCCTTTTCTTCTTTTTTTCCTTCTTTTTATTTGGTTCGTTTGGCAATGGAAACCTGATAGTGTTATAATTTTATCTTTCTATCAGGATACAAGAGAGAAAATGCGTAGTCTGAAACATATGTTGGGGCAATGCCTAGCTGAGGGTTCGTTTGGTTGAAATTGATTATAAGATGCGACCAAAACTAAAGGCTTAACGTACGTTTCGCCAAGATTGGGGTTTTTGGCTTGTAACGCGTGCTATGATGACCTATTATAAAGACGAGAGAGAGAGAGAGAACTTGGACAAAGATTGGAGGATACATAGGGCGGAAAGGCGCAAGCTACACAAGTACATATCCTTTGGTTTAGGCATAATGCTTTCTTTCCTTCGTAATGCTGATGTCTTTACAAATTCGTGTTTAAAGCCCATCTCTCGTAATGCTGATGTCTTTATAAATTCGTGTTTAAAGCCCCTCTCTCTGTCTCTGTCTTTGAGTGCTCTCTCACATAATGTAGGCGCGGATTGTGGTGAGTAACTTCACAATTCAAACCATTGAAATTCATGTAGAAGTAAAACCAAACCACTTTATCAAAGCCTAGGGTCTCTCTCTTTTTGAGCATTATATCTCTCTCTCTCTCTCTCTTGAAAGCCTATGGGACCTCTCTCTCTCAAACATTGAAAGCCTATGGAACCTCTCTCTCACACTTGCAGGCGTGCTCGCAAAAACCGTTGAAAGTCTGTGGGACCTCTCTCTTTCTCGACCCATTTGAAGGCCCAAGGACCCCTCTCTCTCCAACATATCCAATCTTGTCTCACTTGATCATGGAGAGAATATCAAGGAGGTATTGGCGGGCATGTCAGTCGTTGTTGTGAGATAAGATTGGGTCTTAAAAGTTGAAGGATCCTCGTTTTCTTCTCCGAAAACTAGCTGGAAGAAAATGATTGCTTTCGTTATTATTCCCTCTTATATTTGGGAATATCATCGATGCCCCCCCCGGCATCATCCCTAACCCACCCTTCCCCCAACCCCCTCTTCTTTCAATACTTTTTAAATTGTCACATTAATCATAATATTTTTTTTTAATCCAACCCAATTAAAAAATTAACTTATATAATAAAATATTTCCTCTAAACTCATATTTTGAATTTCTATTTAAAAAAAAATTCAAGCCGGTTAAACACAATGTGTGGCTTCAATAAGGACCAAGCCGGTTCAGCACATGAAGCCGGTTTGGATCGGCTTCTTCTATAAAGATAGGAAGTCGGTTTGGCACAATACTATGTGCTGGACGGGCTGCAATGGAGACTAGAAATTGGTGAGGCACATGGGGTGTTGGGTTGGCTTCATCGTATAAATGAAGAGAAATAAGGGTTTAGAGGGAGACATTTTCATAAAATATATTTTTTTTACTTATGGGGTGGATGCAAAAAAATGTGTCTGGGTTAGTAATGGTTTTTTTTTTGGGTTGGGGGTGGTGGGTAGAGGGGGGGGAGGGGGGAGGGCGGAGAGGGGGGGGTTAGGCCTAGAAAGTTCAGACCAAGGGGTCTATAATTTTCCCTTCATTTAGGCAAATCCATCGAGTGTATAATCCATAGGATAGGCCTAATATTTGCCAAAACTTTGAATTTCAAATATGCTAAATTGAATATTTCACGGAGGTATTGTTCCAAGCAATTTCCTTTTCAGTTAAATTCAACCTGAAACATGTAACCTCTTAAACCAATCCTGTGCCCTTCAATGTTGTCAATGATTGTATGCTTGTTGGAGATATTTCTTTGATATATGTTTTAAACCAATCCTGTGCCCTTCAATGTTGTCAATGATTGTATGCTTGTTGGAGATATTTCTTTGATATATGTTTCATTTTTTTGTTTAATGGGAAATTTATCAAAATGCATGAGAGGGATCAAATGTTTAATAATTTGCCGATTTTTATTTAACTTTCAACAAGCCCATCAAAAATAAATATGGTCGCGAGTTGGAATAGTTGAAAATGGAAAGATATTAAATAGTTGATAAGTTAGATGTATGTTGAAAATTTTTCCCTTATTTGGTTTTTAACTTTTTCTAATTTCATTTAGTAAGCCGGGTACTTTTAATATATTTAATGCATCTTTTTTGTCTGTATTTATTGGAAAAATATATATTATAATGCTAATTCGTCTAGGATAATTTGAAGATAAAAATTTATAAACCTCGAAATAGAAAGAATTAGGACAAATTGCTATATAATTCTAATATCACAATGTATTCGAATGTACCTAAATGACAGTAAGATGGAGTCTTCCTAATCGTTCTTAAATCTTAACACGCTTGCTTCCCTTCACAATATGACAAAGTTATGGTGTGACAGGCTCATATATCGCAACTTAGGCTTGCGTTAAGTTAGAATTGTGTGGATGGCAATGTAGCACACTAATTGTTTTGCGGTCTAATTTACAACTTTCAAAATGTCCAATTTCAATAGCTAGAGGTAAAGAGTTGGGAAAATTGCTGATACCCCGGACATGTACTTTCTAGACCACGTCTCTCCAACCAATTTTTTTATTGCAACATTTATCTCAAGGACATTTTTCTAGCAAAATACCCTCGGTCAAAAAAGTCATGGTTTTTAGGATCAAAATACCCACTCTCTCTCCTAACACCCATGACTTCAACTTTTTCCATAACACACAAAAAGGCAGTATGGTGTTGTAAACGCACGGTTTGGAAATATCCTAAAGCGGTCCAGCACTGTCAAAGAACGGTTTGGCAATAGGCCCATGCGGTTCGGCAACAGGCCCATGTGATTTAACAATAGGCCCAAAGTGCAGTTTGGCAATGTCTCCATTTGGTCTGGCAACTATTGTGTGATAATGTGCACTCGGTCCAACATTCTTTCTAGATTTGAGGGGTATTTGATAGAAAAGTTTATTTTTGGAATAAAAATTACTATAAAAAGATTGGTTGGGTTGGGGGGGGGGGGGGGGGGGGGAGGCGGAGATGTTATCTAAAAAGTCTAAGTTGGAGGGGTATTTGTAATTTTCCTTGAAGTATTTCACATACCTCAATGAGCGTTGGAAAGAGCAACTCGGGTTGGGTGCTCAACCCAAGTCCGAGCAACTCAGCCTGGGTTGGCTTGAGTTCTAGCCAAGGCCAGAAAGCAGCGTTTTAAAAAACGCCGAGTCGAACCGGACTCGCCCGGTTCGACTCGAAAATAGTGAAAAAGGAACCGGATCGCCCAAAAATCTGAAATCGTCCGGTTCTAGAGAGAACCGGACGATTCTGTACAGTGAATCGCCGATTCACTGTACGGAATCGGCGAGTCCGAACAGTGAATTGGCGATTCCGTACGGAATTTTTTTTTTTTTTGGTAATCCATGATAGATTTTTTTGTAATACTTGATCGATTTTTTTGTAATCCATGATCGAATTGTTTTTGTTTTTTTGTAATCCATGACCGAATTTTTTGGTTTTTTGTAACCCATAATAGAATTTTTTGTAATCCATGATCGAAATGTTTGTTTTCTTTTCTTGTAATCCATGATCGATTTTTTTGTCTTTTTTTTTTTTTTTTGTAACCTATGATAGAATTTTTTGTAATCCATGATCGAATGTTTTGTAATACATGATCGAAATGTTTGTTTTTTTTTTGTAATCCATGATCGAAATGTTTGTTTGTTTTTTTTTAATCCATGATTGAATTTTTTGTTGTTTGCTTTTTTTGTAACCCATGATAGAGTTTTTTGTAATCCATGATTGAATTTTTTGTAATCCATGATCGAACTATTTTTTTCTTTTTTTGTAATCCACGATTGAATTTTTTGTTTTTTTTGTTTGTTTTTTTTTGTAATCCATGATCGAATTTTATGTAATCCATGATCGAATTTTATGTAATCCATGATCGAATTTTATGTAATCTATGATTGAATTTTTTGAAAATTTGTGATTTTTTTTGTTTAATCCATGATCGAATTTTTTTTTGTAATCCATGATAGAATTTTTTGAAAATTTGTGATTTTTTTTTTAATCCATGATCGATTTTTTTGAAAATTTGTTTTTTTTTTTTTTTAATCCATATTATTCAAAGAGAAAACGAGAGAGATGATGATTCTGAAGCCACCCTATCCCAGCCATATTATTCACATATCGAGTCCCAACAGCAATAATGTAGGGATGAGCACGAAATACTGTAAATTAAATGCTGAATGGCGGTTCATACAGGGAAAGAACATATCAATATTCGCATATTCATTCAAAAACATGAAAATTCTTAATGGAGTACCCTCATTTTTTATTGAATTCCTAAAAACCAATATTTATAATGAATTTTAATAATTTTTTCGAATTTTTTTTAAGCTTTATTCTGACCGATTCACCCGATTCCCGATCCGGATCGCCGATTTGCCGATCCGGACGGATCTGTTTTTTGGAAGCCCGATCCGGGTCACCGATCCGTTTTTTAAACCATTGCCAGAAAGTGTTCAAAAACAAAAAACAAAAACTAAAAAATTCAGAAAAATAAAAAATAACTTTAAAATTAAATAAAATAAATCTAAATGAAATTAAAAAAGTAGTAAAAAATAAATTTTGAGAAAATCAATATGTGATTGGGAGTATTTTAGAAATAATTCAAAAAGAAAGGAAAATGTAAAAAAAAGTGTTTATGGCCAAAATACTTTTCAATACTTGCCAAAATGATAAAAAAAATTTAAGATCCACAAGTTGAACACCCAACTCGAGGATACTTGGGCTTGTCATCATGGAGAGCCCAAGTTACTCAGGCGAGTCTGAGCATGCCCACTCGAGTAATCAGACAATGGCCCCTACTATACCTCATCTTGATTGAAAATGTCGCTATGGAATCCAAAAACCTTCACTTATCATCTTGACCTCAACAATCATGGTCATGAGAACAAAATGGATGTCATTGCCTCTAAATGGACTTCAAGCCCTCAAATTAATCTATCTTGTAATATGTTTCTAGACCATCTATTTCATTTGTTTATAAATCTATTAGATTGGCACCATTTTTGGAGTTCCAAATTCTATAGTCAAGGACTCAATTAGATTTATAGGCCATGGGAATTTTTATCTTCAGACTGCATTTTTTTTGTTGGGATTTGAATGAGTGGCTTTACAAAATATGGTAAATACATGGTCCTACTGCACATAGCTACACGTTATCAGTATCACACAAAAAATAATAAGCCTTGATTGGTATGGTTGTTAATGTGAACTAGCATACGACTATTTGGTACCTGGTTAAGACGAATACATAATTGACGAGATAAAACTGAGAGGTGTTTTAGTCAACTCAAAATTTCATTGGCAAACCAACAACTCTTCCACATTCTTTTGGATTTATTCAAGGATTAGCATTGATTCCATATTCCTTTTTGAATTCTATCATTGTTGATCCCATATCAAATGCTAAATTCTTCTCCTCCTTCATTTTTGTTTGCTAAATCCCTCTTAAATAGGACTACTTTCCATGAAAGATTCCAATGTATTTTTGTGTCAATGGACAACTTCAATAGATCCTACCAACCATAAAACAAAAATCCCAAATTACAAACTCATGAATCAAGACCGGTCCGGCACATCATCAGTGTTTTAAAGTTCGAAATTGGGCTATGACCCCTTGTGTTTTTTATTTTCTTGCTTAACTCTAGTGATTTTCCTGAGTAAATAAGGCTAAATATTTGAAAACAATTAAAAAAACCAAAAAATGTGGAAAATTGTAGTGATTTTGAGGGTGACAATAATCACCCACTCACCGATCTTGATCTAAATGGGGTGATTTTCATTTGGATGGGTGCTTTTTTTTTTTTTTTTTTTTTTTTTTTTCAGGCACTCACTATTATCACCCACACTAAAAAGGTATTATCACCGATACTATTTTTTATAAGACAATTTGGACCATATTAAATTCATTCTCAAATAACAATAGAATTAAAGATGCTAGAGTTTCAAATAATTTTCAAACTATAAAGTTCATGGCAACTGTTTTTTGGTAAAAAACTGCCAACAAATTCTCTAAATGGGTTTGCAACAAGGGTCAAAAGCTACCCTTAGATTTTGAGATGCTCAACTGGAGTCTTCCAGCCATTAATGGGTCTACATGTTCTAAGAAAAAATCACAAATTCCTTGCATCCACGACCTTTATTGGGTTCTTGCCCTTTACATGTTCACACTTCCATAGCTTTAAGAGGCAGGTAAAACACAAGACATGGTAATCTTCAAGCATTGATTTGGATTTTGGACAGAAATATCTGCTTTTAGTTTAGATTTTAAAAAAATACAAAAGCTTGTTGAAGATAATCACATTTTTGCACTTGCTTTTGACAAATTAATGCACTATTTGGGGTCCTGCCTAGCCCTAACTTTCTGACCTAGAAAGAGCTGGCCTAAAAAGTGTTGGAAGATGAAGGACCATTGTATAGCCCAGATAGGACCCCTGAGGAACCTAGTGTTCCTACAACAATTGATAGGGATATCTTGAGAAAGGTTGTAGATGAAGGACCATTGTATGGCCCAGATAGGACCCCAGAAGAACCTAATGTTCCTACAATTGATAGGGATATCTTGAGAAAGGTTAGTACTATCATCTCAAATAATAGAACTTAAGTGGCCCTCCCATTGCTTTTGTTCTTTAAAAGCTTGCATGCTTGCTTCTCTTTTGGCCAAGGGCAATGAACCCACCTTTGAGATTGAGTGGAACATTATCCCCTCATGACCCTAACATCCATTCATGCACATCTGACTAAGATGTCCATGTCAAGGGTCTTAAGAATCAAATTGTGTATGCCAAGTGGCTTGAGGCTTCACATTGTGAAGTTTTTGACCGCCCATGTCACATCAAAGGAGGGCCCTTAGGTTTTAGGCCCCTTATGTACATGTTTTTGTCTTGGGCTGTGTAGCTTACTCCCATGAGATCACACTATATACTTATATCTTTGGGCAAAAGCCTACTCGAGGTTTTTTTCCAACTTAAATTTTGTCTCCTACTTTAGAATCACCTAGTGAAATTTTTTAACATAAAGAATGATTTTGAAGCCTAAACAATGAGACCTGTATATCTAAAAATAGGACGGGCTATATTTAATCTTAAGACCATTTTTTCAAGCATTGTAGAGTGCATAGGATGTTTTAATTTTGCATTATTTTTTTATGTTAGTTGCTAGGTTTAGGGTACGTCTCCAAATTTGGAGATCCCAAAAGTGCAACTAGATTAGAGGTTTCCCGAAAGAGTTAATGTACATTTTGCTCCCACAGGAGCATAATATAACCTTTGTGCATTTATTTTTGTCTATTTTCGTTTACACTATTTTAGAAATTTGCTTTCCCTATGTAGCATGGCATCGCATGTTTCTAGGGTTCGAGGTCCCGTGTACCGGGTCTTCCAAACCCTAGACCTAAGTGAAGGAAGGGGACAAATATTTTAAAACTTTCAATGCTTTAACGCGTGTCGTTATTATATGGGTTCGTTGTTCTGTAGTGTTGCTGTGTTACCATTATGAATGCGAAATTTTCACAAGCCTCGACCCCATGTAGTTTGAGTATCGGTGGGGCCGCACTAACCAATGTTTCAAGCCCACAAATATGTACATGGAAACGATTTGGATTGTATTTAGATTAGTTTAAATCGATGATCTAAAAAATATTAAAAATAAATAAAATAATATAAAAATTAAAGTAAGAGTTTATAGTGTGGATATTTAGAGGGCCCTTAAAAAAAAAAAAAGATAAATTATAAACAAGAATAAAAATGTAAGGTGAGGTTTTAGATTGGGTTTGGATTAGTCCATCTTAGAACCGGTTTGATCCTGATCAATTCCCATCTAGTAACATTTGTTAGAAGTTAAAATTTACAAGAATATAGAAGAAACGGTCACTAGTGAGTCAGGGGCAGATTCGGCCAAATTGGACTACCTAATTTGGCCGAGTCTTAATTTTAAAACATAACAAGTTTTAGGACTTGCGTTGGGCTCACCTGATATTAGAGCTTCGTCATCTTGATTCGGCACCTAACTAGACAGACTGACTCCGGCGCATCAACTTCAAGTTAATGATATTTCAATAGAAATGTATACAATAAGACTATTTACTTTTGATATAAAAGGCAATCATTATCAATCGTTAGATGTGAAATCAGATGATTAAGAATGTGTTATTGACTGGGGCACAAAATCCAAATAAGATTTTTCAAATGTTGTGACATTTCAATATGTCAGATTTCATATTCAATGGCTAAAAGTGTTTGTAATCTCCTTGTACCAAAAAATAGATAGTCTTATAGTATACAATCTTTTTTGTTTTTTTTAAGGAAAAAATTTAAATTAGTTAGACACCTTCAAATTTAGAACTAAAGTACACCTCTAAAATTGTTGGGAAAAAGTTGTTTTGATGTTGAAAAGACAGTTGTTTCATCATCTCAACATTGAGATGTGTAGAGATGGAGAAGAAAAGATATTTTAAGTCTTAGAAATAGTATATATTGTAATACATTATCTAGATCGTCTAATTTCAATATTTCCATATGTTTATATATCTGCTAGATTTGAATTGTTTTTAGATTTTAAAATTTTATAATTAGAGATAAAATTAGATTTTCGTAACATCTAAAAATTTTCGGCATCAAATTATATCTCATAACAACATTTGGAGGTCTATTGTACTTTGATTATTTAAGGTTGCAACTTTATGTAAATCACACCATGTTTTTAATGATTTTGTGTAGCAATTTGAACCTCCCCAAATAAAATTTATTGAAAATATAAGTACGTGAGATGTTAAGGGCTCGAATCCCTTGTAAATGGACCGGGTTTGTTTTCAGATGTTAATTTGTATTGTCTTTGAAATTTACAGGCATGCATATCAATAGAGCTGTACATAGATTAAAACCTATTGATTGGAAAAAATTTGAAGAAATTCATAATAAAATTCATTTTACTTTTCAAATTTACAAATAGTCTTATTTTTCATATTTTACATTCAAGAACCACTTTTTTAGAGTGTATAGTGTATTTTAATTTGATTCTTTTCTATATTAAGCTCAAATTTTGGATATTCACACTTCTCACCATCACATACTTGTACAAAATATAAAAAATTAATTCAATGATAAAAAATGACCAAACACTATAACGACATTCATGGATTTTTCTTTTTATACTTTTATACGTACATGATGGTAAGAAATATGCAACTTTGAGCTAAGCCCAACATAAAAGAGCAGAAAAAATAAAAATATACTACATACCCTCAAAAAATGAGAGCTAAGCAAACTATATAATATATAGGGAACTATTGTTAATTTTTTTTTTTAAAAAAAAAACACTTTTTCAGTTAGTAAAATTTTTTAAAACTTATTATCAGAGCCTTTGTTGTTGACACATCATCCTCCAAGTTACTTTCATTGCAACAATGGACAAACGGTTTGTCTCAATTTCTTGTGGATGACATTACTCTTTTACTTAGTAATTTACCTATTCTATTAGGAAAAGTTTACGTATGGTAGTCTGCATCAATTTCACTTGTAAAAGTATGATTGTAGTCATCTATAGAATTTATTTTAGTTAGATGGCAGATTTAACAATATCTTTAAAAACATATAAAATCGACACCGCTTAATTAAATGAACAATATAAAACATCTACATAAAGTTGCCACCTTAGATAATTCACAAATTTGATAACCGACGATATCCCGAGATAAAACAAACCAGGGACAGAATTTGAGCATTGTACGTGGTGACTTTCCATCCTTTTACTAGAGAGAGCGAGAGAGCGATTTTTTGTCTTCGTTTTTGTAAATTGTGGATGAGAGACAGAGAGATTGATTGGTTTTCTTTTTCTTTTTCTTTTGGTATTTGGTAGTTTGTGGTTCAATGTTTCTTACCTTACCTTGCAGGTAAATCCTAATTCCTAACACATCAAGATCTCTCTCATAGACAAAATACACATAACATAAGTTGAAATTGACAAACCATGTGCTCTCTGATGTGATAACTGGATGTGGGGATGCTATCCCCACGACCCTAACTTTTTTTTTATTTTAGTTTTCTATTTTTCACTGGATATCGACCTAATCTATCCAGCTTTCTATATTCTTGCTTTTTTGGCTTTTCTTAGAATAATGTAGTTCAAATTTTAGATTTTTTTTTTTTTTTTTTTAATTGTTTCCTTTGTAGTTTCCTTTATATATTTTAGTTCTATATGAGCATTACGAACCCCATATTTTGTGGTGTTTTGATGTCTGAAACCTAAGAAAAAGGGAAACCATGTTTGCCAAAATTTTACGTGCTCTTGTGTGATCACACAAAGCTAGCCTATTTACGTTGCTCATTATTCTTCTTAATTTTTTTTTTGTGTTTTAAATTTTAAGGTAATTATCACTAACATATCTATATTTTAATAAAATCAGAAAAAAAACTCCAACGTTTCAAAAGCTCGCCTACACCATTTTTCCCAATTTTTCGGCTTTTTATGAACGAAAATACCCTTAACGGTAGTCTTTTTATCGTAAAGAACATTACGATAATTTAAATACCATAATTAACATAAAGAATATTACGGTAATTTAAATACCGTAATGTGTAGAAAAGTTCATACAATAATTTATATACCGTATTTCTTAGGATATTTATACGGTAATTTAAATACCATAAAAAAAATTACGGTACTTTAATTACCGTAATATATAAATATATTCTTCAAGTCATTATTACTGTAATGGTTGAAAAGCTTCAAACCGAAACTAATATCAAGACTACCCCTCTCCTCCTTGGGGACTTTTTCGGTCTCTCTCTCTAAAACCCACCTTTCTCTATCCATTAATGAAAATGGGATCCTTAAAAAACAAGCAATCCAGTAATTCCAAGGCCATATCGATTCTGCCTTCTCTATATAATGTCCTAAGTCTCTGTAATGGTGGGAATCTCCTTAGCAATCATCTCTTCCAAAACCAAAATAGAATGGCTCAAAAGTCCAACATTCCAAAACGATTTGATCATGGTGTTGTAGGTGAGAGAGTCAAGATCAAGCTCAAATTGGGTCATCTCTAATATAACCCCTGCCGCATCTTCCAATTCTTGAAGATCACAGTAACTACCAAGCAAAATACAATAACTATAAGAATCCAGTTCAGGCTTGTTCTTGAGGAATTAGTATGTTTCCTCAAACCTCTCCTCTTTTTAGAACCTTTCAATGATAAAATTATAAACAAAATGATCGGGGACATGACTTTCTGCCAACACCAAATGGAGAATCTCCATAACCTTATCAATGCCGCTCTTGTTGCAAGCCTTTTCAATCAAAAGTTTACAAGTCAAAGGCTCAGAGCAAATGTTTTTCTTCGATAATGGTTTTGAGAAAGGTGGGTTTTAAGAGAGAGAAACAGAAAAAGTTCACATAATGCAAGAAGAGAGGGGTAGACCTGATATTATTTTCGGTTGAAAGCTTTTCAAAGCATTACGGTAATAAAAATGATGTAAATAATATATTTATATATTACGATAATTAAACTACCGTAATGTTCTTTATGGTATTTAAATCACAGTATAAAATATCATAAGAATTACGGTATAAAACTTTTTTATATATTACGGGAATTAAATTACCGTAATGTTCTTTACGGTAAGAAGCCTACTGTGAAGGGTATTTTCATAAAAAAGAAAATTGAAAATTGAGAAAAAGTGTAGGCGAGGTTTTGAAAAGTAAATTTTTTTTTTCGATTTTACTAAAATACAGATATATTAACGATAATTACCTTAAATTTTATTGTGCATATTAAAAATTGATTTTACAGCCGTTATGAAGATGTTGGTTACCAAAAGTACCTTCCGGAGGATGACTTGAGGTGAGGCTTTATTTATTTATTTTTCATAAAGATTAGGCGTGCATCCTAAAACTAAATGTAATACCGTACTTATATTTCTTTTTTGTAAACCATGAGAGGGCTCTAATAATTTACAAGTACCTTTAAAGGCAGAGCCTAAGATGTTGCACATGTGTCACTTTGCACGTGCAAAATGTTTCGAATTTAACAAAAAAAAAGAAAAAAGGAACGATATAAGAGAGATACTCTTCCAAACCATAATTTTGACAATCATAGATTCAAAACAAGTCTAAGTACTAGTTTAAAGTTTTTGATTTTTTAAAACACTTGAGTTTGACCTATAAAAACGAAACAGAACAAGAAAAAACCCAATTTTAAATCCTAATAACAATAAAATATTGTAATAAAAACAATTCCCCCCAAAAATCTAGCACCCTTACAAGTGTCTCATTCCTTTCCATGAAAAGTATTAGTGACTCAAGTGCAAGTCAATCTCTTATCTAATTCCTATAACTCTAAATAGTCTACTTATTTCTTTATTAGCTAAAGTTAATAAAGCAAATATATATTAACCAATAAACAAACTAAATAAACTACTAACCGCAATTTGTCCCTCAATTTATAAGTTATTAAACCTTAGAAATATAAAGAAATAGATATTGTTTAAAAACTAAACCATATCTTTTATTCTTTAGCCCACAAGTGATATCTATTAGATAAGAGATTGGTTGGCCCCTCCTCAATCATTATTAACCATGGTTAACCAATAAACAAGGCAAAGTCTAACCCTGGTAAAGTTAAAAGTCTATTACCAGTCGGCTACTATTCGTTCGTTCTTTTTTTCCGCTCTTTTGGCCTGTGCTTTTTAACCTCTCACCCGTCTTTCACGACCTCGTTGATGCGGTGCGCTTGAAGTCCCCACTCGAAAGTATCAGATACGTTCTGGGTTTTTTTATTTTCATATTATTCGATAATCTTTGGTAAAATTTAAGGGATGGGTATCTGTTTTTCTTCTAAATTGTTCGTTGGTTTTTGTTTTTTTTAAGTATTGTTGGGTTTTGATTGTGGTATTGTTAAAATGTGAGGAATGTGAAGAATGGGTTTTTCTTTGTTGTGATTAAAAGGTCGGTTTTTAGATCATCTCAGACGAAGCCGAGATGGGTTTTGAATTGGGCTATGCGAACTGTGAGGTTTTTGGAGGAAATGTTTCATTTTCCACGGATTTGCTGATTGCCAAGGGCTGGATTTTGGGGATTTATTGGGTTTTTCTTGTTTTTTTATGGATTCAATACTGGGAAAAGAAAATGTACAAGTTTGTTATGAACTTTGAGAGTGGAAGGTTTCATGTGTTTCTGAAGCTGGTGTGTTTGGAGGTTTGAGAAAAAGAAAAACTGGGTATTTATTCTCTTGTTATGTTTTAAGTGAGATGGTAGTAAAAGATTGAGGTTTTGATTATTATTTGAATTAGAATAATAAAGCTTAAGTTTGGACCGTGGTTGTTGAAATAATTTGATTAAGGCAAAGAATAATTCTTAATTTCAACCTGGCTTGTTAAAATAAAGTTGGAATATATAAATGGCTTTTCTGTGGAGTAAACGGGGTGGTCTTTTTTTTTAATTTAAACCAAAATAAATAAATAAATAAAAGTTTTTGACTGAGGTTGTTAGGGATGAAATTGTGTTGATTGGGTTTGTCCGATAGAGGTTTTATTGGTATTGAGATTAGATTTTGGGGAGGGGGGTATGGACTGGCCCAATAATGTCGTATTTTATATTGTGGCATGAGCCAATCTGGGCCTGATTGAAGACAGTGTGACAGTGGTTTCTTCTTGGGGTTCATACCATCATGCCCTACTCTCAATTCCATCATATGACAAAGGAGAAATGGGATTTTGCTCAGCCCAAGATGACTAATTGTTCCACAGATCTTGCTTTTGTGTGAGTTCAATCCATCCAAAATGTAATTTCCCTCCCTTTCTCTTTTTATGTTCTTTATATTTCAATACGGTTTTCTCTATACTCCATTTCTTCGAAATCGTAGTGAATTTGTTTGAACCCCTTTGGGTTTTCTGTGTTTTGTTTTCACTGAATTATGTTTTTTTGGTTTTGCATTGCTTGTTTGAGTTTTTCCCTAGTGGAAGTTTGATCTCTTCTTTTGGGCAGGCCTGATCATGAATTTGTGGAGCTACTTTGGGAGAATGGCCAGATTGTGCTGCAGGGTCAGACCAGTAGAAATAGGAAGGATGCCTCTTCATCTGGTTACTCTTCACATCCTCCAAAAACCCATCTAAATCATAATAGTGGTGATGCTGTCCTACCCGTGGCTTCAAAGGGTGGAAGGTATGGAACTCTGGAATCTGTTCTCCATGATTTCTCTTCTGGTCAGGCTTCTGGTTGCCCCTTAGTTCAAGAAGATGAAATGGTGCCTTGGCTAAATTACCCACTTGATGATTCCTTGGAGAGAGATTATTGCTCAGAATTCTTCCCCGAATTGTCAGGGGTCAATCTCACTCCTCTTTCTAAGCCAACCAATGTTGTTGTATCAGAGAAAGCTTGCAATTTGGACACTACAAGCCATAAGAATTTGTCTATGGAGCATAGCTCCCAGGCCCCCTCCAGATTAAGGGCACTCCAGCCTTTTAACTCTCAACAAGGTCAACCTTCGAACCCGATTCTTCGTCAATTTCCCAGCAATACCCATAAATCTTCCTGTGGGAATTCTTCCTCCCCAGGTGCAAATCCAGCAATTGGGATTGTTAATTCGAAGACTGAGCAGCCAAACCATGGATCTACAAGGCCTCCTCAGCCCACCCATACCAATTTGATGAACTTTTCCCATTTCTCTAGGCCTGCAGCTCTGGTTAAAGCGAATCTTCAAAGCATGGGCATGGCTGGAAGGCTCAAGAACAATAATGACAAGGCCTCTGTTACTGATAGCAATCCAGTGGAGTCTTCAATAGTGGATTCAGCTGTTGTTTCAAAGAGTGGCAAAACCAAATTGGATCAGCAATGCCAGGCATCTTTGCACCCTACAAAGGCAAAAGACATTTCTTCATCACCTGCTAGAGAGAAGCAATCTGTTGAGGAAGATGTTATGTATGTAGAGGATGCTTCTACTTCTCAAAATAGGTCTCCTGATCGCACGCTTTGCCCTAGTTCGAGCTTTGCAGCAAGCACCGCATTGGGAATATCTGAGAGTGTAAAAGCTGTCGAGCCAGTGGTTGCTTCTTCTTCTGTTTGTTCAGGAAACAGTGGTGGTAGGGTATCGAAAGAGCCAAGACATGGCTTAAAGAGGAAGGTGGGGGAACAGGAAGAATCTGGGTATCAAAGTGAAGTAAGTACATTCAGACCCTCCTCTTGATAATGTAAAAACATGAGTTGGCTTTCTTATAGTTTTAGTCACATAATATTCTGGTGCATTTTATGATTTTCCATGAGCCTCAAAGTTTTGTCACATACCAAATTAAGTTTAAATTTGCGTTGTAGGATGTTGAAGGTGAATCAGTAGGCACGAGGAAACAGGCAACTGGGCGGAGTGCAACCACCAAGAGAAGCCGAGCTGCTGAAGTGCATAACTTATCCGAGCGAGTGAGTGATATAGTTTAGTTCTTAAGTATCAGGAAAATATGTTTTCTACTTGGGGTTGAACGAGACAATTTGTTTTGAATGCTTGCATGTAGAGGCGACGAGATAGGATAAATGAGAAAATGCGTGCCTTACAAGAGCTCATCCCCAACTGCAATAAGGTACTGGTATCAATTTCCCTGTTCTTGCATGGGCTTCTAATTCCGTAGTGCTTTTAGCTTGCCCTATCACGCTCACTGTTTACTTTAAAACTGTTTATATTAGGTGGATAAAGCTTCAATGCTCGATGAGGCAATAGAATACTTGAAAACACTTCAGCTTCAGGTTCAAGTAAGATATCTTTAAAGTAGTATGGGACTATGGGGGTTTTTGTCGGATGAGTCTGCCTTTTAACCACATAAATTTTGACTCTTTTGGACATCATTTTAGTACACCACTTTAGTACCCGTTTACCAACACAAATGCATGCGTACGCGTGCCTGCACACAAGTGAGATATGTTGTCATTTGTTCCATATCAGTTCTCCCGCCTCCTTGTAACTCTGGTCTTATTGTGGCTTCTTTCTTTGCATAGATCATGTCAATGGCAAGTGGGATGTGCATGCCTCCGATGATGATGACTGCTGGGATGCAACACATGCCGCCACCACACATGACACACTTCTCACCAATGGGAGTAGGAATGGGCATGGGTATGGGCATTGGAATGGGCATGGGGATGGGTATGCTCGACATTGGTGGTTCTCCTGGTTGCCCATTGATTCCATTACCCTCAATTCGTGGACCCCAAATTCCATGCTCTTCAATTTCAGGGCCTATGGGCTTACCTGGGATGCCTGGTTCAAATCTGCAAATGTATGGAATGCCTATGGCTAGAGCTCCCTTCCTTCCTTTTTCTGGGTTTCCTCAAGCAAAGGCAGTTGCAGGACCTGATATATCAGCCCCGACAAGTTCGGGGGCATTTTCTGAACTAAATCCCCCGTCTAGTTCAAAAGACCAGATGCAAAATCTGATCTCCCCTAATGTGCAGCAAAAGGTCACTGATAGCCAGCAGCTGGAGGCCTCAAATCAGGTTTCTTTCGCATGTTTCTTCTCCTTTTACTTATTGTTAAAAGATATTTGGGGAATTTCTAATTTGATTCTTTGACATGTTGTTCCTCTGCATATGTGGGTTGATATGTGGGTTGTGTTTTAAAATTACACTTGTGTTCATTCTCCTGTTAATAAAAGAAATTCAAAATTTTAGTTGAATAACTTTTTTTTTTCTGTAAAATATTTGTTATTTTGTCATTTTTCAAGGACGAATTTGGGTGATTTTGGTGCCCTTGTAGGAATCTAGAGGTTTCACTTTCAGATGGGAGTTTTAGTGGCAACAAATGAACTTCAAAGTTAAGAGAGTAAGGCAAGGAACTAAGATAAAAAAGAGCAATCATTGTTTCTGTTAGGGAGAGTTAAGAACTCCAATGAATATTTGTATGAAATTACTCATTTGCCCCCTGTTAGGAAATTAAAGAGGATTACAAAATCGCTTGTTATTGTTTGTGGACATTTTATTCCATGTCTTAGGAAATATTTTATCTGTTATGTGTCACTTATTGATTGATTACCTTTTTATGTCATTTGCCAGGTGATAAGTGAACACTCTGCACAACCTAACTTGGTGCCGGGACATAATCAATCATCCCAAGTTATTGGCTCCAATAGAAATGGTGTCGCCCCTAATGGAACTACAAGTAAGTGATAACCAATTTCTATATACTAACATGGCAGCTCTTTCTTTTGACTAAATATGACAATAGTCATGTCAATTTATCAAGGCAAATAACTTTTTCAGGTTCACATATTTGGTCCACGTTTTTTATGACCTCCTTGCAGTTTACTACTCCTTTGACAAAATATTTACAAATTATTGCAGCAGTGCTGCCTAACTAACATTATACCCGTGTAAAGCAATTATTTCAATAAGCAAAAAAGGATTAAGCATTTGAATGTAACGGAAGGTCACTAACTTATTGACTTCTTCACTTGCAGGCTATGATTGATTTTCTTGAGTCCTTTTTTGTACATATGATGGCTGGAAAACTCCAGTGGTGAGAAGCGTTATATGCCACACCCATTTAAATTATTTGTTCACACTTGGTGAGCTGTGATCTACTTTCGAGGACAAAGGTTCTTATTGACAGGATCAGGCAAACTTTTGAACAAGCAGGTACTTAGTTCTAACCTTAGGATAAAATTTTGGGTCCTGCTTCTTTAGGTAGCAGAAGTGGATGTTGGGTTTTGGAGAGAAGAATTTGCATTATTCTCCTTGTACATTTTTGTCAGTGGGTTCTTCATTTGTGGAATATCCAGGCTCTTCAATACCTAAACAAATATGTAATAATGAAAAAAAGGTTTGGTTTTAACCTTTTTTTTTTTTTTTTTGTAATCATGTCTGTTGACATAGAGTAATGTTAAATTGGCCCGTATTCTTCTATGCGTCCCATTGCTTTATTGTCTTTCTTTTTGAAAAGTAATTTGTATATGCATGTTGTTGATTGGTATAATGTGTGTTCAGGAAGGTCTACCGTGCTTGGTATTGGGTTTGAGAATTGTATTAGTTTCTGCTTAGTTCTTACCTTCTTGGTAAATTGTCTTATCGCTTCTTTTTCACATTGATTATTGACACCTAAAATCATTTTGGGATTGTTCCTCTTGATGTCTTCTGCAATTTTCCTGCACAGCAGTATTTTCCTAGGCAAATGTGAAAAAACCATGATATCATAGAAATTTGTGAAATTGGTTGAATCCAAATATGATTAAAAAAAATACCAATGATGGCTTACTTGTTCTGAACTATAGAAAAAGTATATTATGAGTCTTACTCATTGGAAGTGGTCAAGAACAATAGAGTTTCCAAACATTGCTATAAAGGGGAAAGCTTGTTTCAATTCTCAAAAAAAAAGAAAAGAGGAAAGCTTGTTTCAATTCTCAAAAAAAAAAGAAAAGAGGAAAGCTTGTTTCAATTCATCCTCGAAGCGCCTGTATTTTCTCGTCCAAAAGGTCGCCGTACTTGTGGGGTCTAAGTGACTGATTTTGGCACCTTATGAGATTTTTTGTTTTTGGTGGTAAATTAGCTTTTCATGTATGAGGATCTGATGCTCTCGCCTAAGTCTGGGGCTCAAGCAAGTTGCCATAGTCAATCAAGATCTTGCACTGACAGCACTCAGTTGTTATTCTATTTGTATGCTACATTTTTATTCCATAGGAATCCAAGGTGATATTTACATCCTGGGGTTACTAGTCATTCTATTGAGAAAAAACAAAACCTTATCTCTGCATGTTGATTTAGGAAACAGAATGGGCTGATCCATCTTTCCACTCTCTGCATGTTCATTTAGGAACCTCTCTCTCTCTCCATCTCTTTCTCTCTCACACACACACGTAAGCACGCATACATGCACAAAAGTTTGCTTTATTGAGGATTTTGGTTTGAGTTCAACACTGCATATTACCTTTTAGAAGTTTAGTACCAGCCGAATTCTTTCATCTGTCATGTAATGTCGTTGGGGATATGCAGAGGAGTGACTAGAAAAGCGAATGTTGATACTGTTCTATCTATTAAACTAGGGTATGAAGACTATTGACCTTGATTTTTGGTTGGCCTCTCACTGTTATGAACCTACTTTCCACTAAGGGAAAGTAGTTTATATAGCCACCGCTTCATACAGCCATAACTCAAATCTCGCTGGAAAATACAACTTCAGCATCAAAAAATCTAGAAATCGATCATTGCTATTTTGACAACCATGAATTTGGAGGGTAAAAAGAAAGTGATTTCAAGCCACTTACAAATGGTCCATCTTGTAACACTCTTCTTTTGGGCCATCAATTTCAAGTCTTTATTGACCACTAGATCCGCACCATTGATTTGCAGGCCATCACATGTGTTTACAGCACTTGTTTTTACATTTCTAGCGGGGTTTTGAGATGTGGCGTTACCAAATTTCATAAAGCCACATCCTTATTAAAATCTCATCCTTCCACACAGGAAATAGGTCTGTAGTAAGTTTTTCAAGAGTCTTTAATAAGTTTATAGCATTAAATGAGGTATTAGAGGTTTTTCAGGGTTAATAACAATTTTCAGATTTTTGAGTTTTCCTAAGGAGCTATTCTTTTGCATCCCTTTGACCATAAGAGAGAGAGAGAGAGAGAGAGAGAGATCCTTTTATATGTTGGCATTAGTAATGGTTCACCTTCCAAAGAAGTACATTGAAAAGCTCAACTGTCAAAGTGCCTAAAAATAAGAATAACCACTTCAACTTTGAAACTGCTGGCCCCTTGATCATTTCCTTACAACAAAACATTTTTCTATTGGTAGCAGACTAGCAGTTTCAACTTTCAACATCATCGAGGAATAATTTAAAGAGAATGAAAAGGAGGAAAAACTGGTTATCTTATTTTAGGTAGAAAGTCATGGAACTTTTCCTTTCCTTTCCTTTTTCTTTCTCTTTTTTTTCCTTTTTTTTTTTTTTTTTTTTTTTTTTTCGGTGGTGAGCTTTTTCCTGCATAAAATTGTTGGACAAATTTTCCTATAGAAGATTCTTTGAAAAAGATTAAATTTATCTTACACTTAAAGAGTTAAATGCATGCACTTCGTATTTCAATAAAAAGTAGATTTTTCCCATCCCATATGCCCCTGACTTCTATTGCAAATCACTTTAGATGGATGTAACTTCTGTTAAAGAGTAGGTATGCTCTGCTTCTGCGAGGGCATATACTGTGCATCTACTCCCTCAATCAAATGACCTACAGGATCGGGATATTCCACTATGAAAGTTTGGAAACAACTTAATAATCTATTTTCAAAAGATGAAATTTGAATTCTGAATTTCCCATTGACACTTAGATCTCACCCTATAAGCACTTAGATCTCACCCTTCAAAAATAAGATGGTGTCACTTCAATCTTGAGACATCATTTGTTTTAGTACATGAGAGTTCAATTTGGAATTTTTTTTTCAAAAAGGTTTATGCAAGGTTGACAACTTAAAATGTACATCATTTGTTTTAGTACATGAGAGTTCAATTTGGAATTTTTTTTTCAAAAAGGTTTATGCAAGGTTGACAACTTAAAATGTAGAATTAAGGTGCACCTCTAAAGGTGCGGTTTGTATAGAGCCTAGGCTCTAAACAATCAAATTGGAGCCTACCTTCAAATAGTGTCAAAAAATGTAGTTTCAATATTGGAAATCATTGTGATAGCCTTAAAATATATTTTCATCTGTATTTATAAAGTTTAAAGCTTCAAAAATAATGTAGATCGACAAATCTATGAAAACTTGAAAATCTTTAAAATTGATAGTCCAAAAATGTGTTACAAAAAACACTATTTTCAAAACTTGAAATCCATTTTTTTCTCATGTCCATCCATCTTGATGTTAAGATGATCAATTTGAAGATGTTTGGGCATCAAAACAACCATATCTAGTGAATTTTTTTAGGTAGGCCTCTAATTTAATTATTTAGAGCCTCGGATCTATATAAACTTTTCCCAGCTCTAAAATCTTTCGAAAAATGTTGTTTCGAAGTCGGAAAAACATCTAATTGATCATCTACATGTCAGATGTATATATATATGAAAAAAAAAAGAAGAGAGATTTTAAGTCCCAACAATGGTACACCTTATAACACATTATCTAGACCTTCCATTTTCAAATTTTCATGTGCGCATAAATCTGCTTGATTTGAACTATTTTTGGAGTAAAATTTTACAACTATAGATAAAAATAGATTTTGGCACCATCTCGATACACTAAAATTTCATCTCATGACAAAGTTGGGAGGTGCACCTAACTTTAATTGTTGAAGGTTAGCTGCAACCTCATGCAAACCGCACCTTTTCCTTTTACTAAGGTTGGTTGTATTGGTTGACGAGGTTATATCCCCAAAATATGGGGCCCTAAAATTACTCCTATACTGGGTTTGGGTTTGGGTTTGGGTTTTACTTGAGGTGTATAATCCTTTGGCTTTGTTTAATGATGAGACATATCACTGCTCCAAAAAGGTCACCACGGTACTTAATAGACGTGTCATTGGTTCATTGCCTGGGGACTATAAAATGAGTACCCAAGAGCCCGCCCTTCTTTTTCATCATGCCCTTCAATATCAAGCAAGGAAAAGCTAGTATCAGGAGCATAACCCTCATTCTTCATGTGTAAGATCAAGCTTTTCAGAGCCTCATATGCTTTAGCCCTATCAGGGTGTGATCTATCTCTTGCTAGAAATGAGTTCATTGACCCTCCAACCTCAACCCAACTGACCCCAGGATTCTTTGAAATCCCTCTTTCTCTCATCAATTTTCTTACTTGCATTGCTTCACCCAATCTGCCCGAAGCTGCATATATGTTTGATAAGAGCACATAATACCCTGCATCACTTTGTTCCATCTTGAAAAGCTTCTCCGAAACCTTCTCAGCTATATCAATCCTATTATAAACTCTACATGCTCCAAGAAGGCTTCCTAAAACATCGATACCGGGCTCTATTTTCGTGGCTTTGATGAACTCCCATGCTTCATCAAGGCAGCCTGATCTCCCAAGCATATCAACCATGCAAGCATAGTGTTCCATCTCGGGTTTGATGCCATAATCATCAGTCATGGAATTGAAGAAAACCCGACCTCTTTCTACCAGTCCTCCATGGCTGCAAGCCGATAAAAGTGCAAGGAAGGTAACCTTGTTAGGCTCCACTCTCTCTCTCTCCATTTGGTTGAAGAGAGAGAAAGCATGGTCTGTGTTACCATGCATTCCATGTGCTGCTATGATTGAGTTATACGTAACAATGTCTCGCTCTCTCATCTGTCCAAAGACCTTCAAACCGAGCTCCAAATGCCCACATTTACAGTACAAATCAATAAGCGCATTCCCAACGTTTACCACTGACCCAAGGCCAGCTTTAATGGCATAGCCATGGATTTCTCTTCCGTGCTGCAGAGTTGCCAAGCTAGTGCATAACGGAAGAACACTCACAATAGTAACAGAATTGGGTTCAGTTCCAGTATCTCTGATCGTCCTCAGCAATATAAATGCCTTATCCAAATCACCACACTCGGCATATCCATTAATTATAGAGTTCCAAATTGTAACATCTCTATCTTGCATTATCTCAAAGACCAACTCTGCCCATTTCATGCATCCACATCTGGCATACATATCGATCAGTGAGCTTCCCACAAACACATCAAACTCAAACCCATTTCTAATTACATTACAATGGACCTCTTTCCCTTTATTCAACATATTTAAAGCACCAAAACAAGGAAGGACACTAGGAAATATAACTGAATTGGGTCTAATACCTTCTCTAATCAGACTAAGAAAGAGTTCCAAGCATTCTTTGTACTCGCCATTTTGTGAATAACCTGCAATCATACTGCTCCATGAGATCAAATCCTTATCTTCTATACTGAGAAAAACAAGCCATGCTTCTTGGGTTCTGTTACATTTGGAGTACATATCAACAAGTGCATTCATCACATTCAAAGAACCATCAATTCCACTCCTAATTGTAAAACTATGGAGCATTTTTCCCTGTGGAAGTGCAGAGGAGCGACTACAAGCAGGGAGAATAGCCGACAACATTGCAGGATCAGGCTTAATGCCCTCTGCTCTCATCTTAGAGAACAGAACAAGAGCTTTAAGCCAATGCCCATTATGCACGGTGCCACAAATCATGGCCGTCCATGAAACCAAATCTCTGTAAGGCATTCCTTCAAATACTTTTTGGGCCTCAATTAAGCTTTCACATTTCTCATACATGTCTATGAGAGCACAGTCCACAAACATGTTGGGCTCATAATTCTTAGAAGATTCACTTAAAAAATTGATGAATTCGTGGATTTTTTTGCCTTGTTCAAGCCAACATAAACCAGCACATGCCTTCAAAACGCAGGGAAAGGTGAAATTATCAGGGATTAGGCCTTCATCAAGTAATAAACTATAGAGTTCAAGGGCCTCCACAAAAAGGCCCTGGTTTATGAACCCTTTGATGATTGAATTATAGGCAAAAAGAGACCTTTTGGGGAGGTGGTTGAACACAAGAAGAGCTTCTTGAAAGCTATCGCAGTTGACATAGGCATTTATAAGCTGAGATAACAGGGTTATATTATGTGGGTAAAAGCCCTTGATTAGCAAAAGGCTATGGCTTCTTTTGGTTCTCCTTAAAGACTTGAGCTTGGAAGATGTTTTTAAAAGAGAGAAAATCGTCTCAAAATCTAATCTTTGGGGGTTCTCTAACAGTCGTTCAATTGCCTTTTTGCCCTGATTTGTTGTAGCCAAATCAGAATCAAGATTTGCAATAAAAAGACATGTTTGAGAGCTCTTGTTCCTATGCTTAAATGGAGCTTGAGTTGGAGAGATAGAGTAAGAAGGAAATAAATGCTTGGCCCGGGTGACTTTGGTTTCAACAAATTTGACGAACCAGAGCATTGCTGAGGTGAAAATTTCATGGTACTAACCACATAGAAAAATGAAAAAAAAGACGATGGGTTTGAACCGGGGGTCGTGAACTCTCAATATGCTGAGATTTCCTTGTTCTAATAATTAGCTTTTTTACTTACCAACCACTGATCAATCTTGGAATGGACCGAGCCTATTTTACAACATGTTTTTAGCTTTTGTTGGGCCAAACGCCAAAAACCCATACTTCGAAAGAGCTCAAGAGTATGAGAAATAAGAGCAAGTTAAATCTTATTCACCCAAAAAAGGATAATCAATCGGTACTGTCCATCCTTCCAAGATCAAGTTAACTAATTTATAAACCTAGAGGGCCGGTGGAGCACAAACTTATCTTTCTTTCTTTTTTAACATTGAAACATTACTTTTATTTACTATAAACCCTTCCAGTTACAAGGGGAACGAAATACATAAAGGTACATCACATGATATTGGTAATCACCAATGAGGATTGAAAGGCACCCTCTATTGGCTAAAGAATTTGCTTAAGCGTTTGCTTCACGGCAATAATGGAGTATTTCAACTTCAAGTGATTGAAGAATGTTACTAATTTTATGAAAAATGGAAGAGACTCTCTTAGGAACTCTCGCTTCTCTTTTACACCATGCTATAATATTCGTTGAATCCCTTTCAATACCATTTCCTCCCCTCAAATTTTGAAAGCAATTTAATTCCCTCCAATGGACCTCTAGCTTCTACCTCATTGACTGTTGTATTACCACAAGGACCAGAGTAAGACAATAGAATCTTTCCAAGATGATCTCTAATAAAACCCCCAAAACCCGTCGTTCTTGGATTTCTAAAGGAACTGCCATCAAAGTTGAGTTTATAGATATTTGAAGGAGGCAGGATCCATACTGCACGTCTGATTGCTTTATAGCTATGAAGATTAGCTACTTCATTAGGATGCATTATTATAAAACTTTTGGGAATACATGCACAATCCTTACTCGTAGAACACCAATCTGCAACTAATGCTAAGATATTTGATTTAAGGATAGATTCTTCTAACATAACTCCCTCAAAAACTCTTCTATTTCGCTCTTTTCGAATTCCCCAAGCACGCTCACCCAAACTGACCTCCATAGAGCAATACTTAGCTTAAAGATCCTTGGTGTTATCCACTGTTCAAGAAGAGATATTGTATTTCTTAGTATGGGTACTTGAAGGTTGAACAACTGACGGGCTCCACTCTACAAATTCAAAGCAAATAGGCACTCCAAGAAAAGATGAGAAACACTTTCGATGTCAGCTTTGCATAAAATGTAGACATTGACGATATTGAAGCCCCATCTCCTAAGATTGTCAATTGTTGCCAGACGTTCCTGACAAAGGATCCATAAGAACATCTGAATTTTTGTGGGGACATTGATCTTTCTAGTCATTCGCAGCCAGGGATTCAATGCACTGTGATGATTTTGAAACAACAAACAGTACATTGATTTAATTGTGAAATCCCCAAACCTCATACATTCCCAAACAGTAGAGTCTACTTCATTGGGTGAAATGGCCTATTCATCAAGTTTTGATGCCTCAATGAAAGAATCACGGCCCCTCTTGTACCTACAAGTTAAAGACCAAAGCAATGATAGTAAAAACACCCCCACTTGCCATTTTTACAATAGCCCAGGGATTCAAAACTTTGGTAAAACCCTCCAGATATTGGAGTCCTAAAGGCTCATTCCCCAACCATTTATCAAACCAAAAGAGGGTTTGATCTCCACCACCAACCGCCTTCTTGATGTAGTTCAAATAAGTCCCTCTACAGTGATCGATGCATCTCCGTAAGAAAGAAAAAATTAGATTTATTTATTGGACTCTTAATGAGTCCCATAAGGGTATCTTCTTCATATTTATCTCTTAAAACCTCCACCCAAAACGCATTTTGCTAAATATGTATCATCAACCACCTCTTTGTCAATAAAATAGAGTTCATGAAATTCAATCTTCTAATACCCAAACCTCCTTCCCTAATCGGATTGCAAGTTGATTCATATTTCACTAGATAAAGTTTCTTATCTTTGTCCACATTCCCCCATAAAAAGTTTTTCATTAATCTCTCAATACGTTTGACAATTTGCTTAAGCATATAAAATAAGGACAAAGTTTACTAGAAGATTGGATAAAATGGATTTGATTTAAATATATCTTCCTCCCAAAGAAAAGGTCTTGGCCTTCCATAATCCAACTTTTTCTAACATCTTTCAATAATTGGGTCCCAAATTGTCTTTCACAGTTTGGTATCCACTAAGAAATGCCCAAATGCCTATAAAGAAACTTTTTGTTACTACAACCCAAAAGCTTCGCCAGCCTACCCACCAAATTATCTTCACATCCTATCCCATACTTATCATATATTATATGATAATCTTGATGAAAGAAGTGGGGTTAGAAAAGTGAAGAAAAAAACTACCTTCACAGAGAACTGTGTCATTCCAATGAGTTTTCCCAAGCCATGCAATAAAATTAGGAGAGTTAGAAGACGTATACAATGTGAAATTTTGATGTTTCGGGGGGGGGGGGGGGGGGGGGGGGGGGGGGAGAGAAAGCAACCAGATATTTCATGCACAAAATGCCCTGCCAAGTATACAACAAAGAAAGCATAGGTTTTACAATCTCACGCTAATGAAGATCAAGAACACCTGCTTACAAATGCAGCCACCCAATTTTACATCTAATGGTCAAAATTAATTGTGACCACCTTATATCAAAGATAAATGGTCTCATTGTGCATACTTTTCCTATATATAATACATATTCAACTTTTGACACACAAAAGAAAAAAGAAGAGAAGAAGAGGATCAAGGAGACTAAGCAGGCTCAAGTGTAAGCTTTGACAAGCCTTTACTCAAGGATTGTGCCAATTCTTGTGTCTCCTCTTGCGCTGCTTTTGACGCATTCTTTGGAACAGTTTCATGAACTTTCACTTCTCCAATTTCTTCTTTCAATCTCTTGAATTCCTCCTCCACTTCTTCATCTTCCATATCCAAGTACGAAAATGGAGGTAATTCTGTTATGAAACAAATTCTAATCAGCATG
Organism: Amborella trichopoda; assembly: GCF_054954075.1. Lineage (NCBI taxonomy): Eukaryota > Viridiplantae > Streptophyta > Magnoliopsida > Amborellales > Amborellaceae > Amborella > Amborella trichopoda. The sequence continues at coordinate 67,038,693 of NC_142337.1, read as the reverse complement.
TTACAAACATGAGATGACATGTAGGGGAAAACTTACAACACTGGTGTGGCATACAATATATGGTACACTGCAGGGAAATCCACCATTTACATATGAAAGATAGCAGAGATTAACAGTAGTCATGGTGAATCTCTACTGTAATGATTGGGTTGGATGGTGTATGCCCCATTGTGTACCATACCACAGAGTCATCAATCACTGGTAGAGGTATAGTTTCCTCTTCATGTATATAAAAGGTGCCCAGAAGAGAGAAAGAATAGCCTGCATGCTTCATGAGCAGCTTAGATATTATGAAAAGAATATTTTTCTTAGTTTGTTCAAAGGAGTCTTTTTCTTAACTAGGACATAAGGGACTGTAATGAGAATATTATTAATTATTATTAGTTTTTAAATTGTGAAAACAATCATATAGATCATGTTTCAGTTGTTCAGCAGTAGGATGCATGTGGTGCAAATGTCGTTTGTTCTTGAAGATGATACACATATATGCTTAAATGTAGCATTAGGAAATTTTCACTGTATAGTTTCATAAGCCCATCAATCGAACACTACAGCATTCAAGAGATCACAAACTCAACAATTCCCCAGGAGTTTTTGGTAGTTTTGTGGGACAATTAGCTGTGGGAAATTCAGGTAAGAAGAATAGAGGAATCAAGGCCAGAAAGATCTCATTTCTTGCAATGACAAAATTAAAAATAAAAATAAAAATAAAACCTCATTAATGGCCACAAATAGTTGCAAACAATATCAACGAGCTATGGCATGTTTATAATAGAAATTATGCCTCTGGCTTATTGCCTTCTTGACCTCTATGATTAGTTGTGGTGCACAGATTACAAACAACTGAACAATCATTAGTTTGAGATTGATGCAGCACAAAGAATTAGCACAAAATCAATGTTCTTGATATCTAGAGAATAGAATGACATCAACCTTGAATAGATACTCCATGTTTGTTACAATAAAGAGAAGGCACACCATAAAGTTTATTACCCTGTGCATATCCATTGACTAAGATCTGAAGTGAGAACCCTACAATGCTATCAGAATTATAAGGAGAGCATCAACTACACAAATATTGCATCATGATTCATTTGAAGTTAACTAGCAACTCTGACTTTTTAATAGTATAGGACTCGTCTGCTGCTTTTAGAAACTTCAGAATTGCATGTTCTACCTAGAATTTGAAACACTTCTGTTGTTTTTATCTTCTGATTTGTATGACATATTTCTGAGAGAATAGTTGGTATCCTCTTCGTTCAAATTGATGAAAAAGACATTACATAAAAGATTTAGGAAAAAGTCAGCAAAAAATTAGTCAAACCAAAGAGAAATGTTTTCTCTTCTTTTTTTTCCTCTTTTTTTCTTTTGAAGAAAGTGACACTTATATTGAGTATTGTCCGTGACAATATACACGGGTTAAAAAAATAAAGTGTGTCAAAAATTGGGATCAGGCTCCGACTTGCCAGGAGTCCAATTCAATTCGCCAGGTCCAACTCAAGCGTTTCCCAAGTCACACCGGGCCACACAGAAATTAACCAAAAAAAAAAGGAGAATCCGAGTCAGCTCGGTAATTTTGCATCGCTACGAAGAAGTGGCTACCTACATTTCGGGTGCTTGAACCAAAGAGAATTTCACAGTTGTTGGAAATGCCTATGATTCCGATTTGCTTTAGGAATCAGAATCGCATGTGCCATAGGATTCCTGATCTCGGAATCACCTCCCTATAATGAAAATCATTAGAGGTGTGATTCCCAATAATCGGAATCACAATCCAATAAAATAGGAACCATGATTCCTATTTGTAGGAATCGGTGTCCCATCATGTTGGAAACGAGTTTCCAACCTTCGCACATGACCCCAAACTTTTCAATGGCTTCCAGAAGCGTGATCCGACGAAAAAGTAATCGTGACTCCTATATTATAGAAATCATTATCCCCATCAATTTGCAACAAATTGTAATATGATACGAAAGGGTCCCTCGAACTCTTCTTGAAGCTCCTTTGGCAACGTACAATTTGTGAACACATTTCATTCAACATTTGCATTTGAATCTTGATTTCATGCCATTAGAACTTGATTCGATGTTGATTGAAACATTTCTCAATGCATTACAAACTGTACCTTTTCACAATATGGATCTAGCTTCCAAACATGGATTCGCAATTCCTAGAAAATTGAAATTAACATTTCGCACACCTTGAATCGCATTGTTGTGCAACTATGAATCACAAATTCTACGATATGGAATCTAGATTCCAAGCTTCTAGGAATCGAGATTAAAATAATAATCTGGAATACATTTCGAGAAACTTGAAAACGTGATTCCAATCTTCTATAATTGTGTTTTGTCTTGGGAACCGCAGAATCGCGATTCCGAATCGGAATCGCTTCCTCGGTACACGATTTGGGTAACTATAAATAATGTAACATGACAAAGAATGCTTAAACTTACGTAAAGCTTCGTCTATTTGTTTTTGGGAGGAAGCCCCCTCATTAAGCTCCTGGAGACATATCTGAACCTCTTCCATGCTGATACCATTTTCCTTTATAGCACGAGCTCCAATCTGGATGGCTTCATTAACCTGCCAAATATGATACAAAGGATAAACACCATTAATTTTGACAAAAGGCATGCATACAACAATAGATCTATAGAGGTTCCTTTATTTTTTAAAAATGGAATTTAGGGAAGACCAGAAAATCTGCCGATTTATCTTATTAGTCAATGGCTATCAGAAAGCTTATTAGTCAGATAAAAAGAAAGAAAGGGCCCTAAGGATGTTTTGCTTATTATCTTTGGTCTAAAAGTTGGTTTCCACAATGAGAGTTCTGTGTTTTCCCCATACAAGAAACAAGAAAGCTACCCCTTACAGGAAACAAGAAAGTGACCCCTTACAGAGCAATGCCCTCCCCCACCCCCTTCCCACCCCACAAAAAAAAAGAAGGAAATAAGCAAATAGGCAAAGAAAAGAAAAGAAAAGAAAAGGTATTCACTAAACCTATTCAAGACCTGACCTTTTTCGTGGATTCAGCATCAGCAATGAGTCCAAGAACTTCATCGACCCTATTGATGAATGACACACATTTCGTTCTGCTTTCTGAGATTGACTTTGAGTGCCGCAGGTAACCAACTGCAGCTTGTTTGCTTCCAGACTTGACTAAGGCTAGTGCAGATTTCCTTGCACTGTTAATTAAAAAAAAAAACATTTTTATTGCCAAAGACAACACAGAAACTATCGGTCTTTTCTATGATTGTCTGCCGTTGATATTTTATAGAAAAATTAAAAGTTCATACTTTCTATGGTGTTGCCTACTTGCAATAACCATTCTTGCTCAACACCAATGCTATGATAGTTGCATAAATGTTCTCCCATAGACACCAGTCTCTCATTCATCCAGCAACGTTCCTTAGGTCTTTCAAGTAATAATTAATATCTTGCCCCACTTGTCAAAGAAACTATCCTTCAATATATTTGAATAAACTCTTCCAGATTAAGTCGTGATATCTCCTTTAACATAGATATTCCAAAAATGCTAATTAAGATTTTCATCCAACTACTTCCACTATTAAATCTTGACTTAGGAGTCCTTCCTGACCACGATTTATTTAGCTTCCTTTTCCTTTCTATTGACTCTACAAATTTTTCTTCACAACATACGTGACTGCAACTAGGACAGATATTGATAAATTCCCTCAAGCAAGAATTTTCATATATGAAAATCATAACAGATAAATGAGAAAAGGAATTTATTACTTCTCATAACGTTGGTTGAGCACTTCAAGCTGGTGTTGAAGCCTTTCAAGTGTCCACACTAATCGTAATGTGTCATAATCGAGGCTTGAAGTAGCAGGAACAACAGCTGGGACAAGAGATAATTTGACACCCTGAACATTATAATACCAATGTCTCAAATATGCAAAAGCTGTAGGAGCCAAACTAAAATATAATGCTTTAACTCAGGCATGCATTGGCAAGTGTGCACACGCGCGAGTGCGCACATGGACAAAAGATTTTGAGGTGGATACACATGAAATAAGAATTCCCAAAGTAAATTCAGTTACTATCACATCAACCATATCCAATAATATATTGATCTTGCTAACACCTTTGGGGCCTATTTTGTTGTGGTGAACAAGTGGCTGCATGAAACTGCCTTATTGGTCATGGGGGCAAACCAGCTTTTTTTAAAGTATACCATATCACCAAAGCATGTTTTTCCCTACAAGCAGAGGCAAAATCTTGTAGAGATTGGCCCCATATCAAGCACCTGATAGAAAGAGCCCAAGTATAAAGCCAACCCCTCACCAATTTCTATGCAATCCAAACAGGCCCCTCAATAACTGAAATCATCCATGATAATACCCCCAACTCCAACCTGAATCATCAAATTTGACTTTAAATGGTCATTCCCTCCCTGCATACAAGCAGTTAGTCTTTTAATAGTTTTATTAGGTTGTGGTTGATCTTCGTGTACTACTTTCCACCAGTGTCGATTATGCTTGTTTTTCACTTTTTTTGAAATTTACCCAGGTTTCTGTTGTACGTATAATTTAGCATGCCAGTGGGTTCTCTCAGGTTTCTCCTTTTGTTTTCTGAAATTTTCATGCAATACAATTACAATTGTGATATAAAGTTAACATTAAGGCACCTCAATGCAATCCTTTTTGTTGATTGACAGGTACCGTGCTCTTCCACACCCTGACAAATAACTCATGACAGCAGCAGCTTCATCATTTCCTTTACAAAGACTCTGGAATTTTGCCGTAGTTATCACACAGCTGGAGGTCCAATGGCTTTCAGATAAAATCCCCACAACTTGAGAAGCTCTCTCCTGAAAATTCAATTGTATTCTGAGTAGCAGACTTTATATTACAAGCTAATTTAAGTCTCTCTGCTCCTACAAAACAGTGTAAGAAAGTCTTGACAAATCTGAAGTTAGATTTTAGGTTTTTTTTCGGCCTCCTGGCCTAGCTTACATAGAGAAATATAAAGGGAAAGGAAACCCCAAGAATAAGAAGACATACCTGCACTAGACTCGCTAAAATTAGGCGATCTTCAATAGTACTTTGAGGCCCTGATAGGGATGTAGACACCAAGTTCATTACTTGTTTAAACATGTGATGGAGATGACTGCTGGAAGGATCCTTTAGGTCCCTGCTCCTCACAATATCACCTGTGTTACACATTTCTAGCTGATGGAAATGCCAAAAAAAAAAGATGGGACATGAGAAGCTATGAGTTTAGACTCATGGAGATACCAATAGAAAGTTATGGGTTATGCTTACAGGAAGAACATATAGAGATAACCATCAATGCCAGAAAACAACTACAGTACAAAAGTGCCCAAATTTCAACCTGTAGTATGCCCACTGGTAATGAAACTCAGGCAAATTATTATCACTTCTCTTTGTCTAGGAAAGGAAAACCATAGGTATAGCTATTCATCAGTTCCAATCCACTGATATCTCATGCAAAGGTCACAGAAGTTCATGAAAAGTTCATCACCAACTTTATAATTACAGGGAAAGACAAAACCAACTCATGAAGGCCAAATGAGCACTGGGGCACCACAATTCATATGAATTGAAGAACACCCATATTTAAGAGTGATATCATATTTGAACAAGAAGCTCACCAATACATGGTCGATACATAATGGCGTCACACCTCGTTGAACAAACCACTTGCCCACCTGCATAGAACAAAACAATGGTAGTTCACAAGTACGACCTTCTTGTATTCAATATGAAACAAATGGGAAAAATACTTCCGCACCAGTTTGAGTTTAGACTAAGAAAATAGGACATCACACAAAGTAAATTAGTCAACGGAATGGAAGTACCTAACAATAAACAAACATAAAAGTTCCATAATAGATGTTTGCTAATTTAGATGTCCAAAGACTTCAAACTGTATTATTTATTCCTAGTCTAAGGCCCATTCGGATGTCACCTTTTTGGCCATGGGATAAAATTCTCTTGTAGTTGCTCCTGAATAGGTGGCATGCCAGCTCAGCATGCCACAATTGAAGGGCACAAGTTCAGGAATGTAACCCCCTAAGCAGTGGTGGCATTTTGCCTGATAGTGAAAGGAGAGGAGAAAATTGCTGGTATCTGGAAGAGCTTGCATATTGTTATAGGTCATTATGACCACGTAAGAGTGGATATTTTCACGGTAGCCCCTAAAGGCAGGTAAAGATAAGGCTCTGGTATGGTTACCGGGATGTCCAAACGTGGCTTAAAAAAAAAAAAAAGTATACATGAATAATACTTGTGCAGAAATTCCTATCAAAATGTTCAACAGTCAAACTGATGCATTGCCTCAATAGGTCAAAAGATTCACACACATCATTTAAAATTCAACCTCCACAAAACTATAGGTTTCCAATCTCAGGTCAGTTTTGTTTTAATTTTCTAAGCTCCTCAACGATATTCTATTTTTTTAACCATAGAAGATAAAGTACAAATTTCCTTACAGACTTGAGCTATGTATACACAACCTATGATGGTAAATCAAATAGATGTTGCTTATAAACAAAAGGAACATTGTTCAATAAACAATGGCATAAATGGACGTATGATGAAGAGTTTCTAATACATGAGTAGATAAAGTGAACACAATAAAGAAATTTGTGAAAGCCTCTAATTTTTTTATTTAATTTGAATTAAACCTGCACTGAATCATGAAAATTTTACCAAATGAATTCATCATACTCAGTAACAAAACATCCCCAAGTTAATATTACCCCATTGCGATTCTTGAAAACTATTGTTACAATGAACTAAGACAAACCAGTTTAAGGGAAGGAAAAGAAAAGTAACAAGATTCAAAAGGGCAATATAATTGCTAAAGGTCAGATATCGGCCCACCTCAGAAGCTGAGATAATAATGATATCGAGATGTCGAGCTACTTTGATAATGAGTTCTCTCCAAAATAGAAATCTTGCTTCCCAATCTGATCTCTGACCACTGAAAGCCTTGAATCTTGCCATGGCCACTACCCCTTCATCCCAGTCCGGCACCTCTTGTCTTATGAAATCAGCCACTGATAAAGTCATGCTGATCTAGAACCCTAGTCTTATTTCTGCTTCAAACTTATTCCCTAAAATAGATCCTTCCATTAATCATGTTTCAGACATAACCTGGAAAGCCTAATTTTCTCAGTAATGCAATAACATCTCAACCCATAAACCTTATTTTTTCACCTTCTGCTTACTCATCTCAACCAAAAACTCTATTTCTCCTTTTGCTTCAAACTCATCTCATTCAGAAACCTAACTTTCGTTATGCTTCCAGCCAGAAACCCTAATTTCCCTACTGTTTCAGACTCATATAAACCAGAAACCCCAATTTTTCTTCCGCTTCGAATTAATTCTCATCCAGAAACCCTAATTTATTTCATTCCCAACCAAAAACCCAAACTCAAACCATTTATCTTCCTCTGGTTATGACATAAAAATCCCCTAAGTATCTTACGATTAAACATGAGAGCTTGAAAGAGGTGGAATGTGAGTAAAAACAAAACCCTAAATGCAAGTTTCGCTTTCATTTGAGTTTTGAGGAATTGAAAACTTTCCCGCGCAATTATCTAACCGTGAGCTTTTTCCTTTGCTTGCGACCCCCAAGTTCTTCTGCAAAATTGAGACAACCCGCAAGATTAGGAAATGGTTTTGGAAACGAGCGCGTATACTATGCTCCCGCGGGAGCATAACTGAACACTAACTTGGAAATATCTTTTGATACAAAATTACCCTTTAGGATAAAATTTATATAATTTTGACGCCTCTAAATTATTTTGAAAAAGGTTATTTTGATGTTAGAAAATATCTAATTGATCATCCGGACATGAGATGCATAGATATGGAAAAAAAAAGATATCTCAAATTTGTACATCTTGCATTATCTCAACTGTCTATTTTTTATATTTTCATGTGTTTATAGATTTGTTTGATTGGAATCATTTTTTGAGTCCACAATTTTTATAATAAAAAATAAAAATAGATTTTTACACTATCTTAAGAATTTTGGTGTAATTTTTATAATCATAAATAAAAGTAGATTTTTACACTATCTTAAGAATTTTGGACACCAAAATTACATCTCATAACAATGTTTGGAAGTACACCTTATTCTGATTGTTTAAAGTTGCAACTTTATGCAAACTGCATCTTTTTTAAAAATACCCAAAAATCTTGAGTTTTGTAAACTTGGATCTCACCCCTTCAAAATTTTGATTGTTTCTATTCAATCTTATGGTATTATTTTTTAGCATGCAGAGAATGCAATTCGAAAAATTTTTTATTGGGTATATAGTATATGCACTGAATAAGTTACATCTCCAAAATCTGAGGTTCTAAAAGTATACCTTGGGTTTTGCTCGAAAAGGAAATAAATAATATGCTCCCTCTAGAGGAAAAGGTGTAGAAACCCTTAGAAACTCACAAAAAAATGCTTGTTTTGGTTGGAACATTCTCTAATTAATCATCGGAGAGTTATGGATAGGAGGAAGTCAATATAATGTGAAATAATTCTGGTTGGAATTAATGCACGAGTATTATTCCCATTATAAAAATCTAACATGCTAGTAAATCATCTTGACCTTGGGATTTACTATTGTTTAAGTGTTATTCTAATACCCCTTGATGCCTGAAATAATCCTTTTAAGTATACTATTTACCAAAACCATATGCACTCCATAAAATCCAATTCATCCATTTCAAATCAAAACCCCATGACTCATAATTTCCTACAAAATCCCCGAGCCCTCTCTATCATAGGCACTCTCCTAATTTAATTTGCATATTATGTCAAGGCATGTTGTCACATATTCTAGAATTTATACACTTTGGAGTAATTAATATACTATATGTGATCAATCTTCCCTGAATGAAGGTTGACTGTGGACAAGATATTATCAAAGGAAGTACTCTCCCCAACCTCCCTGCAATAATTTTTCTTATGATTTGTTAAAGAACAATAAGTAATCCTATGTGCATTTTATCATGTAGGCATGAAATAATGGTTTCCTTTAGAATTAGGGTGATTTGATTTTATTCAATAGCCTTATTGATGACTATCAAATAATTAATGTACCATCAGAATAATGTCTTGCTTAACTAAACTCCAAAATTGTAAATGACTTCGCAGATATCTTTGCACCAACTTGTATACTTCTTCCTGAAGCAGCACGTTCACATGCACAATAGAGAGGTTACAAGTATGAAGCTTTCGATGGGAAAGCTTCATATTCCAGGGGTGGTTGGTAGGTATGGCATTCTCCATACCTGCCTGGCCATCCCTATTTACCTATTGAATATGAACACTAGTCACACTATTCTCTTTGTATTTACATAAATGTAAAAAAAAAATTGTCTTCAGATCTCTTTGTCTCTAATGAATATTGTCCAACCTTAGACAATCATAAAGAGAAGTATGAATATTTCTCCTTTATTAATTAATCATCATTTAAACCCAAGTTCTCCTGCTCAATACTGTCAAGCACCCACCTTCTCCTCATGAGACTCACAATCTTTAAGTTTCAAATTATATTGACTCTCTTTTTTAGCGAAACAATACAGATTAAATTTTAGTATTGCATTTTAGTGCGAACCTCTCATTATATTGATTTTTTTAGATTTATAAATCTCAATTAATCATCTCAACTATGAAAATTATTACTTATTGTCACACAAGTATGTATAAAAAAAGAGTTAAAGGGACATCTATCAAATAAAATATATACAGACAATTTTTTTGTGATACAATGATGTCACAATCATTAGTAACTGTTGGATGTAAAATTATGCTGTTGAGGATCTTTCATTGATTGGACTCAAAATAAATAAATAAATAAAACTCAAATTTTGCTATACACTTCAATATATTGGATTTCTAATCCAATGGCCAAAAAAATATGTGACCTCCTTGTACCAAAAGTAAATGATATCATTATATACAATCCCTTTATCGAACTACTATCGGAGATTAACTATTGAGACAGTTTGAGGTCAACCAGCTAGCTGATAGCTATATTAAATGAATGTCCAATAGCCCAGATTGAATCTAGGCCGAGGCCGATTTAATGGTCACAATTACATTTCGAATTTCAATTTTATTTTATTTTTTATAAATCCAAATCACTTGAAATTGATAGTATATTCTTAAAAAATAATCAAACTATAAAAATATCAAAAAAATAATTCAAAAAAATAAATGAACTAGTATACCCTTAAAACTTTTAAAGGTATTTTGGTTAATTTATTTTTGTAAATTATTTTTTTAATATTTTTGTTATATACGTTTTGATAAGAAAAGTGAATGCCCCAAATTTCATATGATTTAGATTTGTAGAAAAATTAAAATTAAAATATAAAATACAGTCTTGATCCTAAGATCGGGGCATATACAATCCGGGCAATTGGGCTTATATTATTCTATCAGCTCATGGGCTGACACGATATTCTCCCTTAACTAATATTTTGCCAAATTGAAACTATTCCAACTCAAAACCAATTATTTTTTTATGGATGTTTTGAAATTAAACCAAAAGATGTGGGTAAAGTGTCAAATTGGTAATTTGATAAATTTCTCAAAATTATATGTGAATCTAAAATTTAATTTGTAAACCATTAAAATCATTTTTTTAACAAATATAAACCATTCGGATACCTGCTGTCCTTTAGTCTTAGTTGTTTGTTGTTTAATCTATTCCATTGTTTGGTTGGTTCACTGGTTTTTATTTATTTATTTATTTTAACCTAAATAATGATAAATATAACAAGACAATTTACCTTTAATACAAAGACGTCAACACATCAAAAGCTTTTCACATTTGGAGGCTAGTGGTGCATGTGACTTGCCCAAATAAACGATTTTAGGACTCGGTTTACATAAGTCTCCTGACTCATACTATTCTTGTGCAGACTCCCTCTAATACTATTTTTTTTTTATAGATATTGGATCCAATTTTGTAGAGGTGATAAGAATATAAAATAAAATAAAAACTGAAAATTTTATTTTTAAAATTAAATTTTCCCATCCACACTATGAGAATTTTAGTTGTGGAAGTTTATCTTAAATATTGTCCATTATGAAAATTGTTAAAACGCTTGTCCATTATCGAAAATTGTTTCATGCGGGCTGACTGCATTTGTGCTTCATAAGTATAAAGCATCCATCTTTAATAAGTGGTCCATCTGGAAACAAGTGTAATTAATAGTTCAAATGTTTTTTTAATGTAAGTATATTGGATCCGGTGTCTATGCAGCCCAACCCTCGTATGTAGAAATGTAGGCATATTAATAAACCTATTTTTGAGATAGATTTTTGGACTTAATTTTTAAGGATATGTAATCTTTAACGTGGAGATCACGAATATGAAAACATAAGTAAATTTTAAAAACAAAAAATAATAATTCTAGTAAAAAAACATTGGACCATTAGTTTCCATTGTTTTTAGATGGAACGCCTACTTACATCCATCTTTAAGATGGATGCTTTACAGTATTTGGACCGCATATGTAGTGATAAGGTCGAGCCCGCATGAAATAATTTTCTAATTATTATTTTTAAAATTTAAATTATTTTTATTCGCGACCTACATGTTAAAGATCTAAAAATTATGATCAAATTATATTTAAAAAATAATTTATTGCAAAATAGTTATGTCAAACTTAAACGACGTGTTTGATAACCGGAAGTTAGTTTCTAAAAGATGGAACTTACTTGTTACTATTCATGTTTGTGTATGATAAAAAAATATAAGATATTTGAAAAAATTTGTTATGATGTAACTCTTCTCACTTTTACGCTTTAAAAAATTATTGGAAAATCATGAAACTTAGGATGTGTTTGACACATAGAGTTTTTGAGAGTGGAAGAGTCTCACCTACGAATTATAAAAGAATGCCATTCTATCTTCTTCTTCTTCATCTTCTTTTTATTTATTTATTTGTTTATTTATTTATTTATGAAAGAGAAATCTTCCAATAATGAACCCATTTTAACACTAAAAAATAAAACTATATGGAATGTCGCCCTTCCGCTTCAAAGCTTCAACAAAGTAAATATCAAACATGGAACTGGGACGTTTAACTCCCACTTCCAGAAACTTCCACTTATCAAACACGCCCTACCTCACCCTCTCGCTTCTTTACCACCCTCATGCCGCTGCATTCCATGCCTCCGCCTCCTCCACAACGCCTCTTCCGCAACTGCTCCTCCTCATCAGGTACTTCTCACTCTCTAACCCCTCTTCCTCTCTCTCTCTCTCCCTCTGTCTCTAACCCCTCTTCCTCTCTCCCTCTCCCTCTCTCTCTAACTCCTCTTCATCAGGTACCTTTCTTTTTCCCATAAAAATTTCCTCTAAAACTATAAATTTCATTATTAGGCATTTTAGGGGTTCTTTACAATAAAATGTTGAAAATTATTAGAATCATTAGTTTTGGGTGTGCTTTATCTTGCAGGGTTTCAAAGATTAAATCATTAATGGAGAAAAGATGCATCTTCTGATTTTAAGACTCGGGGAAGGAAAAACGTATCAAACGTACATTCATTATTTTTCTATGACGTTGTCTCGCCTCATCTTTTGGCCTTCATCAATGCGAGCAGAGAGAGAGAGATAGAGAGAGAGAGCACCACCCAGACATGTAAATTTCGGAGCTTTCTTCTCTTAAGGATTATTGGCTTTTCATTGTGGTATTATATTGTTAATTCCCCCTGGTAATTAAGTGATGGAAGTCTTATTTTCGTGTCTTATTACTATGTAATATATATAGTTTCCTGATTTTTTTTTTTGTTTCTCGTTCGTTAGATTTTACCTGACTGCTGCATTTTTTCACTAGATTCAATTGGTGTACCAGCTAAAGTTTACTTCCATATGGCTGTGTAAGTATGATCCCTGATCAATCATTTGGTACCAAGTGTTTTTGTTATTCATTCCCCCCATTTTCTTGATTTTTTTCTTGAAATATTTGAGAGCGTCTGTTAATTCATATACATTATAAAAAAAGGATATTGGGGGGAAATATATATATTTTTCATTGTATCTTTTGATGAATTGGTTGCATCTACTTTGATTTCAGAGTTGCATCAGCTCCTGGAAAGGTGTTAATTACTGGGGGTTACCTTATTTTAGAGAAACCAAATCCAGGAATAGTTGTAAGCACTACAGCTCGTTTTTATGCGATCGTTAAGCCACTTTATGAAGACATTAAAGCTGAGAGCTGGTCATGGGTTGGTATCTCTGTATAGTATGCTTTATTGGAAATTTGATGTGTATTTTGGGTTCTAGTATTTTCCAGTTTTTTGTTGGGTCTATTACTGTTTCTGTTTTATCAGGAATGAGCAATTGGGTTGTTCTGAATTGTTGGTTTATTTTGTTGTTGGGTTTGTTAGTACTTCTGATTTATCTGAAATGAGCAATTGGGTTCTTCTGATTTGTTCCTATATGGGGCAAATCATGCATTGGAATTTATTTATTGAACTGTGGTGCTGAACATTGAACTCTTCATCTGTAGAAATTGTTTTCTCATTAGATTGCTCCTGACTCAAGCCCCTGGAAAGTTTTTAGTTATGGGAATATTGGAATATTGCTGTTGGGTCAATTTGTTTAATGCATTCTCAAAATGTGGTAACTTGGATCTGCACTCTTTTCCACCCAATGTTTTTGGACTCAGCTCGGGCCTCAGACTTGGCCCTGGCCCCAGCCGAGACTGAGCCACGTACAGGGTCTAAAAGCCCAAAACAAAATTAAAAAAATAAAATTGTTATATATATATTTTTAAAAGTACAAAAATGAAAACTACTTGACGGAATCCAAATAAGCTTAAAAAAAATAAAGCATTTAGAAAAGATTGATTTACGGTTGGAGACATTTTAGAAAAATCCAAAAAAAAAGAAAATACAACAAAATGGCATTTGACAATATGCATGGGCTTTCAAAGGCCACTTCCCATTTGAAATCTAATTCATATGTTGTTTCACCATTCAAATGTGGAGCTTTCATTCGATGCTTCGCATTTGTTTGCAAGATAACCATATCTAGACTTCCTAAGAAAGATATTCATTTGTAGAACTTAGTGCTTGTCATTTTAAAACATAATATCTTTCAAGCCTCAGGGATGTCAACAATAGCTAAAGTTGTAGTCGTGCATATTAGAACTATCATTTGTTTTTGCAATTTTATGTATTTTTTATTAATAATTATGTTATTTTTGTACAAATAAGTTATATGGTGAATGATGAGGAGAAGTTATAGTCAACAAACCTGAATTGCCATTGGACAAAATTCTGACATCGTTGACTGGAAATTTCGAGGGTGATTTGTGAGGTGAAGAGTGCTTCCATCAAGGTATTGTTGATTGTCTTTCTTTTTTCATGATCTATATGGTCATTCTCAATTCATATTGATATTTCCTTCCCAAATCCCCTTTGTGAAAATGCTGTCATGGACGAGTTTTAGATCCTGAACTTGCATGTGAGGAGACATGGTTTTGATTGGATATGGCTCAAGATAAAGATGGACTTGGCTTTGAGATTTTCAAGCTAGGGGAGGACATTTTAAAAATACCTACTTCGATGAAAAGAACACCTAAGAGTACCTAACTGGTTCCCTGGATAGTCCTTCAGTATGCTTCTTCAAAGAATTAACTACACAAAATTCTCGAATCAATGCTGCACCAACTGCAAGCGCTTAGGTTGAATAAGTCCTGCTTATGTTGATTGGCATAAGACTTGTCTTGTCACACTTAATTCATTACTCGAACAATTGGCTGTGTGTAGTAGGCCTCAGTTTTCATCATGCAGCAGTTGGCTAAATATGCTGAAGCTTGAAAAAAAAAAAAACATCCTTGATTAATATCCAGAAGGAAAAATTCATTATTTGCTTTGCATCTTGGATGGTTTTTGTCATTCCCTCTTGATTTACTAATATACAGTAACAGTTTTCTCCAGAATATCTTAATTGCTAGTCAAAAGTAGAGGAGCTGATGAATATTTTTTTATTTTTCCTGTTTGAACAAAATCCTGTGAACTCGACCCAATTTGGGTGGATATCTATTTCCACATGTTAGCATCTGCAACTGTAAATACTTCAGAAATTGTTCGATATTGTTATTTCTCATCCATTTTTTTGAAGGAGCTACAGTTGAAGCTCAGGTGCGATCCTAATGCTAGTTATAAAAATGTACATGTCGAATGACTACATTTAACTATGTCGGTTCTAAATGGGAAACGCAAAACAATTTTGCTCTCAAATTTTGACAGCATGCATAACTCCCAACTGCTATTTATGCTAAGAAGACTTAAATGTTGCTAAATTTGATGAAGTTTTTTTTTTTTTTATATATATATATATATATATATATATATATATATATATATATATATATATACATACATATATATATAAGTTTGAACTACAATGCAGTTGGGTCTAATAAGGGTGAGGACCTTAAACTTTCCCTTAACCTGTCCCAACCCTGGATAAAGGAGGTGGGTTGCATTAAATAGACAACCAGCATACAAATTTGTCATATCTTGTCATGAATCCAGAACCTATGAGAAGAATGGAGGAACAAGATTCATGTAGTAAGGCTTGGATGATGACGGCATTAGATCATATAAACTCACAAATCAGTTTAAAACACATCGAAATTGCAATATGATTTTTATACACCCATCCTACAAGTTTATATATTTTTTATGTTTTTTTTTGTAATATACTAAAGTTGTACTCTGGTATTTGGCTCGGCCAGGGGCAGAGTCTGAGTGTACTCACTGAGTAGTTGAACACTTTTTCCACCTTAATGAGCTTTTATCTCAAGCTCTTGATATTTGTGTAAATTTGCTTGATAGGAATGGATATCTGTTTAGTTATTTGTGCTCAAATGCATGTAAATGAGAACCATGACAATGTGTGCATATACTGCAAATATTAATTTTGTGGTCCATTGTTTAGTGTTTAGTGTTCCAATGCCTATATCCCATTCTTTACAGTGAAGGAACCATTGTAGTTAGTGCTTATTCAGCATTTTTGTCTAATGAATTGTAAAAGCAATTTGTGGATCAATTAAGTGAAAAAACGGACTTTTTAATTTCCTTGTTAATTTCCTAAGGAGGCTTTACAATAAAATTTACAAGCTGCATTTATAGTGGAGATGAATTTAGTTGTCGTCTTTTTTCCATCATGATTTGCATATCGTAAGATGATATTGTTGCCGGAAACTAATGCTATTGTCCGTGTTGACCAAACATATAACTTGTCAAGAGAAAAATTTGCATAAAATTGTGTATATTCGTTTATAGTTGATGAAGACATTATGACTATTTTCAGTAACTTGTTTGGTTTTGGATATTTCAGGTGTGGACAGATGTAAAATTGACTTCTCCTCAACTTTCAAGGGTGGCTGAATACAAGCTGTCCCTGAAGACCTTAAGCCTCCAGATTACCTCTTCAAGGCATGATCATCTTGTTAACGGCATTTATACTATTTATTATAGATGCATTGACCAGAAGTTTTGTTGTAGTCCAAGCAAATTCTGGGTGGTCATTAGTAAGGTTTTGCGCACTTTTGCACTCACATAACTTGGGAGAGCCAAATCGCATCTTTCATTGTCTTTTGATATTCAGATTGCCTGATGGTTTAATGAGATGATTAATGTATTAAACATAATTGTCTGATGATCTCAGGGACAATGCTAACCCATTTGTGGAGCAAGCAGTGCAATTTTCAGTAGCAGCTGCTAAAGCCCTGTGTACTGATGATGCCAAGAAGGACATGATACGGCGGCTTTTGTTGCAAGGTAACTATAAGTTCAGATTTTATCATTGGTTATCTTTGCTAATTAACCTTGAATAGTATTAATGAATACTATTAATGAATAGTATTACTGAATACTAGTGACTATTTCTATTATCATGGGGTTCTAGTTCTGAGAAGTATAACTTCTATATAGCTTTCTCATGCAGGTCTCGACATCACAATTGTAGGTTCCAATGATTTTTATTCATATCGAAATCAGGTATGTATATGGTCATAATTTTTAATTAGCTTACCAAGCTGCACATGTAATGCATGTTACATGGATTTGACCTATATTTTCTCTGCACTTCTGATTTGATGGCAAACCAGATATGGAGAACACTTTCGCATCAAGGATCCTCTATGTAAAAAGCCATCCCTCTATTTCCATCTATCCTCTGTCCTCAAATGGAAATCTGGAACAATTAAGAACCACTGAAAAATTTACCAAGTGGAGTTTCTTATTAATCCAGTGTTTTGTAAAATACTATCAAAGTTAATTTAGGAGTTTTTAAATTAACTAATTTGAAGGAAAATAGAAATATAAAAAGATTTGCACGGTGATGAGACCCCTGCTCAATTTCCTACTCAAAAGCGCAAGTAGGCCAGAATTGGAATCTTTGCACATTCAAAATTTTATGCCTGCAAATTCATTTTGTTTATTGTGCCTTATTGCATATTGGTTTCGTTGTTCGGATGCAGTAATCTTCCTGAGTATAACCAGGGCCTATAAAGATTCTGTTTTCTTCCATGTCATGTCTGAACTGCTTTCTTGTTTTATTTTGCATCCATCCTTTTATGAAATTCGTTCTGCTTCTCTTTATTCTTTTTGGCTTCTGCAATGTATATATATACTATGGCTTGTTGATTGCAATGGTTTCTAGATCAAGGACTCATGATCGGAATAATCAACTGTCTAGATTGTAGCTCATGGACTTCCTTTGACATCAGAAGCATTGTCATCTCTTCAACCATTCTCATCGATTACCTTCAACATGGAGAATTCCAATGGTGTAGGATCTGGAGACGAGTCCAAGCCAGAGGTTGCAAAAACTGGATTAGGGTCATCAGCAGCAATGACTACCGCAGTGGTTGCAACGTTGCTTCATTACCTTGGTGCTATCAATATATCATCTTCAACTAGGGGTATTAATGAAGAGGACACCATAGATGCTCATTTGAATTTGGTGCATGCTGTAGCTCAAACTGCTCATTGTATGGCCCAAGGCAAAGTTGGTAGTGGTTTTGATGTCAGTGCAGCAGTCTTTGGGAGCCAATACTATGTTCGCTTCTCTCCTGAAGTCCTTTCTCCTGCTCAGGTACGTGAGTGCGTCTCATGTTATAGTATTGTTGTGTTATAATAGGCTCCCATCAATATTGGTGTTCAGGGAAACTTCAGATTGATATTGCTATAGAAAGGGAAATAGAGGAAAGGTCATTAATTGGTCTTTTGGAGACTCAGATATGTTGGCCTTCAACCGCACTTGCACTCTCTACATATGTGTAGTTCTCATTTGTGAAACCTGGTTTTGCATGAGTGTGGTCCAGGGTTCAAACCTCTAAGGTTGTTTCTCATGCAAAGCTTGTAAACTAATCGATCCTACCAATAAAAACTGACATGAGGAAGTTCAAATGGATTGGCATGTTTGAGTGATAGTCGACTTTCATTGGAGCCATCTTTTTTGTGCTCTAATGAGTAGAAAAGCCAAGATATTTTATAAGCAGTAGTGTCTTCTATTGATCTCAATTTCAACATTTATCTCGATTCTGTAACCTCCTCAAATTAGACTGATAGTCTCATAGCTCTGTTTTGGTTGCGATTTCTCTAGTAAATGGTAGTAAGGTTGTCAGGGCTACACATGTTATCATGTTATGATATCTGTCTCATTTTGCTTGAAATCATTTTGGAGATCTTAAAGTGTACTGCATTTCGGCATATGCACAATTTTTTTTGCCGATCCTGGTAACTATGAGAAGCCATTTCTTTAATTTTTTTTATTATAATTTATTCATTCCGAATAGATTACTTTATCATTTATAGCTGTTTACTGATTAGCCTCTTCGAGAATCTTGCTATAAATGGCTGCTGATTGTTGCTTTTGGTTTGTGGTTACAGGTTATGTTGAAAGGAAGCTCTCTACAGGATGTCATGAGTGACATTTTGAAAGGAAAATGGGACCATGAGAGAGTTCAATGCTCATTACCTCCATTAATGACCCTCGTAAGTTCTACAAATGGAAATTTATATACATTAGCTTCACACATAATTAGGATAATGGGAAATAATAGATGTTTCGAAACATCAATGATTTTCTGTTCAGATGAGAAACTAGAATTAGTTTTCTTCTCTAAGAGTGATTCCTCCCAATTCCATGTTGGCCATTCCTGTTACCTCCATCTAAGGCTCTCCTGAATGATTGCATTGTACTATACAGTGTATCTACAAAAAACTATGGGTATTGCTAGCTCCGCATATGATCATTTTTTTAGTTACAGATTTTGGTAAATAGAATATAATCAGACTCAAATATATCTCAGTTTTCATGTTTATATTAAAGATAATGCCATTTGTATTTCTTATTTGGTTTTCTTGCAAACATTGACCACTAAGGAAGATAACTTGTGTAATCTCCCTCAAAGTATAAAGATTGGCCTTGGAGTGAACATCTGAACCTGAAATTGCGAGTAACAGATATGGTTTACTAGGAGAACCACTAAAGGGCAAGTAATACATGTTTCAGTATTACGATCAGTGGAAAACAAAAATAGGGGAATTCATTTAAATCAGAAGAAATACGTGACTTGATTACCCAGGATTAAGGGAGTCTAGAAATCAATTGTTCTAATCTTTAATTGCTCAAAGATCTTGAGGACATGGAATTTATGTTGGTGGATGTGATATCAAGGCAGAAATGATCTAGAAGAGGAAAGCGGTCAAGATAAATCCTTGCGATTTAGTTTAAACACAGGGATAAACCCCTTGGAATCATGGATTGCTGTTATTTCTTTATATTTTGAACATTTCCTCTGTCCCTGTTTTCTTATAACTGTTTGGTCCCAAATGACAAATAATACTCCATGGACATTTTTGAAGATCTATTCAATGAATCATTGTATTGAATCTCATGTGTAAATTTCTGGTTCTTCAATGCAATGCTTTCTTCTTCAAAATTGAAGTCTATTGCATATAGGTATTGGGGGAGCCTGGAACTGGAGGATCATCTACTCCATCTATGGTGGGTGCAGTGAAGCGGTGGCAGCAGTCTGATCCAAATAAATCCCTAAAAATATGGAGTGGATTGTCGGAGGCTAACTCAAAACTGGAAATCCTACTAAACAAGTTACGTAGGTTTGCAGAAGAACAGTGGGAAACATACAAAATGGTTCTGAGGGGCTGCAGTCGACATGTATCTGAAAAGGTTATTTCTTAGGCACCTTACAAAGATTTTATTTTCTTGATTCTGGATTACATGAAACTGCAAGATTGTTTCCCTTTTTTTTTTTTTTTTTTCTGTTTTTCTCTGGATACTTTCATATCATGTAGCAATAAACTGAATGTGGCCAAAATGTCCTCATTTCTCCAACTAATTATAGGGATTACATATTTCAAAAATGACTAACCTCGAAGATTTAAAAGTTTTCCTTTATTTTATTTTTGACACAATTACAGTGACTTCTTGATATCTTGTTTATGAAATTACTGCAAGTTTGATGGGCAGCTGAGCTCACGTAATTGTTTCTGAGTTATAGTTAAAACAGTATTGTTCTATGCTAAAAGAGTTTCATGCTACACCAAGATATTCTTATTTTAGTGAGTAAATCAGTGTTGAAGGTGGGATTCTGCATTTATGCACAGTGATCGAACAGCCCACTTCGAGAAAGTTCCATTAATTTTCCCCCTTTCTCTGAAATCCAATTTCTTATTTTTTTTTTTCGTTTATATTTCCTTGGTTGAATTGTGTGAAATTTTAATCCACATTCAAGGGTTTGCAAAAGACTGGGGCTTCCAAATTATTAGGCTATGACCATGGGAGTTTACTCACTTGTGGACCCATCATTAGTTTGCTTTCTGAGATTTTTCCTTGGTAGTTAAAGGTCTCATTGTAAAGTATATATCTTAATCCCGTTTGAAATCCTTGTAGCATGTTTTATTTATTTAATTTTTGGAAACATTGAGTAGGGTAGATCTATGCAGCCTTATGGCATGGAGCTACATATATCTGTCCTCAGGTTTAGGCTTGAATTCTCGCTTACACAAGTAGAATGAGAAAAATGTACAATTAGTCGTAATTAGGAATTTAGGCTTAAACGGCAAGATCTTTGCTTCATTAACATTATGAAATTTGGATTTTCAATTTTCTATACACAACAGTGCTAATTGATTTCATCATGAGACTTCGAAGTGGATGGGCAGGCGCTTAAGTTATTGGGCACCCGTATCAGTTTTCTAGGTGCACCAACCTCCACAATTTAGTTGATGAATGGGTTGTTGAGAATTTAACTATATTTCTAGGACAGTGATTTTGTATTTTTGAGACCTGAGTGGCTTTATTTTCCATATTTTTTTTATTTGTTTTGTCTTGATTGGATGCTCCTGATATGTTGCAGTGACTGATGTTGTTCTTGACAGTGGAGAGAGCAAATGGCAGACCCATGCCGATGTATGATTGTAGAAGCACTATTAGGAGCGCGAGCTGCAATGATTGAGATAAGATCTTTTATGCAACAGATGGGCAAGGCAGCTGGAGTTCCTGTGTGTTCCCTTTTTTTAAAGCCTGTTGATTTTATGTTTATGTTTTTGATATATGACTGTGCTATGAATAGTTGTTTTGTCTACGCAGTATTTTGAACATTGGTACAACATTTAAACATCTAGTGAAAAGTTGAAGATAGTTTTCATGTCATTTTTAGGAAAGATTTGCCATCTTCTAACAGAGAAGTATACAACATAATCCAGTGGCCTATGGTACCATCGCCCATGGTTCATCACTGTCCACTGAAATAATAGATGGTGATGGACAGAGAACATGACCAACCAATGGGTCATGTTATGTTCGAGTGGGTCTCACTCTCTCCATCATCACCCATTATAATTGTGATGGATGGTGATGACCCTGTACTGGTGTTCTCCTCAGTACATGGGATCATGTTATCCTTTTCTCTTTACATATTTGGAAACATATAACAAGCATATCTTACCTGGCGATTTTCAAGAATTTTAAGAAAAAACAGTCGTAATGCATTTCCTGTGACCACTATTATTGCCAGTCAACCCCTCTTACTGCGATAACTTTGTTCAATTCAGACTTTGTGTTTTTACTTTCATACACAGATTGAGCCTGAATCACAAACTCAACTCTTGGATACCACCATGAGTTTGGAAGGAGTTCTTTTGGCTGGTGTTCCTGGTGCAGGGGGATTTGATGCCATTTTTGCTGTCACTTTGGGGGAGTCATCTAAAGACTGTTTAACAAAAGTTTGGAGTTCACTTGGTGTTCTCCCAATGCTTGTTACTGAAGATCCAAGAGGCGTTTCTCTAGAGAGTGGCGATCCCCGAAACATGGAAATCTCTTCTAGGATCAATTCTCTCTCCCTAGTGTGATTCCCTAAAAAGAATTAAGGAAAAAAGGCAAGAAAGAGGGGGAGATTAACCATTTCAGGGCCAGAAAACTGATTTAGTATCGTTATTTGGAACCAGAAAAACCTGCAAAGCTTACTTGAAGTTGGGGACTCAATCAACTGGTTCATGGGTATTTGGATTTGCATTTCTTATTAAAAATTAACCAATCTGTATTAAGATATTTGAGTTTTCTTATGCAATTGTGGCTTCCCAGTGCAATATGTAGACCTGACGTTGTGAACTGGTTATCGTGAACCCCTTTGAGGGATTCATTTCAATGAATTTTGTAGATTATAATTCATTTGAAGAGGTGTTTGAGATGCATTTTTCTTCTAGAGAATCTGAACCACGTATTGAGGGACTTATTTCTTTGCAATATAAATTAAACTTTAGTAGCTTCAAATTCAAGAGCCTCTTCTCCTAGGATCGACTCCATTCAAAAATGTAGACGACATGTTTGGACAATTTCCAGGTCGATATCTGTAATTCCTTGATCAACAGCTATATTGGCTAAAAATTATTGGGCAATGCCTCGATATGTCATTGTAAGTTGTGAGAAAAATATCATTTAGAAATATTCCAAGAAAGTCAGGTTGAATTATATCTATTCAAGATAGTTTATATTGCACCTGATTAGATCAACTGATATTTGTTGCAGTGAATGTTATCTTGTAAATATGTGTAGCAATTTGTACTTAGTGAAGTCCATTCAATAATTTTGGTTGGTTGATTCACTATGATGTATCGATTGTAATTTATCACTTTGGGATAACTTTTTAAAGGGAGTTGTCAACATCTTTCACATTCAATTAACTTTATTAACCCTCTACCAGGCTAACTATTAAAAGTAGCAAAGTTCTCTTGACAAATTTTGAAGTTGCATATACTCTTGACAAATAGTTACAATTTCCTATTAAAACAGGAAATTTAATAGAACAGAAGTTTGATTTGCTCTTGACAAATAGAACATGATTTTTTTTTCATAGAACACAAAGAATTCTCTTCCTAGAAGGCATCCTCACTAGAGGCTGGGGATGGAAATTCAAAGACAACAAATATTCCTGTGACTTGGGAGTTTATTAACAATTTTGTCAAAACAGTATAGAAGCTATTTTATTCAGAAGGTATATTTGTTTTCTTTAAAAGCTATAGAATCAATCTATTAGTTACGAAATTTCTTATTTGATTTGTTTAATTTGGCCAACGATGCCTATTGTCATTGGTAAGCAAATCCAGAAGTTGAATAAGTTAAGTTGTAATGAAGAAAAGAATATTGCTACATATATCATTGTTCAAGAAAGCAAAGATTACATTTTTACAGATTTTATAATAAACAAATTGAGAGTAATAGGGAGAAAAGATACGGGGACTTATGGTTTCACTGAGGGTATGACCTTTGATAGATAAGAATTATGGTTTCACTGAAGGTATGGCCTTTGATAGATAAGAATGATGAACTGAGATTCGTATAGCCGATTTCAAATAATTGGAAAAAAACTTTTGATGATGATAACAAGGAGAATAAATTTTCATGTATTTCTCTCTTACACTGATGATTTATATAGTACAGTTACTCCAATTGGGCTGGCTTGGAGTGAGATCACGACTCTAATTTCAAAATCAAACTCATTTACCAATAATCCCCACAAGAGCACTCCCCTCCTTTGAAGTGGTGGAACCGGTTGCGTTCTCTAACAATAATTTCTCGTCTGAAAATTTTTGAAATCAACCTTGTAGTGGCATGACAATCACTACACATCCGAAGGTTCCTTGAGATTCGTAGGATCGAACCAGGGGCTGTGCTAATGAGGCCAAAAGTAATGGCTAGCTTTTGGCTATGGCCAAGGACCAAATCCCTCTTCTCCTCTTCACTCACATATGTTAACACCTCTGATGTATCTAGACTGTACCCTTCAAACCTCAGTTGCCAAGCTATCTGATGAATCATCTCATATATCTCATTGCTTTGAGGATGTGCCCTATCTTGAGAAACAAATCTATGTACCTTTCTCTCCACCTCAATTGAACTATGCCCAAGGCTTTGCACTAACCCATTATCTGCCATCTCTGTTCTTAGCCTCTCCACATTACCCCACCTGCGACCACGAGCATATATATTTGAAGCAAGCATGTAATCTCCTGCCGTAAAACTATCCAGCTCAATAAGCTTCTCACTGGCAATTTCCCCTATCTCTATGTTATGATGAACCTTACATGCACTGAGCAAGGTTCTCCAAATGACTTCGTTTGGTTTAATGGGCATGTTTCGGACGAGCTCATATGCTTCTTTGAGCGATCCTGACCGTCCAAGAAGGTCAACCATGCATCCATAAAGTTGAATCGTAGGTTGTATTCGAAGCTCAGAAATGGTCTTCTCGAAAAGTCGGTGACCTTCCTTTACTAGCCCTGCATGACTGCAAGCACGAAGGACCCCGACGTATATGGCGTCATCGGGCTCCCAACCTTCACTCATGAGCTCGGAGAGTAGCTCCAGAGCCTTCTTTCCATAGCCATGTGCTGCAAGCCCTGAAATCATCACACCATAAGATATCATATTCTTATTATTTAGCATTCTCTCAAAGACGGTCATCCCTCTGTCTATGCATCCACATTTAACATACATCTCAATTAGAGATGTCTCTGCTACGACATTGAAATTAGAAAACTTTCTAAGTAATGAAGCATGGGTGCACCTCCCCAAATCTAGAGCACTCAAATGAGCACAAGAGGAGAGAACACTCACTAGAGTGCTCTCATCAGGCCTCCAACCTTCACTTTGCATCAAACTAAAAGTACTTAAGCATTGATCCCAAAGCCCACATTTGGTGTAACCTGAAATCATAGCACTCCATGAAACAGGGTTCTTTTGAGGAATGCTATCAAATACAAGCTTTGCCGAGCTTATATCTCCACATTTAGCATACATGCTAATCAAAGTATTCATCACACAAGTATCAAACCCAAACCCAAATTTGATGGCCATGCCATGGAGCTGGTGCCCCTTCTCGAGCGCCGATAATTGAGCACAGGCCTTTATAACAAAGGGGAAAGTGTACCCATTTGGCAAAACTTCTTCTAGGAGCATCTGAACATAGAGAGAGAAGGCCTTTCCTGGTTCGTTTTCACCCACATGACCTCTGATCATGGTGTTGAAGATGAATGTGTTTGGTTCCTCAATTTGGTGGAAAATTGAGCATGCATAATCCATGCTACCCCAGTGAGAGAGAGCACACATGGCCATGGCATCTCCAGCTCTCTGAGAATCATGGGTAAAGCCTAGTTTGATAATCTTGGCATGGACTTGCATGAATTCTTTCATGTTCTTGGACTTTTGCAGAAGGGTAAAGCATTCTTGATCTTTTGATTTCAGCCCTGAAACTGAATTGGGTGTCTCAGGTGAGATGTATAAATGGGTATTTTGTGTAAGCGATCCTATCATCGTGTTGCTAGTTGTAGAGTGAATATTAGAACGAGTGACGAGACATCCATGTCACAAGCCTAAAGAATAAGCAGAAGTAGAAAGAGAAATGGAGGAGGTAGAATTGCACCAGGAACTGCGGGGTTTAAGTCTTGTTTGATGTGATTCCAAGAGCAGCTGCATAACAAAACTAAAGGAAGAGTGCATAAAGTTGAGAGGGAAAATGAGGAGAGAGAATAGGCTTTCACCAGGAATGATGGGGCTTATAAGAACTCTTCTCTCTCTACACCAAGTCTGAGGAGGCCAAACTTTTTTGGCAGTGGCAGTGGAGAAGGCTTGCTCCATTGAGAACGAAAAGAGATATGAATTTGTTCGGATGTTGGATAGGATAACGTCTTAGAGTGAAAGGGATCCGGGTGAAATCTGTCTAAATGGAAGAGATATTTCTTTTTTTTCCTTTTTTTAATGATGAGCACGTCTACTGTGATCATGTGGGAGCATATACTATATACCTACTCCCTAGTTAGAAGATATGTTTGGGATAATTCTTTCAAAGGACGCGTTTAGCATGCGGCGAAGCCCGCACGTGTAGAATACGGAATTGGCAATAAATATATATTTTAAATACACTTTGATTCTATTTTTTTAGAGAACATATAATTTTTAACATGAAGATTATGAATATGAAGAAAATAAATTTTGAAAACTAGAAATAATAAGTATACTAATAAAACGTTTAGCCCGTTAGTTACAATTGTTTTTAGATGGACCGCCTATTTGCATCCATCTGTAAGATGGATGCTTTATACCTCTGGACCGCATATTGTAGAAATGGGGTCTAGCCCGCATGAAACAATTGTTCAATCCCAATTGCACCATGTTAAGTGTTTATACACTTTTGTATAGTATGTGGGGCCATCTCCACATTTCGTCCTTAATGTGGACGGTGGAGATGATTTTTCCGAACTATTATACCACATGGATGCATTATTTAATGGGTAGGGTTTATATAAGATGTTGTGGATATATTTTTAGTGTCGGAACCTTAAGATAGCTCAAAAATCTATTTTTATAGTTTTATAATTTTTTTAAATTGGCACATATTTATAAACATTTAAAAACCTTGAAAATAAACGTTCCAGATAATTTGTAATATGATATACTATTTTTAGAATTTTAATTTTAATTTTTTTCAAATCCATTCATCATGAGGTCGAGATGATTAAATTCGATGGCTTTCCAACTCTCGAAGACTCTCTTCTAGAGGTTTTTTGAGGTGCACCTTACTTCAATAATATAAGGTCATCACCTTATATGAACTATTTCCTTGTTTAGTATTTTAAGGATGAAGTTTCTAAAGGGCCTAGGCTTTATGAAAACAAAACAAAGCATCACCCCAAATCTTTATCCAAAAAGCACCTTGGGCAATGTAAATATTCATATAGATCCAAAATCAATTTCCAACACCGACAATCAATTTTGAAACTAAAAAAAAGGTACAATTTTGTGGATATATGTACATTTTTATTTAGGGTGAAGTGGATGGTCTAGATGATTTGTTGCATTATACACTATTTTTAGAACTTGAAACCCTATATTTTTTTCATAACCATCATGTTCAAGTTGAGATAATCGATTTAAAGGTTTTTCAACACTTGAATTGTAATTTTTGATGAGTTATGAAGTGAAGCTTTACTTATTTTGATAGGGCTACAACCCTATCAAACCATTTTCTTTTATATAAAGGAAAAATTTGTATAAGCCTTAAGACTTGTGGGAAAATGGTGTTTGTCATTAGAAATCCCTCAAATTGATCATCTCCACTTCGATATGGATGTTTATGAAGAAAAATTGAATTTCAAGTATTAATAATATTGCATCATGTAACACTTTATCTAGATTGTCCATTATCAAGATTTTTAAGTATTCATAGATTTGTCAGATCTACACTATTTTTGGTGCTTTCAATTTGATAATAGAGGTAACAATACATTTTAAGGCAATCATACAAGTTTTGGTACCTAAAATACATCTTATAATGAGATTGTGAAGTGCACCTTATCGTGACAGTTTAAAGTAGACACCTTATACAAACCTCACCCTTATGTAAATTCCCAAAAATAATAATTTTCATACAACGTATGGTCATTAACAAACGCCGTAAGAGGTTCCGTGATAGTAGATATTACATGCTCTTTAGGGTATATACTCTCTCGGGTGAGTTTTTTTTTTTTTTTATAAGTAGGAAGATGAGCTCCTACCCATTTATTGAAATCGTTAGTAATTTATGAATGTGTTAGGTGACCTTAGCTGGGGCACAAATGATGCTACCACCATGACCCCTCCCCGCCCCCGCCCTCGCCCTCGCCCCAGCCCCCGCCCCCGCCCCCATTCTCAAAAGGGTAATAAGTCAAAATGGTAAGTCAATCGGTATACAAAAGTGTTTTTAGGAACCAAAATTTATAATTATATGCTTCCCCTTTTTGAAATGGGTGCGGTTTGTATAGAGCCAGGGTCTAAACAATCAAAATAAATCATACCTTCAAATAATGCCAAGAAATGTGGTTTTTTTTTGTGATATCATTAAAATATATTTATATTTTAATTATAGAATTTAAAGTTTTAAAAATAGTACACATTAAACATATTTATAAAAACTCGAAAATTTTAAAAGTTGACTTTAGATGCACAACTTTCAAAACTTGAAATCTATTTATATTCACATGTCCACAACTTTCAAAACTTGAAATCTATTTATATTAACATGTCCATACATTGTCCGGATAATCAATTTAAAGGTATCTTGGCATCCAAACTATTTTTTTTTTTTTTTCTCGAGGGGGGTTCTAATTGATTATTCGGTTCTGTATGACCTTTTCTCTTTCGAAATTACAAATATAAAACTTTAAAACTTTTAAAACACAGCATATTTGAACTTTTATAATCTTTCTAACGCAAGAAAGAAAGAACGACTCCTTCAAACTGTCAACCTTTCATCGCCCAAAGCTCCTCCTCTTGGCATCAGGTACACCTCTCTCTTTCTTCTTTCTCTCTCTCTCTCTCTCTCTCTCTCTCGCTCTCTCTTTCTCTTTCTCGTTCTCTCTCTCTCTCCACTCAAAATATATCTAAAACCCTAATCTTGTTCCACTATCCCAAATCCAGTTTTTTCCCCTGACTGCTATCCATGCAAAGCCCTAATTATGGATAGTTTTATTGTTCACGCTAGGATTTGGGATGGATTTCACAGCTGATGCAATAATTTGTTATTGAAATTTTGGTAAATTTTGTCTAAGACCTGTAATCGGATAAATAGAAACCCAGATGAAAATTTAAGGAAATTGCTTAGCAAGTTTTTTTTATTTCTATTTTGGATAGATATATAATAAAACCAAGAACTGAAAACAATAACCAAACACCACCGTGATTTTCGTAATATATTGGCCAAAATAAACCCAAATTTCTCTTATTTCAGCTGTCTCGCAAACAAAATGTGTGTCAATCAAATTAGGAACTGCAGTATTTTATTTCTTTAATTGATTCAGTTATTGCTGTGCTTTTTTTGGAGCATTTGCTGGAATCTATGTTGGTTTGGTTTTTCCTTTGGATCCACTACATATGTTATGCTTGTATTGAATTATTGATGTATCATATGGGTTGGAATATGATGGAATATGCATCTTTTCTTCTTTTGTATACTTTCTTTGCCTTATATTTGGGAATCATTAAGAAGTATGGTTACTGGCACGAGGGGAACGCAAGCCATCAACAAGGGAGAAATATTTCAGTTTGAAATTTGTTGTCCAGCAGCCAATCAGACACATCTAGTCGAATAAAATTAGCTTCTATATTTTCCTACACAGCCAAAACCATCCACCAGCACAATAAGACAAATGATAGGTTTTTCCAATTCTGCATGAATAAAGGATTACATGTTTTTCAATGGGAAAGGGTTTTTTATTAAAGGGGAATTGATCAAAATGCACTTGAGAAATGAATCATTTAACATTTTACCTATATCTTTTGATTTAATTTAAAAAATCCCATCAAAATATGCATGATCATGAGTTGGAATAGTTGAAAATGGACAAAATGTTAAATAGTTGATGAGTCAGGTTTATTTTGATAATTTTCCCTTTATTAGACATCCAACTGGCCCTTCTTTTCATACGAACAAGGGCATATGTGGTTTCTCCTGATCCCTCAAGGTATGCTCATTCAGTTGATGTCTGTATTGATTCATTTAATCTCAATTTGTTGAATAAGTACTACTTGAAACTGCTGCTAACTTTTAAATTTTACTTAATTCTTTTTTTCATATCTGAGTTCCCCAATTCAACATTGGGTTTTTTATTATGTTATTTACTAAAAATTAATTGATATTTATACTATTTGTTGATTAATTCCATTTGATCTATGTTAAATTTTTTGTCTATTATTTGTTTCATATTTTATGGAATATTTTGTGTCATTAATTTGCATACTGCCATCTCTACTTCCAAAGACATCTATGTCATTGAATTATGGGTGTGCAGACAATTATTCTTCTGGTTCAGTGGTTTCTTATCATGAAAAAATTAGGATATTTTAAAAGTGTCTTAAAATCCGTGCCTAAAATATTAATTCCACTTGTATCATTCATTTTATCTTCTACGGTGTCAGATTTACTGGTTTAGAGTGGGATGGTGTGTGAGCTTTCAAGTCTAAAGAAAATAGGTTTTTAAAGCTAGTTATGACGTTTTTCTTTCTTTTAAATTGTCTTATATTTCTTGATTATTACTATATCTTTTTTTTTTTTAATGTTATGATTTGTACTTGTTGCCTTTCACTCGTAATTGAAATTTTAAAGATTCTAATGTTGGATGGTGATTGAGAGAATGTGAGCTACTCCTCTTCCTGAATTTTTAAATGGACACGGTTAGCATGCTGCCAGCCCGCATATTGTACAAATGTGGCCTTGGCAATAAATATATTTTTTAAATATAGTTTGATCCTAATTTGAGAATATATAATCTTTAATGGAGATCATGAATATGAAAAAAAATAAAATTGAAAACTAGAAAAAGTAATTATATTAAGAAAACATCTGGACCATTAGTTGCAATTTTTTTTAGATGGACCACCTATTTGCATCCATCTTTAAGATGGATGTTTTATACCTATGGACCGCATATTGTATAAATGTGATCCAGCCTGCATGAAGCAATTGTTCTTTTTAAATTCTTCCATTTTCTAGGGTTTAAGAAAAGCTTATTCTTCATTGTTTCCTTGCTTACAATTAAACACACACAACCCAACCACCTCGTCTTTTCTAATTCCTAATGTTTCAAAAGGAAAACATGCGCTTTCAGGGATCATGCACATAAGCATGTACTCATTCCTCCTTTGAATATTTTCATTTGATTCACCTCAATGAATGATCATTCCTCAATTTTCATGGGTCAAATTTTTTGTTACTTTTCCTTTCTTTTATTTTCTGCGAAATGTTAATGCACTTTTTATACATAAAACTACTGTCGCGTGACTTTTGTCTCTCTTTTTGTGCTTGTGGAACATATTATGTGATCCAGTATTTATATATTTTAGAGGTGTTATTTCTCAAAAACAATATATGTTAGAGGTGTTGTCATTCCCTAGGGCGTTTAGTAGCTTTGTTTTCCTTTGCCTGCATTCTTTTGACATGATTCCATATCAAGATTCTATTACAGGCTCGAATTTATAATTTAAGGCTTCTCAGTTGACCCAAATCCTTTATGTTTTGGAATCATAAAAATTGTGTTTCAGTTTGCACTCTAGTTAGTTTCTGATTAATGATTTTTTTGTCCAATGAAATTTATTAATCTTTAGGTTGTCTTATTTCAGAAATGCAGGATAATTCTTGTACTTAGTGAGATGCAGAAGGTGGGGGAGTTCAAGCTTCCACACTTTTTCAACTACCCTCCTTATTTCACGTAATCCCTGCTTCTTAGCTCCATCCCGAACATTGGCCTTTCTTGACATGTCTAGTATCATGTAAACATAATACAAAGAGCACCGATGTGTTGTTATATTGAAGAGAAGCATTGTTATTATAGTTGTATTTAGTAACATGAGGATCAAGTGCATCATATTTCAGACTTGCCTGAACTGTAAAGGTTTGCTTTGTTAGTAGCATTGTATTTGCTTCTGTAATCCATTTGTTCAAGACTACGACTTTCAGATCTTTCTAAGTTCCAGTATGTTCTGCATTGTAGTACAATAGTTGACGATCTTATTTTTCACCGGGGAATTTAAGATCAAAGTTAGAGAGTGGGCAGGTAATGAAGAGGGGTCGATGCTTTTATATCATTATTCAATATTTTTTAGATTGCTGATTATATATCAGAATTTGAGATTCAAGTTGTGCAACTCTGAGCTTCCTGGTCTGTTCTCAGAGATCTAAACTGTCATTTGGAAGCATGGAAATAAATAGAAGACATTGTTCAAGAGATAGCAGTTAAGTGTGATATAAAATAAAATTTAAAAATAAAAATAAAAGAGATAGTAATTAATCTGAGAAACCGGTTTCCCAGGATCAGAGTGGAAACTGTGGCTTTAAATTATCATTTTAAAAACTTTCTTTGACTATCTGATATAAATAGTTTTCATTAGTAACAATGAACAATGAAATGGATTGTATGGAGCATACAGCTCAATACCTAGGTCAATACTTTCCATTGAAGACTTATGCTTAACCATAAAATTTTTTAGGTTGAATAGTTTGTGCACTCCGACAGGGAGAATGATGAATCTTTTCTGAATAATTTTAGTAAAAATCCTGCTCAAAGAACTGGCATGGGCAACTGAATTAAAGGAGCTTAGGAAATTATGCTTAACAGTTTCACTTGGAGTTTCTCACCATTTTTTGGTAAAAGAAGCAGAATAAAATAAAATGAAATAAAGTAAAAGGTTCTCCAATTCTGATAATTTGCACTCTTCTGCCCTTTTGCTACATTCAACAGCTTGACGTTTCAGCTATTTATCTAAAAAATAAATTATTTTAGTGCTTCTTTTGTATGTTGGTTATTGCTCATAAATTTGTTTGGCTCATAACGTTTCTAATAAGGAATTAAGGTATCAGCATTCAGCAATAGGTTTAGTTCATAATATTTCTTCCAAGGGGTTATCGTATCAATAGTAGAGATGGGAAGTTGCAGTGGAGTTGCGCTCTTATTTATATAAGTTACCATTTGATGTAGTTTGCAGCCTGTAAGGGACACCAGAGAAAAGCAAGTGCAGCTTTGGAAGGAACTTATACTTGATTATTGTAAACACCACAAGATCTTTGTCATTGGACTTGAGGAAGAGTTCCCTCTGTTTTCAAATCCAACAATTGACCGTAAGCTTTCCCATTATACATGTTTATCTGGTCATAAGTTTTGGTTGTATCCGATGATTTCATTGCTGATTAAATGAGGAGCTGGTTTCACTTTTCGGGAAGTATGCTAGATCCTCTGGACTATAGGAAACCATGGTACATTGGGATCATCATTTCCAATGGAATGCATAGTGATGAAGATCGGAGCGAGAGTGGGACCTGCGAATAGGATCCTGCTCTCACCTCCATTGCCATCCATTTCAATGTATGGTAGTGACAGCATGAGACCATGTGTATACCATTTTTCATGGGGTTAAAGTATAACTGTCCTTGCGTTTTTCTACAATGAGCATACCTCCTTATGATGAAAAGCAAATGAAAGAAAGGGAAGGATGTGTTTCTCAATTTGTGGATCTTTAGGGTCCTCTTTGTTTCCCAGGAAAGAACCCTCTGATAAAGTTCTTTTCCGCTGGATTACCTTTTACCCATTTGTTTTCTGGGAAAGTAGTAATTACTGTAGCAATTGGAGAAACACTTTCCAGCCTTCCCAGCACTTTTATGTATTTTGGTAAGAAAGCAGCTTCCTACCAATTTAGGTGCGAAAGCCTTTTCCTAAGCTGATGAGAAATCTCTGTTGAATTTTTTCAGATTTTCACACTTTCCTAGGCTGATGAGAAATCTCTATTGAACTTTCTCAGAGCCCCTGGAAAGTGCTTTTGCAGGAAACTAAAATGCCCTAAAAGTGCAAGCTCTGAAAATCTCTGCACTTATTGGAAGATTTTTTTCTATAATCATATCTTACTACCTTAAAAATATGTCCTTAAAATACTTGTTTTTAGGGTTTGTATTTTTTAGTTTTTTTCCTCAGTCAGCTGCCATTTCTTTTATTAACTGTGAGGTTCAGACATTTTATTTTTAGGCTTTGATTGTCAGGTTCCCTTAGACATGAAGCGAAGGAAGTGTTTCTTTCAGCCTTGGTCTCAGAAGGTTTGTTCATTTTCACATATGGACATCGGTACTTCTATTGAATGCCGAGAATTTCTAAGATATTTTTCTTAGTATTTGGGTTCTTTATGAAATGACAGGCCGTGCTGAGTGGCTAGAGAAGGGACATAAGAAGTGCCTTATTCTCTGGCACAGAATTCCGGATTGGGCCGATTATATTTTGCAGTTTGTAAGTCCAATAGGCCATTAACAGAACTTTAGTGCCGATGTGATGGTTTAGTGTCTTGGTAAAAATTTCAAAACACTGCCTGCAACACATGCTGCATAAAATGTGCAAGTGCTGAAACTTGGAATCTTAGAACATTGTGCAGATCTAGCATTGTTGTTTTCTCAACTACTGTTTCCCCACTGTATGGCATTTAAATAGAAAAAGAGCAAGAGTATCTTCAGTGCAATATATTGAATGGACCAGGGTAAAACTATCATTTAGAGAAAAAAAGTTGACGAGTCCAAATGCTGTTGTGAAATTCCAAGTTTCTGTACCTATGTGATGTTTGCGGGTGTTCCAAGCACTTTCCTTTATTTTGCTTTTTTGTATGGTTAGGCTAATTTTGTTTTGCATGTGGAAAAGGTCAAAGATAATGGGTTGGAGGACAGTGTGACGACTGTTGAAGAAATACGCTCAGGAGTTGAGTCAAGAGGAACAGGTATCGGGAAAGCTTCGTATCTATTAGTCGTTTGAATATATAGCATCATTTTTGCTGAACTCCCAAGGAGGGGTTTGGAATCATGTTTCATGTCATTCCATTCCCTTATTATTTTCTTGACAGGATTTGCTTACGTTACGAAGTTAGGTTTCCTATCCCATAATTGATCTGTCGGAGATATTGATCTACTGGTTATTTGAATATCTTGCATCATTTTTGTTGTAACTTAACAAGAAAATGTTTGGAATCATGGGAGTATAATTTCAGTGTTTTATGTCATTCTATTCTCTTGTTAGTTTATTGCAAGTGTCTGCTTACTTAGGGAAGATGGTTTTCTATTCCCAAAATTGATAGAACTTGAAGGGAAAATGCTGAAGGGAAATTATAAGCTAGTATTTGATTTTCCTACCAACTTATAGAGATGCATATTGTCCAAATTCCCTTATGAAGGATGCCTTTCTTTGAAATTCCATATTTTGTGTTGCTTGTAGAGCTTGCTGGAATTGATCGTGTTGTACTTATGCGAGCCTTGAAGCTTCTAGAACAGAAGGGGAAAGCCACAATTTTCAAGGGGACCTCTACGGATGACGAAGGCATAAAATTCTCCGCATAAAATAGAAGAAATTACCTAATTTTAATACTCATTTCACAGAGTGGGAATATTCTATATTCAATTTCTTCATGGGTGCAAGTTATTCACGCTCTTTCGGAACTTTGATCTCCAGTTGGTGTTATGGGCCATCCCAGGGTATTTAAGAAGTTTTTTTTTTTTTTTGACAAATGTTATGAACTTATATTAAAGCAATGTTTCAAGAGCATGAGATTACAAAGATTGGATCAAATCGTTAGAAACTTGCAAAAAGGGAAGAGAATCACTATGTTTAGCTAGCCCATCAGTGACATCATTGACTTCACACATGGTGTGGTTGAAAGTTATCCTCAAATTAAGTCAGGCATATAGGTCTTGAATTTTTAACCAAAGAGTAAATAGGGATCAGAGGATTTTTTGTTCTTTATTACATCACTTGATAACATTAAGGGAATCTCTTTCAATTATAATATCACCAATGAAATCCTTATCGATGATAATATGAAGGTTTTGAAGGAGAGCAGCCAATTCGGTATGATGGGTTGTTGTAGACCTACAAGGACCCGAATAAAAAAAAAGAACTAATCCCAAATTGTTGCGAACAACTGCAGCACTGGATTTCCAAATGAGATGTTATCAAAATTAAGTTTGAGGCAAGCTTTTAAAAGTGCAGTCTAAGTTCGAAAGGGATGGCTAGAATGAGGAGAGAAATGAACTAAAAATTTTATGTTTATATAAATATCAGTCCAAAGTATTTAAGATTTGATGTGTATTAAATGTATCTCTTGGATTATTGATTCCCAATGGTGGAAGAGGGAGAGTACGCCATACGCAACCTGAGTGTTCTATACCATACACAGGCAAGGCATCCACCATCTGTTCATACGAGGAGATGGGTCGTTGCCTCGAAATTGTGGTATACATCTTTTTTTGAAGGAGGAATCAAACTTGAAATGTAGCATTGTCTAGTATATTTTTTGTTTCGACCCTTCCAATTGGGTGGAGACCGTCCAATTTTTAAGCGTCCCTCTTCTTTTTTAATATGAGTTTAGCAACTCAAAATCCTTAATATTTATTGGTAGAACCAGTTTTTTTAATATTTGCAAAAGAAAATCGAAAAGGGAAAGTATAGAAAGAGACAAGGTGGTCACATAAATCTCGACCATTGGATGTGAAATTGAGTGGTTGCAATTATTTCATTGACCAAGCTTAAACTTCAAAAGAAATTTTCGAACTTTGTGATACATCGAAGCTATCAAATTTTACATCAGATAGTTATAAGTATTGTGAGCATTTTATATCACAGGTAAATAGTCTCATTGTATACAATCTCAATGGAATTATGTTTTTAATATTCAAACGTGTGATGATGTGCTGTGCATGTGACGAACTCATATATTAAATATGGCTTTCAAGATTTATTTTAACACGACTGTTTCTTTATTGGAAATTAGGGGTGAGAGCAGACTCTTAAGCAATCGTAAAGATTTTTGGTACCCAACTTTTAACAAGATTTGGAGGTTCATTTTACTCTGATGAGGTTGACACTTTATATGAACGGTACCTTCTTTAATAGCTGGATAATGTTGAGAGATTTTCTTACCAATAGACTGTAGAGTGTAGGATTTTAGGGGTCGGTGAATTGGGTAGAAAGTGTAACATTGTCCAATCCAGATAAAGATTTAAACCAGGCAAATTCTTAATGAACAAGAAAGTATGAGAGCAGGGGAGGGCATGTGCTTGTGTGTTTTTGCATCTATCATCACTTTTACATATGGCTTCTTCCTCTGGTACATTATCATAACTTATTCACAACTTATGAGAGTAGGTTTATGCTTTTATTCTCACCTAACAATAAAAAACCACTAATGATTTTAAAAAATAGGTAGGGGCTCGTCATCCCCATTGAATTACCCAAAAAAAATGAAAAAAAAATATAGGGATGAGAATATACTTAGTTTGGATCCAAAACTTAAATTTTGGATCCAATTCGGATTTGGGTAGGGATCCAAAATTGGGATCCGATAGTTCGGATCCAACCCATTACATAGTATATTTTATAGGGCAAGCTTTCTATGCTTCCCCTATAGCATAAAACCTATATGCTTCTCCTTATCCAATCGTTCATTCTGAATGGAGGGCTAATTTTATTCCCAATCACAATGTCACGTCTCTATACCATTTTATTTTTAATTTTTTTCTATAAACTATTTTGACACCAAATTTTGGACATTCGATCTTTTATTAAACTCGCACTAGAGAAAAATATTAAAAAAATATTTTCAATAAAATAAAATGATCAAAATACCTCTAAAAGTTTCAAGGCGTATTTTGGTTATTATATTTTATCGAAAAATTATTTTAAATATTTTTTTATAGGTGCGCCCCAACGAGAAGATGGCACGTACCAAATTTCATATTCATACAATTTGTATAAAAAAACTAAAAATAAAATACTTTGAGACGTCAAATCTAAGATCAAATGGTGAGTGGCTCTCTTGATAAAAAATGGACGGCAGGATGGTAGGGGAAGCATAGATCTTTTATGCTGTAGGAGAAGTATAGAAACCTTTCCCTATTTTATATATACATGTGTTATATTATATTTTTCATATATATTATTTTATAGATAAAAAATAATATATAAAATATTTTTTTTTGATCCAATCGGGTCTGGATCCACATCCTATGTATGCCTTTTAGATCCAGATCCAGATCCCGATCTGAATATTATGGATTTGATAGGATCCTACTCTGGATTTGGATCTCATGTATATTTTTTGGATCCAAATCCCCGATCTTGATGGATCTGGACCCGATCTAACGCATTCTCAGCCATAGTCACAGGGCCAAAACACCTTGTTAAAGGGATTTTTTTGACACAATGTACAATTTGATCCAAGCAATTGAGCATGTTAGGCACTAAAAATTTAAAGGATTGCGTGGTATGAGACAACTTATTTTTAGTACAAAGAAGTCTTAATAACTTTTAGCCATTAAATGTGAAGTTTAATAGATGGAAATGTGTTACAATATTCGAGAAATTTTATTTTAGATTTTATGCTGAAATAATGACATCCTCAATCACCCAATGTCGAATATAATGGTAAATGATGATTGTCGCTTCCTTGTATCAAAAGTAAATGGTCTCATTTTATACATTTGTAAATTCTAATACCTTTCAAGCTAGTAGTATTTATGGCCTTTATTTGGGTGGATATTGAAGCAATTTTGTGTTAGGGCCGCTAACATGCCGTCTAGGGCTGGCCCAAGCCCCACCTTGGTCCTTAGAGGATTGATTGGTCTATGTCAGGGCTGGCCTAGGCCAAAAGGGCTTTGGGCTAGGTCCGGTCTGGTGCACAGGGCTAGACAGGGCCCATTGCCGGTCCTAATTGGCATATCGTAACCCATAGCCAGTCCTATTTTGCATATCACTAGACAATTTCACTGCATAATGTGGGTAACCCCCAAATAAATTTGTTTACATGCAGGTTGGGTTAATTCTCTTGGAAGGACTAGGGCTCTACACCCCTATTGCTAAGAAAAGCCACATAAGGCTTGAAATTGGGAAATATAAGCATCCCAAAAAAGACACGTATAAGTATACCAATGGCCTTAATTCATAGAGGCCCAAAGGATTGGGTTGAAGATGCAAACAAATTCAAACCCTCAAGGTTCTCTAATGGAGTTTCTCTTGCTGCTTCACACCCTTGTGCCATGATTCCCTTCTCCACTGGGCCTTCCACTTGCCTTAATGGAAGCTAAGTTGGTGCTAGCCATGATTCTTCAAAGCTTCACTCTCTCTCTCTCTCTTCAAATTACCAGCATGAGCCCACCACCTACATCAGCTTGCAGCCCCAACATGGCCTACAGTTGTTTGTCAATCTGTTTCTGTGCTAGGGAGAGAGAGAGAGCGAAGAAGTTGGAGTGGAATTTACGTTTAATAGTAAAATAGATACCAAATAATTCCATAAATCATTCTGAAATTATTTTCATATTGAAAGGTTATCCATTATCATACAGGTGATAAAATTATAAGAAATGGGAGTACAGCGAAGTGCCTTAGCACAACGGAGGCGAGCCGTAAGTGACGCCATGAAGGTCGACATTTACTTGCCAAGAACCGACACTAAAATACACCACTCAACCAGGCGACCATGAATGAAATAATTCGCACATTGTAAAAAAGTGTCATGTTTTGTTTTCAAGGATTATCCGTAAAGGAAGTATTTACTTTTATATATGGAGCTCACAATTGTTCTTGTCCCTTAAATTTTAAAATGTGAGGTTGTAAGAGTATCATTGAATAGACATAAATTCAAGAAAAATATTGTTAGACTTCGTGACTCAACCCAAGCTAATCCAATTGAACATCCAATGAGTTGGAAACTTGGAATGATTGTGACTTCCATTTACAAAAGATTAGTACATGGAAATCTCTTATATTATTCATATTTTAAAATATATCTAAATATTTTATCTTTTAACGTCTGTACATGTTTTCTTCTCAAAAATTTTAAAAAGACCAAATTGCCATTATTTTGTATATAGATCCAAAACTATACAGTTTTAAAATTCAGTTATTTTTTACAAATTTTGGATTTAAATATCCAAATAAACAAAAATTTCTTAATTTTACAAACTTTTGTATTCCTTTATTTCAGCCTGAAAACTAGTGCAGAAAGAGTTTATATGGAGCCGAGGTTCTAAACACTCAAATTAGAGCTCACCTCAAAAATTTCAATGGAAGAAGTTCTTTTGATGCCTAAATATCCTCAAATTGATCATCTCGACATCAAGATGCATGGACATGAGAAAAAAATGGATTTCAAGTTTTGGAAATAATGCATCTTGTTACGCATTTTTGAACCCTCGATTTTCAAGATTTTAGAATTTTTATAGATTTGCTCGGTCTACACTATTTTTCAAACTTTAAATTTTATAATTAAAATAAAAACATATTTTAAGGCTATCACAAAAATTTTTAA
Source organism: Amborella trichopoda (assembly GCF_054954075.1). Taxonomy (NCBI): domain Eukaryota; kingdom Viridiplantae; phylum Streptophyta; class Magnoliopsida; order Amborellales; family Amborellaceae; genus Amborella; species Amborella trichopoda. The sequence continues at coordinate 66,998,285 of NC_142337.1, read as the reverse complement.
CATTGAAACCACATTTCTCAACTCGGGAAGAAGGGCATGTGCAATTTTCCCAATAATTTTTTGAAACTTGTTTCAGATCTTGATACCTCGAAAGCCCGGATAAACACATGGGCTACCAGACAAGACTTTTCTATTAAATATAAAGTAAATAAGAGTGACACCGAAAGCTCGCAGATCCACTCCTTTGGGAGTGGAGTCTTCATGCGGTCACCAAATATGGGCCAGCATCCAACTCTTCTCTTTCCTACTTATTTTTTAATCTTTCTATTTATGTTATTTTATTTGATCATCTTTTAGAATCTCTTATCCAAATATGGACAGGGGACAACTCAGTATGGTGGATGGTGATTCTTTAAATACAATTCTTTAGTGTAAGAATGACCGGAGTGTTCTAGATCCGATGGGTATTGAGGGAATTATTCGAGATTGTTTTGAGAACACTATTCTTTTCTATGCAGGACTGCAGATGCTTTGGTTAAAAGGGGTGTTGGCCTTGATTCTATTATTGTTTTTGTTAATGTAATTTTTTTTAACATTTCAATAAAGTCTTGAATATTGGTATTAAAAAAAAAAGAAAAAAAAGAAAAAAGAAAAAGAAAGAGATCATGAGGGTTCCATGACAGCTTCGGCCTTATTAGTTGCAAATTGTGGACTTGGCACTAGTTTGGGAGTTCCAACACAGCTATCGGGAGGGGGGGGGGGGGGGGGGCAATGAATTAGCAAATGCATTGGCAAAGAAAGGGGTTTTTTTTTTTGCTCTTTGGTTGCTCTTGATGATGTAACTTCTATATTGTAACCTTTTTTTGTTATTGTGAATTTAGTAATAAACTATTTGAATATTGTCAAAAAAAGGGAGAGAGATTTGATAAAGATGTGTGAGCTACGGAGCCTATAAAATAGTTAAGCTTGGCAGCTCATATTGAACCGTCAAACCCAACGGGAAGAAGGACATTTTGGTCAAAATTTTTAGGCGTATTGTTCTTATAGTTTTCTTGGAGCGCCCAAGTCTGGCACACATCCTCCCAAAATTTCAATTAAAAAAGATTTATAATAAGAAATTAAAAATTAAAATTTTGAACAATATACACACACATTAGTCGTCTAGATCTTGGAGATTAAATGTAGCCCATTAGACCTTACTCTTCTGTAGAATGAGGGCTCACAAATAAGGTTCCCATAAATACTCATTTTTGTGCAAACCCTGGACACACCAAATTTGGTGCATGGCTTGCTCTCTGTAATATTCATTTAATTGAACGATATCTGTATATATCCTAAACATTGAGCTGTCTAATATAATTGAACAATACAAATATATAGCTGACAAGTGTGAGCCCTAATGCACAGGAAAAAAAATAAAATTATATATGTATCATACAATTCAAAATTTTTCATCATGTGTTGAGTTTTTGTCACATATCATGCAAGGAAAAAGGTTATACAAGGATACAACCTTATAATGCAGAACTACGGATGCACCTAACAAATCCATCGAAAAGGTAGTTTTAATGTTGAAAAACCTTTTGATTGATCATCTCGACATCGAGATGTATGACTGTGAAAAATAAAAAGTTTTAAATCTCAGAAATAGTGCATTTTACAACATATTATCTACACCATCCATTTTCAAGATTTTCATGTGTTTATAGATTTACTTGATTTTATCTACTTTTTAAATTTAAAATTTTATAAGTAGATATAAAAATAGATTTTGAGATAATCTTAAGAACATTTTACATCATACAATTCAAAATTTTTCATCATGGGTTGATTTTTTGTCACTTGTCATCTAGTGGCCCGTGTTCAACCTTAGCCTTTATTTTATCCCACTCTGTTCCCTCATTCCTCAACTTCCGTTGTGTACTTATTTAGTTCTCCAGCACTTGAGCAACATGTGATTAGGGGTGCAATGCATTGGGTGGCCCAGCAGCCCATACCGGTCAGCCCTATCCTAGAAAATTAAGACTTGGGCTACAAAATATGACTCGAGGGCTGGGTTTGGGCCAGGCCAAGATAGACGGACCTGGCTCTTATTTTTCATCTTTTTTTTGCTTTGTTTTTATTTAATTTTACCCAGCCCGGCCCTCCTCGCCGTTGCCGGCCCCACCTTTAATGTCATTTAATGGCATAACCTTTAAAAAAAAAAATCCTTTAATTGCATATAATAATTCTTTTCTCGGTAGCGGTTTGTATAGAGCTGAGGTTCTAAACAATCAAAGTAAAGCTCACCTTCAAATATTATTGAGAAATATAGTTTCAATACTGAAAATCTTTGTGATAACTTTAAAATATATTGTCATATTTAATTATAAGAAGAGGTTGTTTTGATGCTCAAATATCCTCAAATTGATCATCTCAACATCAAGATGGATGGACATGAGAAAAATATGGATTTCAAGTTTTGAAAATATTGTATTTTGTAACGCATTTTTGGACCGTCAATTTTGAAGATTTTCAAGTTTTCATAGATCTCTCAATCTACATTATGTTTTAAGCTTTAAACTTTATAAATAAAGATGAAAATATATTTTAAGGCTATCAAAAAATTTCCAGAATTGAAAGGTAGGCTCCAATTTAACTGTTTAGAGCATAGGGTCTATACAAACCACACCCTTCTTTCTTTAATGGCATATAACTACTTTGGGCTCCACGCCATACGTGTGTGCTTTGAAGACTTCCTCATCAGCTTCTGTCTACCCTGTCATCACCCATGACATGATCATCTAAGTCGTAATTCATGTCCCTTTGATATAAACCACAAGCGCTGCCCAACTCTTGTTCATTGCGCGCTCTCTCTTTCTCTCTCATATTCTTCCTCTCTGTGTGAGCTCCTTTCCTATTTCCCGCTTCCTCCTTTCCCTAAAGCTTCAATTCTATATTTCTATCTCATGGGGTGGGTTCTCGAAAGTGTCTTATCGGTATCAGTGGCGATAGTAGTCTCTGTGGCGTGGAGGGCATTCAAAATATTGATATGGAGGCCTTATAAACTCACCAAACACTCTGCCAAACAAGGGATAAGGGGTTCAACCTACAATCTCTATTCAGGTTGCCTTAACGAGATCAAGCTCTTCTCTAATGAGGCTAGAAAGAGAGCCCTATACGACCTTCACAACCACAATATCACTCCAAGAGTCTTAACCCACTATCACAAATGGGTCGCTCATTATGGTGCACTCTCTCTCTCTATCTCTTCTATTGTTCAGGCTTTAAATCTTCAGTTACTGCTACCTTTGAACTCACTGAGAATTTATTCTTCTTTTGTTGTACTTTATGAACTCGTTGGAGTAAGCTTATGGTTTCCTAGCATGGGCACCAGGTTCCAGGTTCCAAGTTCCAAGTTCCAACGGTGTCACAGTGATGGCGGTTGCAACACTTCAAATCCTCTACTATCCTAACCTAACCTACCTCGAGAAAATAAATGCTCCTTATGAGATTATGACGTGCATGTGTGTAGTATATGTTTTACATGAGGCAGATGCTTAATATAGATCTACGGGCCGTGGAGTTTTGCCGGTTTTAAGTCAACTTTTGTAGATTTAATATGTCTTTTGAAACAATATTTAATATGCTTTCTATAAGGTTGCAACCTTAAACAATCTAATTAAGACGTACCTCCAAAATTTATCATAACATGTGATTTTGGTGTAAAACATTCTTAGGATTATATGAAAATCTATTTTTATATCTAATTATAAAATTTTAGACTCCAAAAATAGTTAAAATCAAGTAGATCTATAAACATATGAAAATCTTGACAATAGATAGTCAACATAATGTGTTGCAAGATGCACTATTTTTAGGACTCAAAATCTTTTTTTTTTTTTTCTTTATATTCATATATCTTGATGTCAAGATGATCAATTAGAAGGTTTTTCAACATTAAACAACCCTTTTTGATGGATTTTTGAAGTGCATCTGTAATTCTACATTTTAAGGTTGCAACCTTATATAAACGTTTTCCTTTAATATATTACTTTAAAAGGGTGCAATATTAGATTTGATATATATGGGAAAGTATAGAATGAGACTATTTATCTTTGGTACAAGATGGTCACAATTAATCTTGACTATTGGATGTGAAATTGGGTGGTTGTATTTATTCCATTAACCAAGCTGGAACTTCAAAAGAAATTTTCTGGAATTTTGTGACACACTCAAGCTATCAAATTTCACATCGGTTGTAAGTAATTGTGACCACCTTATATCAAAAGTAAATGGTCTCATTGTATATAATCCCATAAAATATTGCGAACTTACTTCTGCGAGTAAGATGTTATCCTTTATGTAAACTCATAATAACGAAAACATCCCCTTTTTTTTTTTGGGCTAAAAAAATATCATAAGCATCCCAAGCCATCCTATTTCGGATTGGATAATGGGAGTATGTTATATCTACATCAAAAAGTCAAGAAAATGTTCACGGAATTCAAGCATGGATCATTGTTTTAATCAATATTTTGGTGTCATATTTCAAAAAAATGACAATAATAATAATAATAATAATAATAATAATAATAATAATAATAATAATAATAATAATAATAATAATAATAATAATAATAATATTATTATTATTATTATTATTATTATTATTATTATTATTATTATTATTATTATTATTATTATTATTATTATTATTATTATTATTATTATTATTATTATTATTATTATTATTATTATTATTATTATTATTATTATTATTATTATTATTATTATTATTATTATTATTATTATTATTATTATTATTATTATTATTATTATTATTATTATTATTATTATTCAGCTAAGCTAAATAATGATAGCATGATCAATAACCATAGCTTAAAAAGGTCATATCTCTGATCTTTATTATAAAGTCCCAAATTGTGCAATGGAATTTGAGTTATAAGGTGGGGGTTGCCCTACTTTTTTTCTGTTTTTTTGGTATTGTGACAGGGGAAACATTTTTATACTGGTATGGAACACAACCAAGAATATGCATTAGAGATCCAGAACTAGTCAATGAGTAGCTGTCTAAGAAGTTTGGTTTCTACACTAAACAAAAGTCGAGGCCTTTTATAAGAGCCCTATTGGGCAATGGGCTCGTGTTAGCCACTGGAAGTGATTGGGCGTGGAGGAGGAGAATGCTTAGCGCTGCCTTTCAAATCGACAAGCTCAAGGTTGGTATCGATTAGTGATTAAAACTCTTCAGTCTGACTCGGGATTTGCCGCATTTTGATTGGATTAGGGTCTTGCCAATTTTGGAGGAAGAAACTCAAAGATCTTATGAATCTCATTATTTTTACGTGAAAAAATTTCTTCACGTGGTTAGATGTCGGAATATTTTCACACTAATTGATCCTAGCATTGTGGTTAGGTGTGAGAATATTTTCACACTCATGGTCCTAGCATTTATTCACACTACAGCTAATTAGTGTGAAAATATTCTCACATCTAACCACATGAAATTTTTCTTTCATTTGAAAATATTTCTCAAGAAATATTTTCCACACGAACCAAATGTACCCTTGGAGTAGTTGAGTCGGATCTAGAATTCGGCCTCCATCTTAGCTGATTCTGTGATGGATTCGGGCTCAATGCCCTGGCGAATCTGGAGAATGTGGACATGAGCCCAATTTTTAAAATATTGGTATTATTAAAAAGACCAGCTCAACGTTGGGCATGCTTTTTTTTGACAAACCGTTTATTCCGATTGTTGTGGTAGAGAAGGACTCTTTTATACTTCAGTACATTTTCTTTGTTTCTTCAATTCATCCGCGACTAATTTGAGTTGAGAAAGAGAGAGAAATAAAGAGAAATTGACAACAAAGATACCTTTCAATATAGGAATGTAATCAACAACCAAGAATAGTGTCATGGGCAACCAATATGTTACATCAACTCCGTAAAAACATGTCCACAAATATCCCATCGGGATCTTGATATGACATATTTTTGTGCCCATAACACCACTATATGTTTTTACTAAAAATCATGACAAGGGTAAGCAATTGATAATTTTGGTTAAGCTTCTTTAAGAAATATTTTTACATTTAGGTACAAGTATCATGTTATATACTCAAACCCAAAGTTAAGCTTCTTTAGGAAATATTTTACATTTAGGTACAAGTATCATGTTATATACTCAAACCCAACATCCACCATTCATACCTATCCATAGGCGGCATGGGATTATTTCTTGTTTTTAAGGCTGCCCTTGTTCTACAAACGAGAATAGTTACTCATCTCTACTATCCAAGGTTAAGTAAAGGCATGAATTTTGGAAGCGATTATCCAATATTTAGAACCTCACTCTATTTCAAATTAAGATGACCTACCCCAATTCAATGTATATCCCAATCCTGCCATGATGTATGTTTGGGGATATTATAGGTAAGAATTCTAATGCATATTTGCTATGATGTGATGCAGCGAATGGCAAAGAGAATGGCAGCTTGCACTTTGAGAATGCTTGATAGATGGCAACACAAGTTGGTGGCAATGGAGAATCAATGTGCAGAGATAGAAGTGGGCAGTGAATTTAGAGAATTAACTGCCGATATAATATCTCATACTGCATTTGGTAGCAGCTTTATGGAAGGGAAGGAGTTATTTGAGGTTCAATAGGAGCTTCAGTTGATGGCAGCTGCTACTGACAAAGATGTATTCATCCCTGGCTGTCAGTGAGTACCATAACTCTGATATCAATATAAATCTCTGGAAATTAATGTTTCTGTCCATTAAAAGCAAAGGCCAATAGATTTTATGCTTCACAGGAGCATATCAATTTCTTTGTTTATATATATATATATATATATATATATATATATAAACAAAGAAAATTATGGAACAAAGACCATCCAATTTTTATCATCTATTTGTTTAAGAATGGAAAATCATTATTATTATTATTATTATTATTATTATTCTTTTTCTGAAAGCGTGTAATGATGATATGTTTTAAGGATGATATACAATAAAACCATATCATCTTTTATACAAAATGGTCACAATTACTTACAACCATCCAATGTGAAATTTGATAGTTTGGGTGAGTCATAAAGTTTGGAAATTTTTTTTTTGAAGTTTGAACTTGGTCAATGGAATAAATGCAGCTATCAAAATTCATATCCAATGGTCAAGATTAATTGTGACCACCTTGTACTAAAGATAAATGATCTCATTCTATCATTTACATATGTGGGTGTTATATGGCTTTCAAGATTTTACCTTTTCATGATTGTTTCTTCATTAAAGAAAAAGTTGTAGTAACCTTTCTTGGAGAAGGGAGGTTTTAGTTGGATAGTATATATTTAATATTGTTTTAAAAGATATGTCAACTATTGACGTTTTTAAAAGATATCTTAAACCATTTAAACCAAAATAGATTTTGTAGAACTTTGCAATCTTATTTTAATGATTAAAGTTGTCGGTTTATATAAATCACCCCTTTCTTTATTAGCTTAATAGCTATAAGAGAAGTTCTTACCATGTATAACAAAGGCATCCCTCATACTTAGATATAAATACTAGAAAGATGGAGAACGATAAAATATGATATTTAACCAATTTGTGTGTGTGAGAGACAGAGAGAGAGTATGAGGAAAAAGAGAGAGAGAGAGAGAGAGTATGAGGAAAAAGAGAGAGAGAGAGAGAGAGAGAGAGAGATTTTATGATTATGTGTTTCTTGTTATGGCAGGTATCTTCCCACAAGTTGGAGGAAGAAAATTAGACAGGATAGCCAAGGACAAACTCAGGACTACTGTGGGCACCAGGCTAAGGAGCGTCAAGGAAAGCCAGGGAAACAAAGGACGAAATTCGGACGGCGAGGATCTGAAGTCCACCAGCCCCTACGGCGACGATCTGCTGGGGTTGCTGATGGGTGGGTCCCACATGGACATGGAAGTGACCATGGACGAGTGCAAGACCTTCTTCTTCGCTGGTCACGAGACCACCTCTAACCTGCTCACATGGACACTTCCTTCTTTGCGTTGAGAGAGAGTGGCAAGAGAGGGTGAGAGAGGAGGTGCTAAGCACTTGTGGAATGGACGTCCTAGATGCTGACACGTTCTCCAAGTTGAAACTGGTGAGCGATCAAATTTAGTGATTCTGACCTTGGAACTTGATACGTCAAGATGCAGTTGACCCGAACCCGATCCATTTACGGCCCTACTCATTCTTGCTGCATTCTCCTCCACCATTCCAACATTTTTTCAGTGGTTCCCAGAGTTTCAAAATTCAGATCAGTAGGGCTCATCGTTCACCTGTAGATTTGTGTGGGATCACTAGATTTTGTATATGGATTGGTGACTCATAAACAATAAATAAAATAAAATACAAATTGATATAGAAGTTTACAAGGTAAGAGTTTAAGGGGATCTAAAAAAACATTAGATAAATTAAAAAAGAACAAAAAAAAAAAACATGGGGAATGTAGGGGAACTAGGTCGAGATCCATATCATCCAAGAACTGATTCCATCGTTATTTAATTTCTATCCAGAGTGGCAATTTGGATAAAAGATCACTGAATTTTAAAACTTTGGTAGTTCATACAATACGGCCTAATAAAAATTGGGCAATATAAGCATCCCAGAGAACCCATGTGTAAGTATACCAATGGCCCTAATTCATACAGACCCAAAGTATTGGGGTGAAGATGCAAACGAATTCAAGCCCTTAAGGTTCTCTAATGGAGTTTCTCAAGCATCTTCACACCCTAATGCCATGATCCCTTTCTCCACTGGGCCTCGCACCTCTGTTGGGAGGAACTTTGCCTTAATGGAGGCTAAGATGGTGCTGGCCATGATTCTTCAAAGGTTCACTCTCTCTCTCCCCAAACTACCTGCATGCCCCCACAACCAACCTCACCTTGCAGCCCCAACATGGCCTACAGTTGCTTGTCAAGCCGTTTGTACTTTAAAGAGAGAGAATCCTCTAATATTTTTGTTTTTCATCTTATGGATTCTTGATATATATGGCGCCTCTATGGATTATCACCTTTTATTTGTTTTACCTCTTATGAGTCTAGATAGTAGTATCATTTTGCAAATATCATTTAAGGGTTCAAACCCTGTACAAATTCATTAAGGGGCTCAAATCTCAATTAACACTAAAAGAGTTGATTTCTTAATTTTCATCTCTCTTAAGATTTTCTTTCAAAAAATATTTTTTAATTACACCAACAAATTGCTCGATCCAAATTTGGGAACCCCAAAAAAGTAAAATGCAGATACGTTTTTGAGGAGGTGCCTGAATGAAATTAACAAATAAATCCCTTAATGTTAATTGGGATGATGATTTTGCAAGTAATTTTAACGCCTTAAATAAATTTTCCCAAAATCAAATATACCAAATTGTGATTATGACCATCCTTGATATGATGGATGAACAAAAAGGCAAAAAAATTATATAACACAGCAAACCAACGTCTTATTCGGTAAGTACAACAAACTCAAGTTGCATTTTACTGGACATATTGTAAAGAATAAGAACAAGCATAGAAGCATCTACATAACAAAACCATATCAAAAAAATGTTCTCCCTTATCCCACAATCAGCAAGAGAAACCAAAACCAATCAAAAGGACCATGATTTTCTACACACCTTTATCCCCACAAGTGACACACCAACCTGGAAAACACAACATTTGCACACAGAAAAGCAAAATAAAACACCCCATGCACACCACATTTACAGCATAAAAAACAAGTCCAACAAATTTCAACTGAAACCCTCTTCCTTTTTTTTGTTTTGAATTTGTACTCCCTTTTGTCACTCTTTTGTTTCTGATGAGACCGGCTTTGGGTTTGGAGATTTCCCTGTAATTACCTTTTTAACCTTCACAATCGACTGTTTCACCTTTGAACCGACATTTGATAATATGTTATGCGACTTCTTGTGGTGCTGTTTCATGGGTACTTCTTGTTTAGAAGAAACCTCTTCTGTTTTCTCTTCTCCATGCTCAGGTTTCTCTGTTGAACTTGGAACTTCAGTTTTCACACTCCCCTCTTTCTTCTCTTCTTCCTTCACTGCTTCACTATCTTGAATAGAAGCAATCTCCTCAACCTCGGGTTTGTCAATAGATTTATCCTCAACAAGTTCAGCACTACCACCATCTTTCACTTCTAGAGCTCCGCTATCTTTGGCCACTGCTTCTAAATTTGGAGCATCTGCTTTTGACACCTCTTTCTCTTCCTCTTTGGCCACTACATTTTCTGGTTCAAAGCTTCTAGCTGTTATCACTGGTTCTGATTTTACTGGTTCCTCCATATGCTTGGTGGTAGTGACACTCTGTTCTTTTTCTTGTTTAGAAGAATCCACTACTCTTTTCTCTTCTCCATACTCTGGTTTCTCTGTCGAACTCCGAACGTCAGTTTCCACGGCCCCCTCTTTGTTCTCTTCTTCCTTCACTGCTTCACTATCTTGAGTAAAAGCAATCTCCTCGACCTCTGGTTTGTCAATAGATTTATCCTCAGCAACTTCAGCACTGCCACTACCTTTAACTTCTGGAGTTATGCTATCTGTGGCTGCTTCCTCCAAATTTGGAGCATCAGCTTTTGACACCTCTTTCTCTTCCTCTTTGGCCACTACATTTTCGGGTTCAAAGATTCTCTCTGTTGTCACTGGTTCTGATTTTACTGGTTCCTCAACAGACTCGGTCCTAGTGACACTCCCTTCTTTTGGGGCCTCACTATCTTTTGGGGTCTTAGCCAATTTTGGAGCATCAATTTCTTTAACTTCATCTTTCACCCCCTCTACAACAACCAGTGTCCATTCTGGGGCAGCTGCCTGGGATTTGACCAAATTCCCAGCAAGTTCAGCCCTAGGAACACTCTCTTCTTTTTGCACCTCGCGAACTTTGGTGGTGGAGACTAACTTTGGATCATCGGTTTCTTTCACTTCATCTTTAGCTTCCTCTGCAACAACCACTGTATTTTCTGGGACAACTGTTTCAGGTTTCACTAAACTTTCTGCAAGTTCAGCACTAGCAATGCTCTCTGTTGTTGGAGCCTCACTATCTTTGTCATGCTCAGCTAAAGTTGGAGCATTTTCTTTAGCGACCTCATTTTTCACCTCCTTGGCAACTACTTCTTTTGCAGGTACAATAACTTCTTCTGTTTTCGTTGGCTCCTCAGCAATTTCAGCAACTGTTTCACTCTCTGCTTTAGGTACCGCGCTCTCTTTTTCAGTTTCTACCAAAGTTGGTATCGCCGTTTTTGCAACATCCTCTTTCTCCTCCTCCTGCACCACTGGCTTTTCCAATTCAAAGCTTCTCTCAGTTGTAATTACATCTGAACTTACTGAATCATCCCTAACTTTAGTACTAGGGATTGCCTCTGTTTTTGGGTCCTCACCATCTTTGGCGGCCTCCAATTTTGGAGCATCAGCTGTATTTTCTGGGACAAATGTTTCTGGTTTCACCAAATCCTCAGCAAGTTCAGCACTAGGAATGTTCTCTGTAGTTGGAGCCTCACCATCTTTGTCATGCTCAGCTAAAGTTTGAGCATTTTCTTTTGTGACCTCATCTTTCACCTCCTCTGCAACCACTTCTGTTGCAGGTGCAATAACTTCTTCAGTTTTCACCAACTCCTCTGCAATTTCAGCAACAGTTTCACTCTCTTTTTTAGGTACCTCGCTGTCTTTTTCCGTCTCTACCAAAGTTGGTACCTCTGGTTTTGCAACATCCTCTTTCTCCTCCTTAAACAGTGGTTTTTCCAATTCAAAGCTTCTCACAGTTGTAATTACTTCCGAACTTACTGAATCATCACCAACTGTAGTACTAGGGCTTTCCACTGTCTTTGGGTCCTCTCTATCTTTGGCGGCCTCTTCCAATTTTGGACCTTCAGCTTTATTTCCTGGGACAAACGCTTCTGGTTTCACAAAATCATCAGCAAGTTCAGCACTAAGAATGTTCTCTGTTGTTGGAGCCTCACTATCTTTGTCATGCTCAGCAAAAGTTGAAACATTTTCTTTTGTGACCTCATCTTTCACCTCCTCTGCAGCCACTTCTGTTGCAGGTGCAATAACTTCTGATGATTTCACCGACTCCTCTGCAAGTTCAGCAACAGTTTCACTCTCTTTTTTAGGTACCTCGCTGTCTTTTTCCGTCTCTACCAAAGTTGGTACCTCTGGTTTTGCTACATCCTCTTTCTCCTCCTTAAACAGTGGTTTTTCCAATTCAAAGCTTCTCACAGTTGTAATTACTTCCGAACTTACTGAATCATCACCAACTTTAGTACTAGGGCTTTCCACTGTCTTTGGGTCCTCTCTATCTTTGGCGGTCTCTTCCAATTTTGGAGCAACAGCTGTATTTTCTGGGACAAATGCTTCTGGTTTCACGAAATCATCAGAAAGTTCAGCACTAGAAATGTTCTCTGTTGTTGGAGCCTCACTGTCTTTGTCATGCTCAGCTAAAGTTGGAGCATTTTCTTTTGTGAAATCATCTTTCACCTCCTCCGCAACCACTTCTGTTGCAGGTGCAATAACTTCTCCTGATTTCACCGACTCCTCTGCAATTTCAGCAACAATTTCACTGTCCTTTTTAGGTACCTCGCTGTCTTTTTCTGTCTCTACCAAAGTTGGTACCTCTGATTTTGCGACATCCTCTTTCTCCTCCTTAACCAGTGGTTTTTCCAATTCAAAGCTTCTCTCAGTTGTAATTACTTCCGAACTTACTGAATCATCACCAACTTTAGTACTAGGGATTTCCTCTGTCTTTGGGACCTCTCTATATTTGGCGGCCTCTTCCAATTTTGGAGCATCAGCTTTATTTTCTGGGACAAATGCTTCTGGTTTCACAAAATCATCAGCAAGTTCAGCACTAAGAATGTTCTCTGTTGTTGGAGCCTCACTATCTTTGTCATGCTCAGTAAAAGTTGGAGCATTTTCTTTTGTGACCTCATCTTTCACCTCCTCTGCAGCCACTTCTGTTGCAGGTGCAATAACTTCTGATGATTTCACCGACTCCTCTGCAATTTCAGCAACAATTTCACTGTCTTTTTTAGGTACCGCGCTCTCTTTTGCAGTTTCTACCAAAGTTGGTATCGCCGTTTTTGCGACATCCTCTTTCTGTTCCTCCTGCACCACTGGCTTTTCCAATTCAAAGCTTCTCTCAGTTGTAATTACATCTGAACTTACTGAATCATCCTTAACTTTAGTACTAGGGATTGCCTCTGTTTTTGGGTCCTCACCATCTTTGGCGGCCTCCAATTCTGGAGCATCAGCTGTAATTTCTGGGAAAAATGTTTCTGGTTTCACCAAATCCTCAGCAAGTTCAGCACTAGGAATGTTCTCTGTTGCTGGAGCCTCACTATCTTTGTCATGCTCAGCTAAAGTTTGAGCATTTTCTTTTGTGACCTCATCTTTCACCTCCTCTGCAACCACTTCTGTTGCAGGTGCAATATCTTCTTCAGTTTTCACCAACTCTTCTGCAATTTCAGCTACAGTTCGACTCTCTTTTTTAGGTACCTCGCTGTCTTTTTCCGTCTCTACCAAAGTTGGTACCTCTGGTTTTGCTACATCCTCTTTCTCCTCCTTAAACAGTGGTTTTTCCAATTCAAAGCTTCTCACAGTTGTAATTACTTCCGAACTTACTGAATCATCACCAACTTTAGTACTAGGGCTTTCCACTATCTTTGGGTCCTCTCTATCTTTGGCGGCCTCTTCCAATTTTGGAGCATCAGCGGTATTTTCTGGGAAAAATGCTTCTGGTTTCACCAAATCCTCAGTAAGTTCAGCACTAGGAATGTTCTCTCTTGTTGGAGCCTCACTATCTTTGTTATGCTCAGCTAAAGTTGGAGCATTTTCTTTTGTGAAATCATCTTTCACCTCCTCCGCAGCCACTTCTGTTGCAGGTGTAATAACTTCTCCTGATTTCACCAACTCCTCTGCAATTTCAGCAACAGTTTCACTGTCGTTTTTAGGTACCTCGCTGTCTTTTTCTGTCTCTACCAAAGTTGGTACCTCTGGTTTTGCGGCATCCTCTTTCTCCTCCTTAACCAGTGGTTTTTCCAATTCAAAGTTTCTCTCAGTTGTAATTACTTCTGAACTTACTGAATCATCCCCAACTTTAGTACAAGGGATTTCCTCTGTCTTTGGCTCCTCTCTATATTTGGTGGCCTCTTCCAATTTTGGAGCATCAGCTGTATTTTCTGGAACAACTACTTCTGGTTTCACCAAATCATCAGCAAGTTCAGCATTAGGAATGTTCTCTGTTGCTGGAGCCTCACTATTTTTGTCATGTTCAGGTAAAGTTGAAGCATTTTCTTTTGCGACCTCATATTTCACATCCTGTGCAACCACTTCTGTTGCAGGTACAATAACTTCTGATGATTTCACGGACTCCTCTGCAATTTCAACGACAGTTTCACTCTCTTTTTTAGGTACCTCGCTATCTTTTTCTGTCTCTACCAAAGTTTGTACCCCTGTTTTTTTGACATCCTCTTTCTCCTCCTTAACCCGTGGTTTTTCCAAATCAAAACTTCTGTCAATTGTAATTATTTCTGAACTTAATGAATCATCACCAACTTCAGTACTAGGGATTTCGTCTGTCTTTGGGTGCTCACTATCTTTGGCAGCCTCCTTGAATTTTGGAGCATCAGCTGTATTTTCTGGGACAAATGTTTCTGGTTTCACCAAATCCTGAGCTAATTCAGCACTAGGAATGTTCTCTGCTGTTGGAGCCTCATTATCTTTGTCATGCTCAGTTAAAGTTGGAGCATTTTCTTTTGGGACCTCGTCTTTCACCTCCTCTGCAACCACTTCTGTTGCAGGTTCAATAACTTCTTCTGATTTCACCGACTCCTCTGCAATTTCAACAACAGTTTCATTCCCTTTTCTTGGTACCTCGCTGTCGTTTTCCGTCTCTACCAAAGTGGGTACCTCTGGTTTTGTGACATGCTTTTTCTCCTCAACCAGTGGTATTTCCAATTCAAAGCTTCTCTCAGCTGTATTTACTTCCGAACTTAATGAACCATCACCAACTTTAGTACTAGGAATTTCCTCTGTCTTTGGGTCCTCACCATCTTTGGCGGCCTCCTCCAACTTTGGAGCATCAACTGTATTTTCTTGGACAAATGTTTCTGGTTTCACCAAGTCCTCAACACGTTCAGTACTAGGAATGTTCTCTGCTGTTGGAGCCTCACTATCTTTGTCATGCTCAGCTAAAGTCGGAGCATTTTCTTTTGGGACCTCATCTGTCACCTCCTCTGCAACCACTTCTGTTGCAGGTGCAATTACTTCTTCTGATTTCACCGACTCCTCAGCAATGTCAGCAACAGTTTCAGTCTCTTTTTTAGGTACCGCACTCTCTTTTTTGGCTTCTTCCATAGTTGGTATCTTCGTTTTTGCAACATCCTCTTTCTCCTCCTCCTGCACCACTGGCTTTTCCAATTCAAAGCTTCTCTCAGTTGTAATTACTTCCAAACTTACTGAATCAACACCAACTTCAGTATTTGGGATTTCCTCTGTCTTTCGATCCTCTCTATCTTTGGCGGCCTCTTCCAATTTCTGAGCATCAGCTGTATTTTCTGGGAAAAATGCTTCTGGTTTTACCAAATCCTCAGTAAGTTCAGCACTAGGAATGATCTCTGTTGTTGGACCGACGCTATCTTTGTCACGCTCAGCTAAATTTGGAGCATTTTCTTTTGTAACCTCATCTTTCACCTCCTCTGCAACTACTTCTGTTGCAGGTGCAATAACTTCTGATGATTTCACGGATTCCTCTGCAATTTCAACAACAGTTTCACTCTCTTTTTTAGGTACCTTGCTATCTTTTTCCGTCTCTACCAAAGTTTGTACCCCTGTTTTTTTGACATCCTCTTTCTCCTCCTTAACCAGTGGTTTTTCCAAATCAAAACTTCTCTCAATTGTAATTATTTCTGAACTTAATGAATCATCACCAACTTCAGTACTAGGGATTTCCTCTGTCTTTGGGTGCTCACCATCTTTGGCAGCCTCCATGAATTTTGGAGCATCAGCTGTATTTTCTGGGACAAATGTTTCTGGTTTCACCAAATCGTCAGCAAGTTCAGCACTAGGAATGTTCTCTGCTGTTGGAGTCTCACCATCTTTGTCTTGCTCAGCTAAAGTTGGAGCATTTTCTTTTGGGACCTCGTCTTTCACCTCCTCTGCAACCACTTCTGTTGCAGGTGCAATAACTTCTTCTGATTTCACCGACTCCTCTGCAATTTTAGCAACAGTTTCATTCTCCTTTTTAGGTACCTCGCTCTCTTTCTCCGTCTCTACCAAAGTTGGTATCTCTGTTTTTGCAACATCCTCTTTCTCCTCCTTAACCAGTGGTGTTTCCAATTCTAAGCTTCTCTCGGTTGTATTTACTTCTGAAGTTAATGAATCATCACCAACTTCAGTACTAGAGATTGCCTCTGTGTTTGGGCCCTCACTATCTTTGACAGCCTCCTCAAATTTTGGAGCATCAGCTGTATTTTCTTGGACAAATGTTTCTGGTTTCACCAAATCTTGAGCAAGTTCAGCACTAAGAATGTTCTCTGTTGTTGGAGCCTCACTGTCTTTGTTATGCTCAGCTGAAATTGGAGCATTTTCTTTTGTCACCTCATCTTTCACCCCCTCTGCAACCACTTCTTTTGGAGGTGAAATAACTTCTGATTTCACCGACTCTGCTGCAATTTCAGTAACAGTTTCACTCTCTTTTTTAGGTACTGCGCTCTCTTTATCCGTCTCTACCAAAGTAGGTATCTCGGTGTTTGGGTCCTCACCATCTTTGGCGGTCTCCTCCAATTTTGGAGCATCAGGTGTATTTTCTGGGACAAATGCTTCTGGTTTCACCAAATCCTCAGCAAGGTCAGTACTAGGAATGTTCTTTGTTGATGGAGCCTCACTATGTTTGTCATGCTCAGCTAAATTTGGAGCATTTTCTTTTGTAACCTCATCTTTCACCTCCTCTGCAACCACTTCTGTTGCAGGTGCAATAATGTCTTCTGATATCACGGACTCCTCTGCAGTATCAGCAACAGTTTCACTCTCCTTTTCGGGTACCTCTCTGTCTTTTTCCGTCTCTACCAAAGTTGGTACCTCTGTTTTTTTGACATCCTCTTTCTCCTCCTTAACCAGTGGTTTTTCCAATTCCAAAATTCTCTCAGTTGTAATTATTTCTGAACTTAATGAATCATCACCAACTTCAGTACTAGGGATTTCCTCTGTCTTTGGGTCCTCACCATATTTGGCAGCCTCCTTGAATTTTGGCCCATCAGCTGCATTTTTTGGGACAAATGTTTCAGGTTTCACCAAATCGTCAGCAAGTTCAGCACTAGGAATGTTCTCTGTTGTTGGAGCCTCACTATCTTTGTCATGCTCAGCTAAAGTTGGAGCATTTTCTTTTGTGACCTCATCTTTCACCTCCTCTACAGCAACAGAAGTGGCAGGTGCAATAACTTCTTCAGATGTCACCGACTCCTCTGCAATTTCAGCAACAGTTTCATTCTCTTTTTTAGGTACCTCGCTCTGTTTGTCCGTCTCTAGCAAAGTTGGTATCTCTGTTTTTGCAACATCCTCTTTCTCCTCCTTAACCAGTGGTGTTTCCAATTCAAAGCTTCTCTCAGTTGTAATTACTTCTGAACTTAATGAATCATCACCAACTTTAGTACTAGGGATTGCCTCTTTGTTTGGATCCTCACTATCTTTGGCAGCCTCCTCGAATTTTGGAGCATCAGCTGTATTTTCTGGGACAAATGTTTCCGGTTTCACCAAATCCTGAGCAAGTTCAGCACTAAGAATGTTCTCTGTTTTTTGAGCCTCACTGTTTTTGTTATGCTCAGCTGAAGTTGGATCATTTTCTTTCGTCACCTCATCTTTCACCCCCTCTGCAACCACTTCTTTTGCAGGTGAAATAACTTCTGATTTCACTGACTCTGCTGCAATTTCAGTAACCGTTTCGCTCTCTTTTTTAGGTACTTCGCTCTCTTTGCCTGTCTCTACCAAAGTAGGTATCTCTGTGTTTGGGTCCTCACCGTCTTTGGCGGCAGCCTCCAATTTTTGAGCATCAGCTGTATTTTCTGGGACAAATGTTTCTGGTTTTACCAAATCCTCGGCAAGTTCAGCACGAGGAATGTTTTCTTTTGTTGGAGCCTCACTATCTTTGTCATGCTCAGCTAAAGTTAGAGCATTTTCTTTTGTGACCTCATCTTTCACCCCCTCTGCAACCACTTCTTTTGCGGGTGCAATAACTTCTTCTGATTTCACTGACTCCTCTGCAATTTCAGCAACAGTTTCACTCTCCTTTTTAGGTACCTTGCTGTCTTTGTCCATCTCTACCAAAGTTGGTGTCTCTGTTTTTGCGACATCCTCTTTCTCTTCCTTAACTACTGGTTTTTCCAATTCAAAACTTCTCTCAGTTGTAATTACTTCTGAACTTAATGAATCATCACCAACTTTAGTATTAGAGGTTGCCTCTGGTTTTGGGTCCTCACCATCTTTGGCAGCCTCCTCCTTTTTTAGAGCATCAGCTTTAGGGGCAACCTCTTCCTTCACTTCTTTGTCTTCCACCTCACTGCTACTGGGGCTTTTAACCTCGGGATTTATTGGAGATTCTGCTATTTCAGTAATAGGAATCGCTATTGCACCTTTTTCATCTTCCAATTTCTTGAAATCCTTGGATTCGACCTTCACATCAGAAACTGCATCAAAGGAATCCTTTGAATCTGATTTTTCCTCATTTCGCTTTAGTAAATCTTCTTTGACAGTTTCATTTTCTGCAGTTTGCTTTGGTATATCTTCCCTTACAGTTTCAGTTAAAGTTGTGCTTGATTCAGCTTCCTTCTCAGACAAAGAAACTTTATCTTCACTTCTTGTATGACTTTCATCCTCCTCTCTAACAGTTTCACTAATCAGTGGATTAGAATTTGAGGATGAATCTGTTATCTCCTTTTTGAGTTCTTCTTCTTCTTTTGATGATTCTTTCTCTGAATTTACAGTAACTTCTGAGGTTTTAGAGTCTTTTGAAACTTCTTCAACCTTAACTTTGCTATTTTCTGCTTTCTCCGATACTACTACCGGTTTTTCAACTACTTCTGCAATGGATTGCATGACCTCCTCTTTAAGTGAATTTGCATTATTCTTTCCTTCATTAGATTCAACACCAGGGGAGCCACTTTCAGTTTCAATATGCTTACTGGGCTCTCCAATTTTCTCCACTGTACTCTGCAAAATTTGAAAGCAATGAGAAAATTTCTCAATGGAAAAAAAAAAAAATAAAAAATAAAAAAAAAAATATATATATATATATATATATATATATATATATATATTTATATATTATTATTATTATTTTTTCATACAAATATTAAGGAATCAGAACAACTACTTAAGATGAAGTAATTCTTGGATAAACTTAAGAAAATTATCTCACCGAATTAGGCTTGTAATATCCAAGGAGAAACTGTTTCTGGATTAATAGATTAAAGGGAATCTATACTAGTCTCCTAATCAGAAGTATCTCCTAAAATATTTGCTAGAGACAAGAGAAGTTTTGCTCGAAACTATTGAATGAATTCCCATATTTCAATTTAAAAACACAATGGATCTCAGAGTTAGAACTTAGAACCATTACAGCAAATTTAAGTTGCGGCTTTCAAAGAAAAAGTATTATGAACATTATGAAATTTAGAGCAACAGAACCATTATTAGAAACCAACATTAATAAAACATACTAACCATAAAGATCGAAAATTAAATAAAGCAGAACAGAGAAATCTTTAGCTACTTTACCAATTTCTAAACCGAAATTCAATGAGTGGGATTGTAATAAATTTTTTTTTTTTTTAAATAATAGCAAAAAAACACCTTTCATGAATTCTGAGGCAACAGAATATTAATTAATAAATCAAGTAAAACTATCAACAACTTTCTCAATTTATACCTTGTAACAAAGCATGCCTCTAATGGGTACAGAGAATGAAACATATAGTCATATGGTAAATGCTAAGACCAGTTTCTCTACCTACAACAATACTCAACAAAATCAGAATACACACTGTAAACAATCCTCAAACTGGACCAACACTTGCATATGCAAAAAAAGCATTTAAAAGAGAGCCATTAATTACAACAGAGGGAGAGAAAACACTTACTGCCACTGCAACTGGTTCTGGTGTTACAGTCTCACCAGCCATAGCTCCAAGCCTCCAACTTCAAAGTACAGAATCTCTGATCAGAAGAAGCCTTTCAAAGTACAGAATCTCTGATCAGGAGAGAGAGAGAGAGAGAGAGAGAGAGAGGAAATTCAGACCATTGGGTCCCAGCAAAGAGAAGGCATAGGCAGCTCAGGTTCACTGGTGAGAGAATGAAAGTAACTGGTTCAAGAGCGGTTGATTCCTTAGAGAGAGGAAAGTTAAAACCATAAAATCCAATCACTTTAACACAGAAGGGTTAAAACACAGAGGATAGCTGTTTGGAAGTGCATGCACACAAATGGATAATAAAATAAAAACTAAAAAAGACAAATCATAAAATAGTTTCATATAAACCGTGTTGGGAAAAGAAGAGTATATTTTTTGTCTGTGTTATACACGTGGTGGGTAGAGAGGGGGATGGGGCTGTAGATATATGAGGAAGATTTAAGAGCCAACTTGTTTCAAAATTTTCCTTTTTTTCGGTGTTTATTTTTGGTAAATGGGGTTACTTTCATGCTTATCTTTTTGGAGGGCTTTGAGAGAGCTTTCACTGTACATGGACCCATGTATTGCTGTCCAGATTTCAATCGTTATTATTATTTCATGGACATTTGTATTTTCTATTTATATTTTCGTTAATTTTATTCTTCCATTGGAATTTATTCATTTATTAACAAAGTGAGAATTTGAGCCCATGAGTATTCTTTCTTGCTTATAATTTATGAACATACACACAATAATTTTTTTTTAGGGAAAATAAACTCTACCTCCTCCCCAATATTTCCATCCCTTCTTTTAGGTTCACCAAATCTTTTGTATCCTTTCAAGTTTAAAATTTTGAGACAATTAGCACGTTAATTATGTTTTTTTTGTACTTTTTACAAATTTGATATTTTTATTTTATAAAATGCTAAACACTTCTATTAGTCAACTTCATTTCCTTTATCTTCCATTGCCCAAAACCAATCTTACTTCCGTAAAACCCACTCTATAAATTTAGACATGAAAAAAAAATGATTTTTTTATAAATATTATGGCCTATTTTACAATTGCATCAATATCTTTTGAACTTGAAAATAATTAATTAATATCTTTATTAGTATTGTTAATGGATTATTAATATTTATTTATTCATTTAATTAAAAAAAATTCTCAAAATATCTATAAGAGATGAATTATTTAATAATTAATATATTGTTTTTTTTGTTATTATTATTAATTATAGTTGTTATTATTATTATCATCATCATCATGATCAATAAAAGTTGTATATCAAGTCACAAAAAAAGAAAAACGAATGACTAATGTATGGGTTTGGTTTTTTTTTGTGATCAAATTTTTAAAAGAACCAAGAAAAGTATAATTAAGAGGCTAATAGTCCCAAAGTTTTAAAGGGATTTTGGCAATCCCAAGAAGCTAATAGGGATGGAAATTTCGGGGACGGGGTAGAGGTCATTTTCCCTAATTTTTATTCCTTTGGCAAAACAGTCTTTTCTCTCTCACACACACACCACTCTACTCCGCATTTGTTTAGAGCCTTGGGGGAAGAAATTTTTTTTTTGGGATTGTCTATAGGAAAAAGTTTTTATAAGGTTGCAACCCTATAACGTAGAACTACGGATGCACCTCAAATATCCATCGAAAAAGGTAGTTTTAATGTTGAAAAACCCTTTGCTTGATCATCTCAACATCAAGATGCATGACCATGAAAAATAAAAAAATTTTAAGTATCAGATATAGTGCATTATACAACATATTATCTACACCGTCCATTTTCAAGATTTTCAAATGTTTATAGATCTACATGATTTTAACCATTTTTTAAATTTAAATTTTTTTAATTAGATATAAAAAAAATATTTTAAGATAATCCTAAGAACATTTTATATCACAATTATATACCATGATCAAATTTGAAGGTGCACCTTACCTCTACAGCTACGGATGCATCCGTATGCCAACTATACCCTTGTCTATAAAGGGATCATTTGTCTTTGTACAACGAGGTTACAACCATTTCTACTCATTAAATGTCAAATTGGATAGTTTGAGGTGAGTCACGAAGTTCGATAATTTTTTTTTTTTGGTACATTATGTCTATTAAATGACATTCTTACAACCACTCATTTGAAGTTTAAGGGACAAAAGTGATTATAAACTCTGTGTACAAAAGATAAAGGGTCAATCCAAATTAAGGCGCAACTCCAAATTTTATCATAACATGTAATTTTGTGTAAAAAATTCTTAGGATTATCTTAAAATCTATTTTCATATCTAATTATAAAATTGTAAACTCCAAAAATGGTTAAAATCAAGTAGATTTACAAATATGTGAAAATCTTAAAAATGGAAGGTCTCGATAATGTGTTGCAAAATACACTATTTTTGGGATTTAAAATCTTTGTTTTCTTTCATATTCATACATCTCAATGTCGAGATGATCAATTAGAGGGTTAATCGACATTAAAAGAGCCTTTTATGATGGATTTTTTATGTGCATTTTTAATTTTATATTTCAAGGTTGCAACCTTATATAAACGTTTTTCAAAGATAAATGGTCTTTTTGTAGACAATCCTTTTTTTTTTATTTGATTTGTTACCTCTCACCATTGTTTGAAAATACAGATGGAGTGGATTTTGGCCGAATCAGCGATTTGGAAAAATATTTAGGAAATAATAAAAAGGGCTTCTTCGTCTTTTTTTTTCTTTATTTTGGGGTACCTAAAAACATTATAGATAAGCTAAAAAGGAAAAAGAAAAAATATGAAATGGGTATTTTAGGGGGCCTGGGCCATCACTAATTTCTTCTTACCACTAATTTCTTCTTGGAATTAGTGGTTCTCAGTGCAGATCGCCTGGTTTTCAACAGTTACTTGTACTACTTTACTTCTAACACTAAAATGTCTCAAAGTTTCTTATACTTTCTACACTAAGAACGTATGCATAAATTCCTTTTACTAATTCTTTTTCATGGTTGGAAGAACCACCTTTAGACGATCATTTTTATGTAAGGGAAAGGTTTTTATGCTTCCGTTACAGTATAGAAGTTTTATAATCCCCTTATCATCCAGCTGTCCAATTTTAATCAAGAGAGTCACTCATCATTTGATCTTAGATTCGACGTCTCGGAGTATTTTATTTTTAGTTTTTTTTTATACAAATTTTATGAATATGAAATTTGGTACGTACCATATTCTCATTGGGGCACACCTATGAAAAATATTAAAAATAATTTTTCGATAAAATATAATGACCAAACTCTCTTGAAAATTTCAAGGCTATTTTGGTCATTTTATTTTATTGAAAATATTTTTTTTTTATATTTTCTGCTAGTGCGAATTTGATAGATGAATGAATGTCCAAAATTTGGTGTCAAAATAGTTTATACAAAAAAAAAATAAAAAATAAAATAGTGTAGAGACTTGATATTATGATTGGGGCAATCTTAGCCCTTCATTCAAAATGGACGGTTGGATAAAAAAGACGATAGATCTTCTATGCGGTAAGGAAAGCATAAAAAGCTTGTCCTTTATGTAATAGTATGCGTAGAAACCATCAAATTTAAATAAAACACGTTTATATAGGCATTAATGTCATATTAGAAGTGAGATACACGTAAAAAAAAACTACCAAAAAATTGTCTTGATGCTCGAAAACTACCTTCGAATTGTTCATATGGACTTCAAGATATATGTATATAAGGAAAAAAAGGTTTTCAGTATTGAAAATATTGCATGCTTCAACATATTTTTTGGATAGTCTATGTTTAAGTATATAGATCTACTTGATCTGCAATATTTTTAAAACTTTAAATATAATTGGAGGTGAAAAAGGGCATTGTTCGGGTACCGAAACTACACCTTAGGTGTTTTAAATTTACGTTTCTCATTTTTATTTGATAATTTAAATAAAAATTTCCTTTTTAACGGTTTAATATTTCTTATTCGTCGAGATGTACAAGGTTGCTTAACCCTCCCTAATATTATATTGTGGCTTTGGAATTTGAACTAACATTCCACCCCGGCTTTGGCGTCAACGGGCTAAAAATGTATAATTTCACTTTGAAGTTATGTGGTCCCCCGCTTGCTAGAGTTTCATGGGTCAAACAGTATTTTTAGGAAGAGAAAGATGCAGAGGTGCAGGTCTCTGATATTTGCTTATTTCTAAGAATTTTTATAATGGAAAACGTCTATATAAAGGTGAGGCCCTAAACAATCAAATTAAAGCGCGTCGTAAAATTTCATTAAAAGATATTATTTTCAACGCTAAAAAATCTTCAAATTGATCATATGAACCTCAAGATGTACAGACATTAAAAAAAAGGAAATTCAAGTCTTGAAAATAGTACATCTTGTAATGTATATTTGGAGCGTCAATTTTCAATATTATGAAGTACTCGTAGATCTGCTCGATTTACACTATTTTTAAAGCTTTAAATTTTATAATTAGATATAAAAATAAATTTTCAAGCCATCACGAAGTTTTCCAGCATTGAAACAACATCTTTCGATACTATTTGAAGGCACGTGTTACTTTGATGGTTTAGGGCCTTGACCTTATACAAACCACGCATTTTTTATAAACAAGTATTGTTTTAACAGTTTGTTTATTTTATTTTAAAATTTTTAAAAACCTTTGAGACGTGATCATGGGTTAGAACAGTTGCAAATGGATAAAATGCTAAATAGCTTATATACTAGCTCTATTTTGATCAATTTTCTTTATATATTCATAAGCTAGCACATTAATAATGGTTGGCGACGCATCTGCCTTTGGTTTCAAGGATTTTAGACCTGAATTATATTTGCGATCACTACAAATTTACGTGCTCCAATCCATGAATTTGGAGCTCCAAGATTAAGGAATCTTTTTTTTGAAAGACAAGATTACGGGATATTTGATGAATTGAAATGAATAATTAAAAAACGTGAATAAAACTCATTAGAGATGAAGTATATGACTGAGGGATCTTTTACAATGGTCTTATTTGTTAAAGGGATCTTTTACGAATAAAATCATTTTTAAGGCCGAAATTCTCTTTTGGAAAAAAATTTAAATACCTATTATTTAATATTTTTACCCGCTATCCCAACTCAGGATCATGTATTTTTTTATGGGTATTTTAAAATTAAATAAAAAAATATGGGTAAAGTATTAAGGTTTCATCTTTTATGGGTAATTTGATAAGTTTCTCTTTACTTTTTTTTTATATTCATTATTGTGATGGTGAAGGTGATAAAACTGTAGAGGTTTTGATCTAGAGTCCATCTCTAAAATGATTTTTCAAGGTTGGACTCACCACAATAGGTTTTGTCCCCGGGTGCACCTAAACCTACCCAATTATGATCAAGCTCGGTAGATTTGACGAGCTCAAACAAAAAAAAAAAAAAACTTCAGAAAAAAATAAAGTAATGAAAAATAAAAAGCAGTGGAAATTACTTAAAATAAGGTAGAAATTAGATAATTCCACCCCTCTCGAGAACCAGAGAGCTTTATCCAGCAGTCTCAAGCCAAACACACCATTTCATTCGATTCAATGATTTTGAAATTGTGATTTTTTTTTGAGTAATTCGGTAAAAAAAAAAAAAAAAAGATTCCTATGCGGAAAGTATAAAACTCAAGATGTCACCTTCATCACCTAACCGTGAGGCCATACCTAAAACCCTGATTTTGATAGGAATAGATGTCACCTTCATCACCTAGCCGTGAAGCCATGCCTCGGTTTGTGGGAATGTATGTATATGACCGTCACGGCCAGTGTGTCGCTTTGTCATTTTCCTTGGTTAGTGAATATTCAATTGCCAATAACACTAAGACAAATAGAGGTGCTCCCGGACATATTCAATGGAGTTTTAAGGTTAAAAGGATAGTGGTGAGGTCGCCATGACAAGAGAGAGAGAGAGAGAGAGAGAGAGAGAGAGAGAGTGTATGAAATATAATTTAAAATTAAGAATAACGGTGGAGAGCATCTGGCCGTGTGCAGAGAAAGAGGGCAATTTGGACACGGTTGCTAGATAAAGAGAGATGGCAATTTGAACATGGTTTTTAGAGAGAGAGAGAGAGCAATTTGCTGCAGATAGTTGTTGGGCAGCGCCGACCGTGGCGTCAGTCTCATGTAATGTTCTTTTATCATCGATGAATAACGATGAGATGGGTACAAAGGCCACAATATCTTCACTTTATTGGGTAAAGTATAAAGCACACGTGGGTCCCACCCCTCGTCTCCATGAGCTAGCTGGTGGTCCTGAGTATTCAAATGATTTTTGCCTTGGGCCATGCTGTCAATTATCATTACTTACTCATTCCATCTTTGTGTACTATAGGAGTGGAAGGATGTTATAGTGGTTCTCAGTCATCCAACGGCTACGGGTGTGTCGAGAGGTCGAAACCATATTAACAAGTTAATATTGGAATGGACTGCCACTCCGAATCATCCATCAATATACCAACTCCTAAGTATTTTGAATGGACTGCCAATCCGACTCATCCATCAATATACCAACTCACTGGTCTTGTAAAAATTATGTTTTGAAAGAAATCGGCTAAAACCGATGTTTGAGGTTTTTCTGTCCAATCCTTTTTATACTCGGTTGGAACAATTCGGTGGAAAAAATTTCTACCATTTAGGTCATCTGCCTGAGGGAGTAGATGAATAGTATCCAAGTAGAGCATACGTGCTCAATGATATTAGACTGAGTGCATACCTTTCCTTACTAGTTTTAGCACATGCATATTGTACTTCGAGGTTTACTAAGTCTGGGTGCGGTATAGTGGTCCCGTGAGACCATTTTCAAGGCATGTTCCGCTCCCATATGTGCATAGTGTCAGATGTTTTTTATCCAACTGATGATCAATTTCAGAAAAGCACAAATTGATTCTCAGCTCTTAATAATCACATAGACGGCCCACAGTTAGTACTCAACCAAAATCTCTCGTCTCAGCTCCAACTTCTTCTTCTTTTGAAAAAGTTGCGACTTAGAGATGTTTCAAGATTGTTTGAAAACTTACATGAAAAGCCACTAACAGTACCCTTTGGGGTGGATCGTGGGAATGTGTGTTCATCGTTGTTTCAAGGGATCACTAAAATTTTTTTCTCTATTGTTTGTTTATTTATTTATTTAGTTTGGAACGAAAACGTTTATAAGACCTGAGCTTTACAAATAAATGTAATGTTGTTGCACTCCAAAATCCCACTAGAGAAATGCCTTTTCGGTAATACAAAACTCTCAAAATGATCATATCGACGATGATAATTATGGATAAAATTATCTTGTAATTCCTTATCTAGATTGTCTATTCTAAAATGTCTATAATCAGTTTGGTCAATTACCCAAAAAATTATAATTACCTAGGTCTGCACTATTTGTTGAGCTTCAATTTTTACAATCATTGAAGAGAATAAACTTTCAGAAAAGCTCGCTAATCGCACACTTAAGAATGTGGTTTTGGTGACAGGTACCCTCTTTTCTTTTCTTTTTTTCTGTTTTTTTGGGACGACAGAAGAACTAACCTTTATTAATCAAAAGACAAATACATAAAAAATTACAAAAATACGAGCAAAAGAATGGAACTAAGAACCTATCTGAGACCTCAAGAGAAGTGAGGCTTAACCCCCTTTTAGCCAGAGGATAAGCAACATCATTCGCAACCTCTATAAGCATGTTGAAAAGAAATATGCATACCATTATTGATATCCACGTTCTTGACCCAAATGTGCAGCAAAGTCCAAGGAGGTCTGCTGCGCTTGTTGCCCCAATTGATCACATTTAGGGAGTATCCTTCCACCACTAAGCAGCTGATAAGCTTTCTATACCTCACCAGTTTTAAACCTGGTAGAAGCACACAACATTCCGCCTTCTTAGCAGTTGCAGTAGTACATGGTCCAGCAAAATAGAAGAGAACACTGCCATTAGACGAGTCAACAATCCCAGTTAAACTTGGATTCTTTAAAGAACTTCCATCAAAGTTTAGTTTACAGCAGCCAGGTAGTGGCACAATCCACCTTGAGGAGACCACAAACACACCTTGAAAACTCCATTTTCTTTATGAGTTCTAGCTTCGTCATGCATGGGGGAACAAAAAACTCTCCTAAACATCTCCAAAACCAAAAACTCTCCTAAACATCTCCAAATCGATCGCTGCCTTTTTCTAGCTCTAAGGTAACCAGGCAAGCTTTGTGTCTCTGATTTGGTCGTTTTTTTTTTTTCCCATTAAATATACACTAGTTAATGACAAATATGTTGAAATTTTATTTTTAAATTCTAATTTAAAAATGAAATATTTTTATTATTTTCAGTTATTCAATAGTTCTTTAATAGTTGTTTAATATTTTATTAAAATTTTCTATATATTCCCTAATTTTTTTTATATAAGTTAAATATTTTTGTAGTGTTTCCTATTTTTAGATGTGATTATCATATAAAAACCAGTTTTGAATTTATTACTGTTTTTTTTTTTTTTTTTTCTTTTCTCACTCTTATTTCTTCTCCATTATAAATTATCTTTTGAAATAGGGATTTGGACAAAGCATAAATGAGGTTTTTCAGGAGAGATGCATACAATTTGTTTAGAGATTTTATCATTAAGTTCAAATCACAAATCAAAAAGATTTTCAAGGAAAGAGAATTGGCCGATGAAAATTAAGAAAGGGAAATAGGGGCGAGAGATTTTAAGAAAATGAAACATAAGAGTGAGAAACATTAAAGCCATACTCTTATAAATTCTCTTGCATATATTCCCATGATAGTTTGTTTGTTTTAATTAGGAAATCGTACTGTGATTATAAAATCGATCGAAAAATGCTCTTTTGGAAAGACAGATTGTTCCCTTTTTCATATTAGTTCTCATTGGTGATTATAAAGTGACTCCAAAATGCGTTTCTAAAACCAGGACCATCTGGTGACTAAGTGGATCCCAAATGCAAAGTTACGAAGGTCAGGCCGGCTGTCGGACCAGTAGAACTAGCAAATAGATAATTAAGTACCGGAGCTTATCCGCTAAACGAGTCGACAACTCAATGCTTCAAATTTAGTGAAAATGTTGTCCAGGTTATCGGCAAAAGTGAGTACATATGTCCACCCATTGAAAACTCGAATCGGGTAGATGTCATATTCTTGATTCTATGAATTTTTGAGAACTCTAATGCTACCAAAGAGGAACTATTTGTTACTCTTTTAAGCTCCTGATGCGGTCGTTGATACATTGATGCCCAATGGAGTATTTCCTGCATTCAGTTCTATGCATTTCTTTAAGCAACTGTTGTATATTAAATGGGAATAGTATGGAACGGAACCTAGCAAGAAAAATTAAGTAAACAATCATGAAGGAAAGGACCACTAAAGACAAGGGAAAGTATGTTGTGATCCATATAAACCATAAGAAGTGTCTATCACCGTCTAATCAATGGATTAACGTTGATGGAGAATGGGGGCTAGCACTTAGGTGATGCCTTAGTTCGATGGGTCTAGTTATGTCTCTTATCACTGTACGTCCACTGATATTAGCTGTGACCATGAATTTTCTAAGGTCACATGGATTATACCTCAGAGAGAGAGAGAGAGAGAGAGGATAAAATTTGCATTTACTCTATTAGGCCTACTTAGGAGGATTTTCTTGATGTGGGATTTTCAGATCCAATTTAAGATCTAACGAGTATTTTCAAAAAGTAAAATCATAAAACAGTCGATTTCGAGCATTTACAATCCTAAAGTTACTTGTCATTAAGTGTAAGCCGCATCACCGAAATCATCATCATCAAACCTCTTCCTAACTATTTAACATGACCATAAATGGTCACTATTTGAAATCAGGCTGACTAGAGGTGTGCGTTGACGAGGCTTCAGTCTAAAAGAAAATATATCGAAATTCTTGGCACACCTAAGCTATAAATTTTTAAATATGACAACTAACAGCTAGGGTCAATTGCGACCTCTTTGTACCACAAATAAATGATCTTATAATCCCATAAGCAAATTATAAGTGCATAATTATGCATAATTAAAATCAAAAGTTACAAAATAATAATAATTATCACATGAAGCACTATGTGAAGGCTCTAACATTAAGCAATACCAATTAGACAATCAATTTGAAGGCTATACAAACTTGTCTTATATAAACAAATAAAGATGATAAGCGTAAACATAATCAAAGACACCTATACTTCACCCGCACTTTCCACCAAATATAAGATATTATACCTACCCTTCCTATACATATCAATTACAGTATGCACCCTCCCATAAAAACTGTGTAGACAATTTATATTCTCCTTTCATAGATAGGGTCATATTGTTGATCGTACTTGCAATCGACTGTGTTGGGCCAGTGTCAAAAGATCTCTCTTTGGGAAGAGGGACAATTTATTTATCTTTTATAGCCGTTTTCTTGTTATTGTGTAGTTATGCCACCCTTTCTCTCCAGACATGCTCTTGTGGTTATGAAGATAGAGAGGATGCTTTCAAGTATGATAAAAAGGGGAATGATTTCATGCAACGATTGTATAGTAGTATAATGCAACCATTTTCAAAAACTATATTAGAAGTATTTGTTTGATACAAATTTTTAATTGTACAATCTTTTCATTTTGAAAAACAATCACAAAAGAGAAAATTTTGCAAAAATTCTCTAGAAAGTTTTCATTCTAGCCCAATATATATAAGCCGTCCATTTTATTGAGATGGTTAGATATAGGCTTAAGAAGTATTTTTTTTTTCCCAAAATATTTATATAGAGTTATCGTCATTAGATTAATAAAGCTAAAAAAAAGAAGTGATTTTGAATTTGTTAAGGCCTAGATCTTGAAATTCACTAAATGGATGGTTGAGATTAATTTTTGGATGGGTACTAATTTTGACTATATCCAGGGTGAAAATTGAAAATTTTTTTTCAGTAAAATTAAGTATGATGATGAAGAAAATTTGTGTACAAAATTTGAGATCATACCGATGCTAAAAATATGGTTTTTATAGGATTAATATTACGCTTGTTACTCATTTTTCTTTGCATCAACTCCCTATGCGAGCCATCTAGAATTTCAATCAATTTCCTAAGCCCTAAGATTTCATGCACGAAGCCAATTTTCCATACACTGAAACCGCACAACATTGACCTTTTGACTCGTGCGAAACTTTCACACACTAAATTACTCATCTCTTCACTAAACTCTCCAGCCATCGACTTTAATTCTAAAGCCAAGAAAGTCCCTTAAGAACAAATTACACAATAGTTAATCGACAAAACCCCAAAATGACAAATTTAATGAAGGAGGTAATGCCAAATAAATCCCTTATCGAGCAAGCAAACTTCTAGATGCAATTTGCATTATCCTCCCTGAGTTCCACAAGACACGACTCTGTCAGGTTTCCATCACCACGATACACTAGTGGGTCTCGCATGTTAAAAGATTAGGAGATATTCCACCCTCTCGACAACTCTTCTTTATAAGCATTGTCACTTATTTTTTAATTTTTAAAGGGCCAATATTCTTTACTTTGAGCTCGCTCGCTATAGGTACCAACGGGAAATTGCTCGTCCTGAGATAGTTCTTTAACTTTGACCAACTACACCCGTTGTTGTAGTCAATCCACGACATCTTGATACTTGTCATAGCTTTCCTCCCATATATATATATATATAGTTTATCCCTTCCAAAATGTCTCCCAAGATCTCTTGAATGCAAATAGTAATAAGTCAAAAGGAATTGGTGATATGAGTTGCCATTATTTGTTCGACACCTTTCCTCTATGTCCTTGAAGTATGGGTCAGGCCACACACACCACTTCTAAACCCACCACTTTAACTCTTAATAATTTCACCAAATGAACAAACCGACTAAGAGCACCATCCACCCTATTGCACTCTCCAAACCGATGCCTTAATATCAATGTAAAGTTTTGCACGTCTTAAACTCAATGTCTGGCTATTCATATGTTTGAATGCATCGCGATCGATGTAAAGAACATGGTCTCGATGAATAAGAAAATATCGCCAACGGTGATGAGCTTGAATAAAACTATGTCGTGAGTCAAATATCGCCGCTTTACGATGAAAAATGCAATGAGTCTCTGTTTTTTTACTCGGCACAACTCTATTTCTCAGATGAGATGAGAGGCATCATGATTTACCTCAAATGCGATATTAAAATTAGGCATGCCCGCCTTTGTAGCGGTGGGATTTCATCTATAACCTTCACCTTTTAAGCACGTCGTGGTGAGTGGCACCATAATGGTGCTGAAATTTCAAATGAACCAAACTATAGAAGGAGGCAAGTACATAGGAACTTCGTATTTCAGACATGGCTTTAGGTATGCCCAATCAACCATTGCCTTAACATTATCCGGTCCTTAACACTATTCAGAAACCAAAAATAGCAATACATTTTTTGGATCTGGATCGTCTTTTTATGCGTTTATAGATCTGCTTGATTTAAACTATTTTTTAAGTTTACAATTTTCTAATCGGATGTGACACTAAATTTTCGGGTCATCCTAAAAATTTTGGACATCCAAATTGCATCTTATGACAATTTGGCCTTACTTTGATTGTTCAAGGCTGGAACCTTATACAAACCACACCCTTTTCCTTTTATGATAGGTTAATGGTGGGATTGAAGGATCGGTGAGACATTCCCTTAATGGTGAGATACGAATGGGGAATTCATTTGAGGAATTGAGTGTAGATGAACAGGTGGATCAGTTCAATCCATAGCGCTTTCTTGGACTACAAACCTTACAGATCCGTACCGGTGGTATTTTAGGGTTATAAAAGGGTAGAAATCGGTATGCACGTAAATTATTAAAAAATTTGAGAAATTTTTGTAATATGAAAATTTTAGGAGAATTTTAGCCATAATTTCCCAAACTTTCAAAATAATGTAAGTGATGATTTCCCAAACTTCGACCCGTATCATTAGGGTGGAGAAATAATAATAATAATAATAAGTGTTTCTAGATGAGCCCTAAAACATAGACATAAATTATAAAGCAACCACTAAAAATTGAAGTAACTTTCGCTTCTAAGAGAGTTTGGTCAGAGATGACCCAGTTGATAACTAGGCTGGGCTCCAACTAGAGACAGGCCCATTTAAGCACGGGGCAGCCTGGCCTGTCCCGATTCGTTCCACAGTTCAAGACAATGTTTCAAAAAATAGGTCTGTGATGGAGATCACTATCCAGAAAACCGGTCTAGTTTGGCGGATGGGTAGTTTAGATTGGCGATCTAGCTGAGTGAACTGACCAATAAAAACCAATAAAAAAAAAAATAGAGAATAAGTAACAAAATTTGCAAAAGTTTTAAAAATAAAAGGTCGGCAAGCCAATATTTTGGCAAAATCAGACTGGTCCATCAGTTCCCAATCCGAACCAATTAGTTCTGGTCAAATTCGCCGCTTTTTTAAACACTGTTTTAGAGCATTTATGGGTTTCTTTTTCTTTTTCTTTTTCTCTTTTTGTTTTTTGGGAAAATGGCATTAGTTGGATTCAACCATCTATTGGGAGTAATAAATTTGTCCATTTAGAGCATTGGTTCTTATTTTTAGATTCAACCCTCTAAGCACTATCAGACTTGGCCATGGCTTGCTAAACGTTCATTGCATTTTTCTTATTTTTTATTTTTGAGAAGCACGTAGTGGTTGGTTGGTTTTTAAAGATTTATGCATGATACAAGATGGATGATTTATTATTTATTTGTCCAAATTTATGATCTTAAATAGAATTTTTCATCCAAAATTCATCTCCAATAGTGATTTGGAAGACCGACTTGCAAGAGTAGGTGCGTCCAACCCTGCCCATTTCATAGTAGCCTTAAATTAAATACAATGTCCTGTGCATTTATTGTAAGGTTTGGATTTCGAAAATCAAAACTTACTACTCACAAGATCTTTTTCCTTTACTTTTTTTTTTTTTCTTTTAACAAGAGCATGAGTAGCATATTCTTGTAGGATTACACTATATGCTTACTCCCTCGGCCAAAAGAGTTACTTGGGATGATTTTTTATCTTAAATTGTGGACATTTTTTCAATCTGAAATTTTAAGACCCACTTTAGAACCACCAAATGAGCATTCTAACAAACAAAAAGAAAAGAGTTTCGAGTTCCCAAATATTTAAGTGTTAAACCATCCATTATTTGGAAATATCCTATTCAATCTTTTAACATTTTTTTCAAGCACATCTAATTTGCGTTTTACAACAAGCGTACGCATGAGGTCGGTCATGTGTCTAGGAGGTTACCGAACGAAAAACGTACTCCTAAATAGGATGTTAGCCAAGGGAGTGAATCTACAATATGCTCCCATAGAAGCACATAATCATTAGGCAAAAAATGGAAATGTGTATTTATATTATAGAGTAACGAAAATTGTTTAATGCGGGCTGGATCGCATTTCTACATATGCCGTCCAGAAAGGGTTAAGCATCCATCTAAAAGATGGATACAAGTAGGTATTCCATCTAAAAATAATAGAAACTAACGGTCCAAATGTTTTTTTTATTAGAATTATTATTTCTAGTGTTTAAATTTTATTTATATTTTCATATTCATGATAGATATTACATGTTTTTAAAAATTAAGTCTTAAAATCCATCTCACAAATAGATTTATTAAAAGGCCCACATTTCTACATATGCCGGCTTGGCCGCATGGAAACTAGGTCTAGATAGTAATCCAAATTGTAACTTTTACCAAGTTGCAACTAAGAAGGTCAGTACAAGCAATAAATATGTTGTAGAGTAGTTTCCCACCCACTTTCTTAAAAAACAAAGGTAAATTCATCAAAATACAACTTGCATTTATTTAATATGTGAAAAGTAGTCTATGAGTCCAGGGATGCATTTCTACAATTGTATACCCCAAGGTATTAAAATCCATCTTTATAATGGATGTAAATGTGTGGTCCCTCCTAAAAAGGATAGAATCTAATGGTTCAAAACATTTCTCCAAAAAATTATCATTTTTAAATTTTAAATTTTTTGTTCTCTATATATATTAATGGTTTCCATGTTAAAGATTATCTATATCTAAAAGAATTACGTCCAAACTCGATCTAAAAAATTGATAAAAAAGAGGGGTTGCATATCTATAAATGAGTCTTAGGACTCATAGAAAACTTGTTCTTGAACATTTTACCTTTTTTATACTATTCCAACCCAAAGTGATGTGTATTTTGAAAGGTATTTTGAAATTCAACCAAACCACATAGAAATATGTAAAATAGTGAACTTCTTCCATGTAACCTCACCCAAATATATAGTCCAAGTAACCCATGATCTCAGCTATCAAAGCTTAGTAGATGGTTGAGATGGCTTGAGTCAAGCTTAGTAGATGGTTGAGTTGGCTTGAGTCACAATGTTACAAGCTGGCTCTTGAGCTACACATCTTGATATGATGGCTTAAAATGTTTTATCTTTAATTTTAATTCTATAAATCGTTTTGCATCGAGATTTGGGGCATGCATATATCTGACAGGCGTAGGGGTGTACATGATAAAAATAATAAAAAATATTTTATGTGATGAAATATTATTTTGGTTATATATATATATATATATATATATATAGCAATGATCCAATGCAACTGTTATATCATAGTATAATGAAACAACACTTCTAGAAAACCATGTTTGTGCTATTTGTATGACCCCAAATTTTGCACACACACTCCAAAAACGAATCTAAACCATTCACTATGTGAATTTCAAGATCTTAACCTTTATAAACTCAAAATCATTTTTTTTTTTTTTAATTTATTTTTAACATTGTTCATCTAATGATAATAAAGTCATCCAAAAAAATAAGAAATGGAAAAATCCTTCTAAGACCTAGATCTAATCATCTCACCAAAATAGACTGGTTATGTTAATTGGACTAAAAAAATACTTTCTAGGTTGTGTTTTTAATTTTTTTTTTTTTTTGTGATTGTTCATTAGAATGAAAAGAGTGTATAAATTTTGAATCAAACAAATGGCCATAAGATGGTATTTTAAGGTTGTTGCGTCATATTACTACATAACGGTTGCATGAAATCATTGCTTTTATATATATATATATATATATATATATATATATATATATATATATATATATATATATATATATATATATATATATATTTGCTAGGTGCCCCCCCAAGAAGGAAATGAGACACCCCAAACTTCAGTCAAAAAGTTTTTGTAAAATAAAATTAAAAGTCAAATATTGTTTTGATGTAATATTGTGACGAGCAATCCTAGCTATCGATTTAGATCAAATGGCTGAAAAGAAAAGTATGGCCATATATAATTCATATGTTGTCAGGGCCACACAAAAACTATGTAGCTTTCCCAAACTTCATAGGTGCCTTTTGAAAAAAATTACAAGAAGAAAGACCTAAATGCGTTTAATGCCCTGCCAAACATGCTGTAAGAGTTTTCGAAAAAGAATTGGCGGGGAGGAAACTACCATTCAGGACCGTTATCTGTACAAATATATGAAACTGATGACAAAGTGAAAACCAGTAGCGCTAAGGCTTCCACGTATTTGCTTGCTTAACCAGTAGATCTTTGCCCACAAAAAAAAAAATCAAATGCCTCTTTTTTACCATTCTTCTCCTTCAAACTGCATTCTCCATTTTTCAGGTGACCGCTGCCCTAATTTCCAACCAACATTCCAGCAAAAATGCCGCTTCCCGATTCACAAATGGCCCAAGGCAATAATCAGAGCTCTTCTTTGGTGGCTTCTCTCCCTCTCTCTACAAAGAGCAAAGTTGGTCAGTGGTCATAAACTTTTCGCACTTTGTCACATTGGTTTTTTTTTTCTTATGATCTCAGTGGTTTTGTCAGTCCAGATTGTTAGGGTTTCTTTTCATCCAGAGGCATTTATCAGAGATCTGTTCAGATGAAATCATGGTTTGTTTAAGGCATTTCTTTCTCATTTGGAATAGGGTTTCTCTGTGGCGTATCAATTAGTTTTGGTTTTATGGTTCTAGGGTTTCTTTCATTCTAGGGTATCGGCTATGGTTTTGTTCTTGGGTTTCATGTTTCCACTATGTTCAGGTTACTGACTTGGTTTCTTCCTTTGAAATTATTATTTGTCTTCTTTGACTAAGATTTTGGTCTTTTGAATTTTGTTTTTTCTATCTTATATATATGTGATAATTTTATCAAGTCTTGCTTCCTTTGGGTTTTCTTTATCTTATTCTAACATCAGGCCTTCTTCATACACATCCAGTTTGATTTTTTTGAGATCTACATGCAGAGGAAAGTGATGAGGATATCTTCACCGTTCCTGACATGGAAGCTCCTGCAAATGAGTCTGGTGTTGCAAAGGTAGAAGTCCAACAAAACAAGATTAGTCAGCGCAAAAGGAGCCGTAACCCTGCTGATAGAGAGTACAGAAGATTAAAGAGGTTTTCTCTTTATAACTCTTCGTTATCGTTGCTCGTGTATTGATTGCCAAAAATATCCAAATATAAAGGGTTTTTGCGCATCCACATTTCTGCCACTTTGATTGGTAATTTGGGGTAGTGTAGTTAATTTGTAATGTTTTTTGGGGACTAATATGCATTAGGCACATATGAACTTCTAGTTGAAAGTAGGGATTGATGCGTTAACTTTAGTATGAGGTTGTTAAAAAAACTGTGTTGTCATCATCAAAATCATGCGAGAATCTCCAGTATATTCTTGTGTTTTTTGAAACTCAAATATTTAGAATCTGCATTTATTGGCATTTCAACCCTGTTTCACTGCTTTCTTGCTGTTGTACATAAATATTTTTCTACTGTTTATGAATCTCTCTGCCATAATTCTTTGGACTTGTATTGATAGCATTCTAGTTGACATCAAGTTCTCTTTTTCTCTCTAATTCGCCTTCTGCATTTCCCTACTTTGTATAAATTTATATTTATACTTCTTATCAATGTCCGAAAACGTGGAACCTGAGGAACTCACCATGGCAAGGTTCTGACTTGGTCATGACTCCCACCAAAATTACTGTTCCTTTTTAAGAGCTGTACACACTTGGTCAACACTTAGTAAGACATGGTTAAAACGCAGGTTATCCAAGTCGGTCATTTGGAACCAGCAAGGTGCCCATGCCAAGGCTTTGGCAAGTCCAAGTCAGACTCGCCAACCGGCAATGTGCCGGTTCCAAGACTTTGGCAAATCCAAGTTAGACTCGCCAAGTTTTTACACTGCTTGAAATGGTAGAATTCCCTCCAGGGTGTGGAGATAAGGGCAGGGCATGAACTCCCAATTGTAAATGAAAGGAACCTCTGAATTCTAGTAGATTAGAAGGTGTTGAGTTTCCTATGCGAAAATGAGGAATGTAGTAGTTTCTGTCTAGGCTTCTTGGGAAGTGTGCATTGGTGGGGGAAGGACGGTGTGTTAGACTTTTTTTATCATAGATACCAAGGAATTATTTCTAAAGAGAGGCTCAATTTCAGCTTGTTTAAAATGGACATTCCTTCTTTTTGGGCTGTCGAATGGTGGTTTTGGGACTCACGAGAACCCCATCTTCTGTCTAAGGTAGCCCCAACCACCCCAGGACCTTGTGATGCCTTCCCCCTAGACTGACATTTGCTCTTTGGTGACATGGTTGGACATTCTATGACAATGCCATGTTACATTACATGGACAGTGTTGCTATTATAATTGGAGACAGACGATAAGGATATATATTTTTACTAGAAATATGAAAAGGCAGTATAAGGAAAACAATTGACTTTATAGGCCATAGAAACTTAGTCACTCTCTGAGAAATTGCAATGGTTTCTTTCAGTCACTGTTTGACTACCAACTGCTACCCACCATCTATCATCTTCTATAAAGATTCTTGCCATCAGATTGTAGTTTAATGCTTAAAATTTGGCCCTAAAAAAAAAACAACAAAAGCTTTACCTTTGGCAGAATCTTTAGTGTTAAAGGCTTTAGGTTGTGAAACATCCCCAATAACTACTAAATCTAAATTATAAAAGCTTCTCGGTCATAAAAGTCACAAAAAGGAGTGAACAGCCTAAAGGCCAGAGTCCACTAGTGGTTAAATGTTTCCAAAGAAAGATGCCAGAGTTCTATCTGAAAAGTAAGACTGCCGTCAAGGAGGAACAATTGATAGTGCTTTATTGTGTCTGCCATTGGATGTTCTCTTATGAGCATAAATGAAAAGTTTGTCAGCCTCTTCACTGCATTTTCTTAGTGTGTTCCTACCAGCATTGCTTATTTGATTGGCAGATCTTGCATGTGATTTCTAGCCAGTCTCAAGCTTTCAAACCTATTGCTTTTCAAACTTGTTAGATTATCTATATGCCAGTTAAAACAACTAAATTTGACATGGAAGCAATGGACAATTGCGACAGGGAAAGCCATTGATAATGAACTCCAGATAGTCACATTATTATGAATGGTTTTACCAACTCATAGGAGTTTTTATCCGCAACGTTGATCCATAAGGAACAAATACAATCTCAGCATAGTGTATCTTTTAAGTGAAAGGACTTAATTCATGAAATAGTTTGCAACTTAACCAAGATTTAAAATAATGTTATTTACAATAAGAACAGCCAAGAGTTGTTCTCTGTCACTGTTATAATAGTATCACAATGGTAATAATGGCAGATGGAAAGGGAAATTTAGATAATGTCCTGCCATTACCGTTATATTACCATGGTTCTTTTTGAACATTGGTCTTTATCCAGTTTGGCTGAATGTTTTTTCTATTGGGTATTTCTTTATAATTTTTTTTGCAAATCATGAATATCATCATTGAGATGGTTCTTTCTATTGTTGCT
Organism: Amborella trichopoda; assembly: GCF_054954075.1. Taxonomy (NCBI): domain Eukaryota; kingdom Viridiplantae; phylum Streptophyta; class Magnoliopsida; order Amborellales; family Amborellaceae; genus Amborella; species Amborella trichopoda. The sequence continues at coordinate 66,958,404 of NC_142337.1, read as the reverse complement.
TTGTGGGCTGATTCTGCTGATGTATTCATTTTCTGGCTGGATACAATAATTCCTCTGGTAGTTTTGACCTTAAGTAATTGATATGTGGCTTCTAAATTGCACTCAAATATAAAATTGCCTTCCAAATTTCATTTAAAACCCAGCTGATTTTGATCCCTTTGATACAGTACTAAAGTTGGTGAAATGTGATATCTCAAATTTAAATGTCAGAGAAGTTAGCTTCATGAAGTATACATGTGAAATTTTGTATGTGTAGGCCACAAAGCATTTATACGAGTGATGGTATGGGAAGCCTTTCTCTTTACATTGAAGGCTTTTCCAATTCTGTTTGAGAGTGAGTTCATCAGTTGTTCACTTTTGGAACAATTCCATTTCCCTCTATGTACTTCTTTCACACTTGAGAAATGCGTCTTGTAGTCGCTCGGTGTCAATAATACTCCAGTCCAAAATTGAGGGGTTTCTGAAATGACAGCAAGAAGCTTCTTTCCTGCAACTTTTTTTTTATAATGGAAATTTTGGAAAATTTGCCCATTCTATGGAGAAAAAATTCTCTGCACATTGTTCCTTAGAAATTTCCCGTAATCCTTGAGAGGGAATTGCAGAATTGCCCATTAGTCCCATAGTACTTGCTTGTTACCCACTAATTGTTTCCTTTGGATTTTTCTGCCCCATCCAATATCTTCTAGGTTCATTCTTCCATTATTTTGATGCAACAAAAGAGAAGAAATGCTATTCTGCAATCCCGTTTTCATGTTTATATGAAGGTGAAAGTGTGAGAGTGAAGGACCAATTTATCATTTAAAAGATTTTTGAGAAATTTCCAGCAAACTAGTGCTATGGGTTGTGCTTAATGGAACACGATGGTTGTTTTGAATAAATTTAATACAAATATTGTATGATGTGGGATATAAATGCAATTTTCTTTGCTAATCTGCACTCTCGTTTTCATGTTTGTTTGTGTGAAGGTGAAAGTGTGAGGGTGCGGGACCAGTTTTGCATTTAAAAGATTTTATAGAAGTCTCCAGTAACCTAGTGCTATGGGTTGTGCTTAATGGAACTCTGTGTTTATTTTGCGTAATTGTTATACAAATATGATTTGAGGTGTGTGGTGGGAGTATAAGCATATTGTCTAGTGATCTCTCTCTAGGTTGACTAATTTCTTTTTTTTTTAATTTCCTGAATATTAGTCAGCCAGCATATTTCTTTTTATAATCTTTGTGGCTTCTGTTGCAAAGTGCTTATGCTATGTTTTATGTTGTTTGTATTTTATTTCTATGTGAGGGATAAGTTCAAAGAGGGCATGAGCGATTTATAGGCTTGAAAAGGCATTTTCTTTACAACTTTCTAATGAGGACCTGTAAGTTTTTTATGATATTTGAACATGTTAGTGCTGCATCAATCTAGCTTGTTTGCACTTTCCAAATATAAAATATGCACATCTCTCTGTTTTATTCCTTAATTCTTTTGTTCAGATGTGATTTATGATTATGGATGGCCATCTGTTGTCGCAGTAGGTTGCTGAGAAATAGGGTCTCTGCACAACAAGCACGGGAGAGAAAGAAAGTTTACATGACCGAGCTAGAATCCAAAGCCATTGAATTGCAGGATATGAATGCCAAACTGGAGGAGAAAATATCGACCTTGATCAATGAGAACACTATGCTAAGGAAGGTATGTCCTTCCATACGACTCTCTGTCTCTCTCTGCTTGCATGTCTATCCTGTTTTTCTTATCGGGGGCATTGTCTCATGATTTCCTTAGGTAATCATGAACACAAGGCCTAAGGTAGATGAAAATGTGGAGCCTCTGAAGAACCAAGCTGGACATAGCTAATAATCATACTTCAATTGATTGTAATCTTCCATAGTTTTGTTATGTACAAAATCAGTGCTAAAATTTCATCATAGAAGTGTATCTAGGGGGAATCTTCTATTTCAGTTGTTAGGATTCCCATGTGCAAAGCCCATGGGTTTTAAGATATAGTTGTAGAAGGCTTAAAATAGCTCTACATGTACAATGATGCAAAGTTGCAAATAAAGTAAAGGAACAGCTGTAGGGAGATCCAATCTTGTTATTAAGATCAAAAAGCTTTCTTATGTAAACCAGTAATGAACAATTGGAGAAGATTCTTAATGCAGCAAACTGAAGTATGAGAACATGAAGAAACAAATATGACATGTAGAAAAGAGAAGAAATAAGCTGTGTGTGCGTGTGTGTGTGCGGTGTTTGTGCTCCCTTTAATGCCACACCATATTATCTCTTGTGAGGAACACCATGTTATTGCTAGACAAATAGGCCATAGGTTGCATAAAAGGAAAAATAAATATTGGAATCTTATTCCATGAGAAAAAAATGATTATCCTAAAGGTCTTGAATTTGAATGTTCCGAAACCCTTTTCTTGCCCTCGGAGAAATGCATTCCAACTCCTACCTTTTCTCATAAGACAACATTTGTTTTTCTTCTGACTTGTGCCATCTACGCCAACTTCTCCCATAGCAGAAAAACCACCCAACATAGAAAAATTCTTACTCTTGAGAGAGAGAGAGAGAGAGAGAGAGAGAGAGAGAGAGAGAGAGAGAGAGGTATATCCATATGGGTTGTCTTTGAAGAGTGATGCAGGAATGTTTATGTGGGCTGTCTAAAATTGACCAAATGTTATCAACAAAACTGGTTGGGGTCAAGTCTAATCACAATTAGTTTGACAGCCAGGCGAATCAATAAAGGATATATATATATATATATATTTCAACCTTGTTTAGTCAGTTTAAGCAGTAAAAAAAGGTCAATCCAAGCGGCCATAACCTGTCAAATATTCATATTCATTGATTTTCAACCAAATCAAGTTTTGCTCGAGACTATACTAGGTAAGGCATCAATGAGAAATCTGACTAGTTGGACCAGCCAAGGTAAGGCATCAATGAGAAATCTGACTAGTTGGATCAGCCAGTCCGGTCCAATCCAACATGGGACAAGAATTACAACTATTGTTAAGTGCTTCACTGCCTCCCAATTTCACTTTTATATTTGCACTCTATATACAGAATGAGGCTTCACTGGTCAAAAGAAAAGAAATCTACTGAGCTAATATACTTCACTATTAGGCATGCCCATGCCCATTTCTCAGGAGTTCCACCTTATCAGTTCTGTGTTCTAGTGGTAAATCCAAGCAGCCTACCCATCCATATTTCCTTTCATGAAATGAATATATAGGAATTGTTGACACAGCTTAAAAGTATTAGAGAAACTAGACATTTGTTACGAGCAATCTCTTTTGGAATGGTTCAACAAAACTTGAAGTTGTCATATGTGAAATCGGACGGCTGGGTTACCCCGAAAAAATTTCTTCAAACATTGAGCGGAGGAGCGACATATCCCATCCGCCCCCTTTCACATATGAAGGATTGGGATGATGTTGACTCATCTCATTGTGTACTTTCTCCTATTTTCATAAGACACTGTTACAGAAACCGACCGTGAAATATTGGTTAATTGGTTTGCACATTGAAAATTCAGGCCTAAACGTTCCTATAAAAGGACCCAACCAAATGACAGGAGTACCCGCTCGTCCACAGTGGGTCTAATTACTGAAAGTGTCCCTGTTCATTGAAGAAATTGAACCCTAAACAAGGGCAATTAGGGTAATTTTAAAATATTCTTGGAGGATGTACCTAAATGAAAAAAAGAAAATGAACCCAACAGCTGATGTCGATTAGGATATTTTCACGCCTTCAATAATTTTGTAAGGGGTTTTCACCCCTTAAATGATATTTTCCCTAAAATAATCCTGTGATGCATACAAATTCCATCTTTCATGCAAGTTAAAAATTTACCAACAGGTCTATTAACAATTTCTTTTCTAAAAACTTTGAGGTGGCAACTGTGATGTTTCCCATATTATACAATACATCCTAGCAAGATCTGCAGTCTTCTTCATCAAGATAATTCCACATATTGGGCACTAAAATTAGTGATTGTGACCATGAGATTGTGGTGGGAATTTTCCTTTATATACTGTCTTAGTTCATCAAAGATAATGTTTAATTACACGTTCATCTTGCATATGCTTTACCAATTAAGGATGTGGAATCAAATCGTATTGTTTTTATGTAACAAAGATTTAATAATATATGGGCCATCTCATGAAGAATCTTGACAAAACGTGAAGATCATATGCTGATACTCAACGAAGATCCACACTTTTCACTATTTGGGAGGGTATAATAAAGGAAGAAAGTTGCAATTTTGGAAATAAGAGATCCCCACCCTGTTTTCAGTGCTTAGAGAGTGCTCGTACAGGACCATACTGTACATTTACTCTCTTGGGTAAAAAACGTACAGGACCATACTGCTCGTTGACGCCTTTTTTTTTTTTGACATTTAGTAGCCCAATCTTGTCCTAGTGTGGTCATGTTGGGTCGGATACATGTGCACATAAGCATGAAGGCACATATGCATGCTAAGTTACATCATATCACTTAAACTTTCCCCTTTGAACACCATTGGCCATGTGCAATGGCAAGTATGTACCCCACCCTTGGTGCTAATTGTTGCCACTTAATTTTCATATAGATTAGCATATGGTTTAGGTCCACCCCTCTCATTATTTTATCTTTAAAATTTGGCAGATCCATTGTCACGATCACTGCGATTATGAATCCGAAACAAAAAAAAAAAAAGGAATATTGAGTCTTAGATATGGTATATTTTATACTTTTTTCTAGACCATTCAAAGATCATGAGATCTGCGATGTTTTTGGAGCTGCAAATTCACGATTCAGAGGCATTAATAGTTTTACAGCGATTTGGGATGTGTTCTAAGCCCTAAATCCTTCGAAAACCAGGCTGATGCATGAGCCACCTGACTTACTTTTCCTGTAGTTTGTGCCTAAATACTTGAATTGCACGTAGAGAGAGACAGAGACAGAGAGAGAATTAAAATGCCTAATTTACTTGGTGCAGTAATACTTGTAATATGAAAAAGACCTATAAATTCTTAATCTCATTTGTGAAAATAGGAAGAAACACAAAGTATAACTTAAAATCAAAAGCAATCTAAATACAAAAGAAATTATGATGCCTAAAAGGAGACCAAGGGCAAAAATGAGGGCAGTAACACCTTTCTTTTCATTGAACAAACACTTTCCCTAGTAGTCATAATTAGTAATTAGAGGTAGTTCAAATAATTTCCCAAAGTCAACATGCCTTAACCTTATGGAATAGATTAATATTTGGGTTTAGTGGCATGAGCATAGTTAATCATATAATATTCTTACCCTAAGTAAATGTGTGCACCTCCATTGTGCCTTTCCTCACATGGACATTATGTCTCTCACCTTAGGTGAATCTTGGGTCCCCACTTATCCCTAATCCCTTTTCCTACATACTTGATTAGACACACCATCCTTTTATTCTTATGCCTCTCTAATGCGCCTTTTGACATGATGCTTCTCATAATAATGTGCATGGGAGACTTTGAGAGCCTTTGGAATCTTCAAGTGATGGTGTTCACCCATTAAATATCCCTAAAAATCTTGCATTATAGTATACGTGGTTGGCATTTTATATTGGAAAAGGTTCGTGTATGGCCGCGGCTTTTAAAGCTATGGGTCAAAATCTTGCTCGAAATTGTTGTTTTGATGGTAGAAAAGCATCATGTTGATCATCTCGACCTTGAAAAAAAATATGGATCAGGAAAAAATAATAATTTAAAGCCCTAAAAATAATGTATATTTTAATACATTGTATGGATTGCCCATTTTCAAGGGTTTACCTATCCACTAGGAGCTTCGAATTTCATGATAAAAGGCAGAAATCAATTTATATCATCTCAGGGATTTCTAGTGCATGTGCTGCATTTCTAGCAGGGATTTAAGGTGTGGCTTGACTAAGGCCTAGGCCTTATGGTGACAGCACCATTTTATTCAAAATGAAGTAAATAAATATTTTTTTTAATTGTGTTCCTCCTTTTATATGGTTACAAACCGAAATGTCACCAAGTCAATTTTTCACTTTGTTTAATTACTTTTTATTGGGTGGTTCTAGACAAGCAGGTCAATGATGTAGAATGTGATGAAAGAACCCTGTCATTCCCCACTAAAACAAAAGCATAAGACACAATTATTCAATTTTTTGGGGGACAAACAACCATTTCAACAAGACATAAGATTGTAATCAATGCATAAAAGGGTGAAATCTATGTCATTACTTTCCTCATTTAGAAGTAAAGGGAAATAGAAAAGAATTTACATATATAAACAAAGCATAAAGACTTCCCAATTCAGAAGATAAATCTATTTATTATATGTATAGACAACTCATGATTACTGCGACTTAGTTACCATACTAGTATTTGGCCCATGTAAAAAAGGAGGTGGCGCAAACAACACACAATAACTGGTAGCTAGTAGCCTTTTTTTTTTTTTTCTGCTCTTTTTTGCCCGGATGAGAAAGGAAGATGGTTGCATTAAGTTGGTAGCCAATGCAAAATATTTGCTACATCTCTATCATAAATTATTATCTAGAATAGTAAAACGGGATTTGTTTAGTAGACTATAAATAGTTGGAATAAAGCTTAGATGATAACGATGAGTTGTCTAAAACTGATGATCTAACGACTTGTAAGCACACGAAAAAAAAAAAAAAAAGAAGCAAAACTGATATGTTCTTCTCATGTCCCAAACAAAGCACTACTAGTTTTACCCTTTGGAAGTGAACCAACCCATAACAGTGGTCATGTTCGGTAAGAAAATCTAAATTTCTTCTCTTGGTTAGTTAGGATTCAAGGCCAATACCACAATACATTGGCTCTTTAGCTTAAACTACTAAGCCAAGAGGCTGATGGAGCATAAGGGGCATCGATCCTATCAAGGGTTTAAAAATTAGCTGTTGCATGAAAATAATGGCCGTTACATAGCGAATGGGTTGAACCTGTTGTTTATGATCTATGAACTTAATGAGAAGTGGACCAAGAACAGGGTCGTGGAGGTAAAAAATCCCTATTCTTTCTTTTCTTTTTTCATAAATCAGCTATTATAAACAATCTCATCACTGTGACATGGAGTCTCAATTTATATTGGAGATTTGGGGATTGTATACTATTAATTATGAGTGTAGGATGAGTGTAGCTAAGATGAGAATGTTGAGTTGGATGAGTGGCAAGACAAAAAATGATAGAATTCGGAATTAATACATTTGAGAGAACTTAAACAGAATATGAGATAAAACAGCAGATGGGCTGGCCATATGCAGTGTAGATCGAATACAACACCAGTTAGGAGGTGAGATTTGGTTTAATTGGAAGGCTCTAAAGGGTAACGGGAAGGCTCAAAAGGACATGGATGGAAGTAGTGAGAAATGACATGTGACTTATGGTCTCATTGAGAGTATGATCCTTGATAGACCAGAATGATAGAGCATGACTCGTGTAACCGACAACAAATAGTCGGAATAAGGCCATGATGATGATGATCATAAGAGTATTAATTATAAAAAATGGATGGAAACTACTCTATGTTTTGTAAAAAAATGCCCTTATTTTCTTTAGAAGAAGAATTAACCCATTTCTCAAATAATTTCTTGAGGTTTTTAATTTCTCTCCAATCAATGTTATCTTCCATGGTCCGGTTATTTTCACATTTCTTTTTCCCTATTTCCCTTTCTAATTCCATTTGTTCCCTTTTCGCTAAAACGCCGATTTTCTTGTTACCGTTACAAACATAGGAAACCCTGATCCGTTTTCTTATAGGCTTTTTTAAGCCAAACTCAATGGCAACTTATATCATTTTGAACCATATACTCATTTTGTTTGAACAGGAAGAACTAAAATTACACCATGCACAATAGTATAATTACCTTCAAAAATATAATAAATCATTTATTTTTTGCTAGAATAAGGCTGTAATTACCTTCAGTTGTCCGTATGTGAAATCACATGACATAGATGTCGAAAAAAAACAAAATTCTCAAAGTCGTATAAAAGTATGATACACCCCCGACTGCTCATCTACTCGTTATCGTTATGGACAATTGTTACTTTGTCGTACCAAAAGTAAACAGTCGTACCCATTCTCTGTAAAGCGTCAAGGTTACTCATAGAAGTATGTTGTGGTGTTTACAATATCCATTCTAGATGGACAATGTAAATTTGGCATATCTTTGAAAACAGTGTCAAAATTTATACCATATAACTAAATTAAACGATATATAGATTAGTGCAGCCTCAGATTGGTGGCTCATACAAACAAAATTATTACCTTCTCTATCCAGTGCGGTTTGTATAGAGTGGAGGCTTTAAACAATCAAATTAGAGCCCACCTTCAAATAGTATTGGGAAATATGATTTCAATATTGAAAATCTTTATGATAGCTTTAAAATATATTTTCATATTTAATTATAAAAATTTAAAGCTTCAAAATAATGTAGATTGAGCAGATCTATGAAAACTTAAAAATTGACGGTCCAAAAATGCTTTACAAGATGAACTATTTCCAAACTTGAAATCCATTTTTTTCTCATGTCCATGCATCTTGATGTCGAGACGATCAATTTGAGGATATTTGGGTATCAAAACAACTTATTCTAGTGAAATTTTTGAAGTGGACTCTAATTTGATCGTTTGGAGCCTCGGCTCTATATAATTTTTTTCTATCCCTAAATAGAGACAGGTTTTTATTTATGTAAAAAGTTTATATAGAGCCGAGGCTCTAAACTATCAAAATTAGAGCCCATCTCAAAAATTTCAGTAGAAGATGTTATTTTGATGCTCAAATATCCTCAAATTAATCATCTTGACACTAAGATGCATGGACAAATTTTCCAAATTATGAAAATAATGCATTTTGTAAGGCATTTTTAGATTGTCAATTTTCAAGTTTGCATAGATCCGCTCGATCAGCGACAGATGTTTAAAGCTTTGACTTTTATAATTAGATATGAGAATATATTTTAAGGCTATACCAAAGAATATTTATATTAAAACTACATATTCGGTGCGTGGCGCCACGGCTCCATACAAACTACACCCCGATGCCCTTGATTTATTGGAGGAACTAAATTTTCAGCCAAAGATGTCATGCGTTCGCCCTTCACTTTTGGTCTTTCAAGCGTCCACAGAATGAGAACCCTACGATGCACCGTTGTAGCTCAAGAATTCAACGGATAGATCTCGCCCTGACAAGTACGGCCCTTATCGCTGATCGCAACGGACAAACTTTGGGCACGTGGAAGGCGGATAGGAGACGAGGAGTGCGTAGGGGGACGTGGGGCCAGAAAGTACCCAATTGAAAGGCGACAGCACTTTGCCGTATCCGACGTGGACCGTACTGGAGACGTAAGCGGATGTGTGGAAAAGGGATACAGTGCGGTATCTGTCATGACGCTTGACACTGGTGGGTCAGCTCACCATCCCACGGTGCGGTGCGGTGCGGTGCGGTGCGGTGAGGTTCGGTGCGGTGAAATATAAGGAGACGAGAGCGAGAGCGAGAGCGAGAGCGAGAGAGGCGTCTCTTTCTTGTTTTATAAGGACGATCAATCATTAAGGGGGAGAGGAGCCATTCCTCTCTCTCCCCTTAGCTGTTGGTGGTGTTCATTTGCGGCCACCATGCATTAATTGAGGCCCTTTTCACCACCCCACGTGACTTTCAATCTCTCTCTCCATCGCCATCCTGCTGCAACTTAACTGAAAAAGACCGGCCCTCCCTATTCTTGAGAAGTAGACAAGAGAAGAATGATAAAAGCCCTAAAGATGAAAAACCCTCCTCTTCAATATGTTTGGTCACTATCCTCTATCGGTCGTACCTTCAAGAATTAAATATTTTTTATTTTAAAAATTAAAAATAAATAATTTCAAAACCCCAACTTAGAGTTGGCAATTTAATAGTCGAAACTCGAAACCAATTAACCCTACCAAACTAAAACTGATCAAACATCTATTTTTTGTTTTTGAATTAGACTAGCTAAAGTAATCGTTAGCAATCTAACCACGTGATCCACCTCAATATTGATAACTACGAGATTAAAAGCCCTCCTCTCTCTTTAAGATAAAAAACCCCTTCTCTCTCTCTTTTTAAGTCAATGGAGGGATTGAAAGCTTGAACAATCTCTCTTTCAATTGGGAAAGATATGATCTCTCTCTTTCCTTGCACCTACTTGTGGCACCTTTGATTACACCCATCAAAAGAAAGCCAACCATCCATCGCTCTCCAATTTATCACAAAAAGAGTCACTTCGCTCTTCTCATGCCTCCCATATTCCTTCTACCCAATAACCACCATTCTAGAGCTTCGATTCACATCCCAAACTGTAACACCCAAAACAAGAAAGGGTAAATGAACCTATTCAAGAGCTCTCTCTCTCTCTCTCTCTCCACCAAATTATCACCTCTCTCTACCTTTGACGATGGAAAAACATCGAATAGACCGCTCTGCTGATGGAATAGTGTAGGACCGATGATCCATACTGACATTAGGAGACCAAGATGATCGACATTGCAATGAATTTTTCCTTTTGTTGATAGAGCCAAAAATTTAAACACATATATACCTAATCTACGCGCTTCAAATAAAAACACGTGCGAATAGAAAAAAAAAATCTTCCAAAATTATTCCGGCCATCAAAAGATCCCAAATTAACATTATACAATTTACTTTCGAATTTTCATTTCACTCAAGTACTCCATTGAAAAGTAGGTAAAATTACAAAAAAACACCCTAAAATGGACAATCTATGTAACTTACCTCCACCCCAATCTTTTCTCTCACGTTTTCTCCCAAAACAACCTTTCCTCGCAAAAACCCCCAAAGGTAAAAAATTGTTATTTTTTTGACGGAAATACCCTTTCCATACAAATCAAATCAATTCACGAGTCTCAAGTAGCGTACTGCTGGAGCTTGTCTTCACACTGTCGAAGTGCATTCTCATAATGCCGGAGTGCTATGGCTCAAACCTGCAATGCTGGAGCACACATTCAGAATGCCGGAGCGCTTGTTTATACTACCGAAGCGCGGTTCTCCATTGTTGGAGCGCTGTGGTTCTAAAGACTTCATTGTCGGAGCACGTCTTTGCACTACCGGAACGAGTTCTCATAATGCCGGGCCACTACGGCTTAGACCTACATTGCCAGACCACACATTCAGACTACCAGAGCACGTGTGAAAACAGGAAAGAGAAGACCGTGTTAAAACAAACAATGGTAGTTTAGTCTTATTTGATGCTACCTTTGGGTTGGGGGGTTATTTGCAAAGAAAGTTTGTTTGGGGGATAAAAGTGAGAGAAAAAATTGAATTGGGGGTAAATCTCATGACTAGTCCTTTTTAAGGTGTTTTTGACGACTCTCCCTAAAAAGTATCTTTAGAAATACCTAGATAACCATTTTTCATGGTTGGAAATTTTACCTACCGTATCATTTGGTTAGGAGTTAGGACTTCCTAAATGGATCAAATTACTATAAAGCCCCGGGTTCCCAATCCTGAACTTGGGTAATTTGGAAGGTTTTGAAAATATTTTTGAGGAAATACCCGACCCAATGGAATTCTTGACCCTCTGATGTTACTTGAAATATTTGACCCATTTAATGGTTTTGGTATATTTATGAACCCTTAAATGATATTTCCCTAAAAATAGAAAAAGAAAATGTGTACACATAAAAAACTAAGCCAAAATTTGTAAGCACAAGCCCTAGGTCATCTTAGATAATACAAAGTGGCCTTCCAGCCTATATTGTTCCATTGAACGGGTAGCTTATAAAAGGAAATTTGTTGTATGCATCAGGGGGGGCGAACATCCACACTTAGTCCCCCCAAGAACAAAACATCCGTATTAAAAATGGATGCATGTGGTGGTCCCTACAAATTTTTTTTTAAAAAAACTAATTATGTAAATATGTCTTTCATAAAATTATAATTTTTAGTTCTTAAAAATTTAAATTTGTTGGTTACTGATCTCATGTTGGATATTAAATATTCCAAAAAAATTAGGTCAAAAAATTATCCCCAAAATGGAATTTTAAGAGGTTTGACTCATTTCTATATACAAGTCCAAGGAATCGTAAAAACGGAGTCCCTCATAAAATCTGTATGATCTTGGGATTATTTCTCTCTATGGATAAAAAAAAAGGGACATATCTAAGGTGCCCACTTTATACTATACAAGTAAGGGATACATCTAAATTTTGCCAAAAGATATAGTTCTAGGGTAAAAAATCTTATCATGGCTTAAAATTTGAAAATTCTAAAAACACGTACACAATGAGCAATTCTATAAGCACTATTATCCAAATAACTTATTACAATATGCACTATTTTATGATTTGATATTTTTTTTTTCTTTAAAGTCGTATATCTCGAGGTCAATTGGAAGGTTTTCTAACTTCGAAATACTCTTTTCTACAGGAATTTTAAGATGCACCTTACTTCTACATCATAAAGTTACATTGATATAAACTTTTCAAAAGTATATAAATAGACTTTTTACTTCTTCTTTTTTGAGTAATTTAGTGGAGAAGACATGCCTTTTACCCTTTTTTTTAAGTAGATTAGGAATTAATTTTTTTTGGAAACTATCTCCATACCCCCCATTTTTAAGTTTTATATCTCACTAGATCCAAGGTTTCAAAATATATCTAAGTCATAGAAATTTTAAATCTTGTATCTTCTAATCCCCTGAGCTAACTTTATCCTTTTTAAACCTATTTTTTTATCCCAAATAAATATAATAAAAACATATCATTTTTAAACATCATCATTTCTCTCTATTCAAGGGATTTTCCCTTAAATCTCTCTATCTATGGCTTTTTCCAAACCCTCTCTCTTCCTATTTTTCCACTCTTTCTCTCTCAAAAAGAATTTTTCGAACTTCATAATACAACTCCAAGCCATAGAATTTGACATCTAATGACTAGAATTAGCTGTAACCTCTTTGTAAGATATATAAATGGTCTCATTCTATACCATCCCATGAACTTCTTTCTAAAAAAAAGCCATTAGCCCCCCTCTCTCGCTCTGTGAAAGGGGAATTACTTACGTACCCCTGAACTTTTCTAACAAGTTAGTCAATATGTGCCATCTCTTTTTGATTGAATAGAGATTGACACGGCATATTCTCTTCGATCGACCATGTAACATTACATCGGTATTTATGGAACTTCCCTCTTATCTTTTCAACTAACTCAAAACGGCGTTCCCCCATCCCAAGGAATTCCCTTCTCATGCATAAAGCCCATAGAAACCTTACTTTGCCTCGTATTATTACTTACCATTTGTGTCAAATTGACCGATTGGGATAAGGCTAGCTCTATCTAGGGTTTATCATGGATCCTATCCCTTTCTCCTCTTTATTTATTTAAGGCTACCTCTATCTAGGTTTTATAATGTAATTTATCCTTCTTCTCTTTTCTTTTTTTTTCTTTTTTTTTTTTTTTTTTTTTTTTTCTTTCTGTTTTTTGGGGGTGGGGGTGGGGAATGATGGGTGCTATATTATTTGAAATCCACTCTTTAGACTTAGGTTATGAATGTGTTTGTAGAAAACATCTCTCCATAAGTGTCTATTCTAAGGCCCCATCACCCCTTGAAGATGGAAAGAAAAGCATAGTGGAAGTTTCCTGAACTTAATGATGCCAACAAGGCCATGTTACAAGGAAGGTTTGATGTATCTATGGTGACACATCCCTGAGGATTTTGGTCACTCCTGCCTTTGGGGGACCCACTCCTATTTCCTTCATGCCGACCGACGGCTAGGATTTGTTGTTGGAGCTAAGTGGACCACTCGGATACTTTCTTGGAAAGTATTGGGTCCACAGACAACCAAAACTGTTTAAAAATAAAGCTCTTTGTTATCCACTCCTCTATGGATTAGATGGGAGGGGGCCTTGTGCTTTGATACATACACTGCATGTATATCGTAGATGGTCAGGGGACGTTATAATAGAAAAATGGCCGTTGTATTTGCCTATCTAATTGAGAAAACAACGGCTGATATTTTTGGGGTTTAGGGAGCAGTCCACCCCTGAATAACACAAGATCCCCCTCCCTTTCTCAATCATAATTCATAAGTGGCATCGAAAAGAAGCCAACGGTGACTCTCAGGAACAGGAACCCTAAAAAAGGGTAGGCCATAAACTTAACGGGGGGGGGGGGGGGGGGGGGGGGGTTATCCCTGACACGTGTGAATGAATACACTAAATTTGCACGTGTGGTGGTGAGCACCCATGTTTTTAGCTTTACGTACTAAGCTTTCAAGGACCCCATTGTGGTCAATGTATAGTGGGGGGTAGCGTTATCGAGAAGGGCCCCTTGAGGGGCTACTTTTTGGCATTACCCTCTCACTCCTTACTACACCACCACCTTGGAGAATAGTAAAAGGTGCAGGCCTTCTCAATTCTCTCTCATAGGATCCAAGTTGGGATCCATCGGTCCCGTCCACCAAATTCCTTGAGTCACTCGGGATAACCTAATCTTTGCTCGAAATGCCCAAATACTATAAAGTAAAGCTTCCTATAGATAGATAGAGAGAGAGAGAGAGCTGATTGCCAAGTATATATGGAGAGACCTCAAATAGAAGTCCTAAGTTGGAAAGACTTCTACTTCGATCACCTTCACTTCTTCGAGATGTATAAATATAAAAATATAAATTTCAAGTCTTAAAAATAGTGCATCGTGGGATAAGTCATATAGACCATCTATTTTCAAATGTTTATAGATATGTTCAATCTAAATAGATTTGAAAATTTTTAAATTTTATAATTAGAGTTGAACATGATTTTCAAGCCATCGTAAAAGTTTTCGACACGAAAACTATATCTTATGGCAAAATTTAAAGGTGCACCTTACCTGTATAGTATAAGCACACCCTATACGAATCCCACTAGATTGACAACCAATCTAGAGAGAGAACCGACCTAGTCTTTGTTTTCTCGAAAGTCTAGGACTCCTATGCCTTGCCGCCGGTTTCAATTCCATATAACTTTCAAATTAAAAGGAATTTATAAATTTCTGCCTCATCACCGGTGTCAATTCCACGTAACTTTCAAATTACAAGGAATTTATGAATTTCTTTTTAAGACAACTGAGGCATTTTAAGCCAGGAAAATCGGCATGCATTCGTACAAGAGAAGAGAGCTCTAAACCTGAACGGTCCAAAAATCCCTTGAGAGCCAAATACGTACACAAGGAGATAGCACCAACTGCAGTTGGGTTTCCCAACGGCCCCAGCTGTATCGGCCGCTGCCACGATCTCGGCTTACCTTTGATTCAAATCATGGCCTCTAAGTTGTCGTCCGGGGCCCTGTCGGTGCTTGTCTTTTCAAGATCACACCCAATACTTCCCTCATACAAAGATGTTAAGTCGAAATTAAAGGGAAAACGAGAATTTAGAAAACAAGTGATTGGAGATGCTCATGGGTCCTCCATGGCCAGGATGTGTATGGATCTCAATCTCATCTTAGTAAGTTGTCGGCGACCAAATCATAATCATAGGGAAACCAACATGACCACCACCGTTGCCTATCAAGCCCCCACAATGGCCACCTCCATTGCCTTTTTCACTATGACTTTTGCTAAGTGGGTCTTTGCCATTGCTTAGAGAACAATCAATTAGCTTATTGAAAAACATTAATTTCACTTTACAAGTAAATGTCTCCTACCTTCTCAAGCTTAAGTCACGAGAGCATATCTTTCTAGGGATATTTACCAAACTACACCCATGGTTTCAACCATTTAATGTACCCGATTTTCTTTTTCATCGAATAAACAACACATCAATTTGGGGTTTCAAATCGGATTGCACGTAGGGGTAAATTGTTAAAATTGTTCAACTTTTAGCCATATTTTGACAAATTTTCCGTTCTTTTTATCTCATGGACCTTGAGCATTTGTCACAAGATAGGTAAAAGGAGAACCAATGGGTGTCTCATGGTTCTCTTTACTGATTATAGATACAAATGTTTTTATTTTGTTTGGCTATTATTCTCTCTTTACTGATTGTAGGCAGAAATGTTTTTATTTTGTTCGACTGTTTTCCTTTATCCTTATGGAATTTAAGCTTTTGTCTAGGTAAATTAGGTTGTGAATATTAAAGTTTTGGGGACTGGGGTTCAATACTTTGTTGTCTTGACCTAGGATTTCTCTCTAGGGCATAAATGATGTGTACCATTAAGTAGGCTTCTTTTAGGTCAGCGGGTTCTCCACCCTTACCATTTTTCACTTAATATGTCAAATTGGGCCCCCCAAAAGAGCCCCCCTTGTTTACAAAAAGTAAAAACCCACAAAATCACATATTGAAATGAGCTTGAGAGAGGGGAGAGAGAGACTTTTAAGAGTGCTAAAATATACATATAAAATGGTTGGGTACATTGACAAAGGTGGTTAGCTACCCTATGATAAGGTCACGAGTTTTTAATGAGATTCTTGGGGTTTTGCAATATCTTTTTCTATGGTTTTATTTGAAATCTTTTTGGATATATAGGGAAGAAGAGTACATTGCAAAGGTCAAGACACCTCATAATACCCAAGAAGAAGACAATTTATTCATCAAAAAGTATGAATTAAATATTATGTTTAGAGTTTAAAAAGCATGGATGTGGGAAAAAAAAAAAGAATTAAAAAAGGAAGATGCCTTTTAGAAGCTTGGTTGTCGGGATTCCATGCAGGCCTAGCATGGAATATTTGCCTTCCAAAACCCATAAAAAAATTAGGGAAAAAATAATTAGTAGGAAGGCATCTTTTTATTAATTCCTTAATTTCAAATTGCAATAGGAAATATATCTTTTATTTTATTTTATTTTAAATTTATGGGATAGAGCGCATGAGTACTATTGACTTTGTTTGATAATGCAATAAAAATGTCGGCATAACGTGTTTGAGAATTTCTAATTGTAAAAACTCAAAAAGGAAACTAGTAAGCATGGGCCCTTGTATGTACTGCACTGTTGACAAAATGCTAAGCATTGGACTCAATATTTTATTCTCCCAATCAAAAGGAAATCACAATTATTAGGTTTTACCATGCACAAAAGGCATGCGTTCATATGTGTGTGTGTGTTTTTTTTTTAATTGTGGGGAGGGAGAGAGAGAGAGTGCAAGAGAACTGCATTCATTTGTGTGTATGCGTGAGAGAGAGAGAGAGACCTACATTCATGTGTATGTGAATCAGAGAGAAAAGAGAAACCTGCATTCATTTGCGTGTGTGTGAGAGATGCATTCTTGTCTGGAACTCTGGATGCGTGTGTGTGTGAGAGAGAGAGAGGCTTTTAATTGTGTGTGTTAGAAAAAGAGAAGGTGGGGGGTTTCTTTTGGGAAGATTGAAAATCTTGGAAAAAGTTGAGAAAGGAAGAGCTATACAGTCTAGGAAAAATCCTGAAATTTCAAAAGAAACAAAATTATTTTCTATTTGCAATCCCCTTTCTAAAATTTAAATATCTACAAATTAATTTTTAGAACGATGCGAAAAAAACTACAGGATAAAAAAAACGAACCAAGGAATGCACTTGAACATTCAATTTTCTAGTGGGAATGAAAGAAAATAAGTCTGGCTTAATTATATGGAATGCTCCCTGACAGTCGTTGGATCATGTTGTTATGAAGAAGAGCCCTTGGATCATATGAAAAGACTCATCAAATGCTCTTGAGAAAATATACGACATAAAGCCTCATTGATTCCCCACCCCACCCCCTCCTCTCTCTCTACAGACATTCATATCCGTATGTTTATCAATGATTGTAAACCTGTAGATGTAATATCTAACCCATTTACAAGTTCTCTGATAATGTGAACTTTGATGGGTATTTTAAAACTGAATAAAAAAATTAAAAAGTTTATATAAAGCTGCAACCTTACCTCTACATCTACCGATGCACCTTAAAAGTCCATCGGAAAAGATAGTTTTAATGTTTTAAAACCCTTTGATTGGACATCTTGACATCAAGATATATGACCACGAAAAATTTTAAGTCTAAAAAATAGTGCATTTTACAACATATTATCTACACCGTCCATTTTCAAGATTTTCATGTGTTTATAGATGCATTTGATTTTAACCATTTTTTAAATTTAAAATTTTATAATTAGATATAAAAATAGATTTTGAGATAATCCTAATAATATTTTACATCAAAATTATATACCATGATAAAATTTGAGGCTGCACCTTACCTCTACAGCTACAGATGCATCTGTATGCCAACTGCACCCATAAAAAAATATAGTAGAATGTTAAATATTTCATCCCTCCTAGGTATTTTGATAAATTGCCCCTTACCTTTTGGAATTGTACAAGAAATTGTAATTAGTTCAAAAAAGACGTTATACTTTTGTGCCTCTGAATGTCAGACTTCACATCAGAACTAATAAGTGAGAATAACCGTGACTTTTTTGTACCAAATATAATTGATCTTCTAGCATACTTTCTATACATAAATCATCAAAGTACTATGTAAGATGCATAAGATGTAAACCACAAAGCATAAATCATCGGAGTACGATGCACATGTAAACTTTGTCGGAAGATGCAATTTTGGCATCTAGAATTCTTGGGATAGCCTGAAATATATTTTCGCCATTGTGAAACTTGAAACTTTAAAAAAAGTGTAGCTCGAGCATATCTATAAATACTTGAAAATCTTGAAAATGGCAATCTAATAATGTTGTTACAAGATACACTACTTTTTATACTTTCAAAGGGAGTATTGTAGTACTATTTTTTAGGACTTATAGTTCTACTTGATATTCTTTTGTGCTTCTTTTAAAAAATCCATGCATCTCATAGTCGAGATGATCGATTAAAGGGCTTTCTAACATTGGAATAACTTTTCCAATGGGTTTTTGAGGCACACATTACTTCTATTTTAAAAGGTTGCCACTTTATGTAAACTTTTTCCGGTAATAGATAGTTTTTGTTATTTGAATGGATGGTGTCGATTCTTACTAACACCATATCTCCATTGCAAAATGCTATTTTCATCTTAAATATTCTTCTAATTGATTTTTTCGATATCGAGATGTATGAATATGAAAAAATAAACATAAAAATAAAAAATAAAAAATTGAGTCTCAAAAATAGTGCATCTTGCAACATATTATCTAGACCGTCCATTATCACGATTTTGATTTTAACCATTTTTGAAGTTTAAAATTTTATAACTACATGTGAAAATAGATTTTTAGATAATCCTAATAATTTTTTACAACAAAATTATACGTTGTATTAAAATTTGGATGTGCGCTGCAACTTATAGAAACCTCATCATATTATCGACCAAATACCGCTATTTTACAGATTTCGGTATTATCCTCGGAAATTTCCTTGTATTTGAGGGCATTGCGGGAATAACGTTTAAGGGTTTTGCATAACAAAAAAAAACATTTAGTTTATTTAAATTTCTTATTTTGGGGGAGATAGAGGTCGAACTCTTCCGTTATGATATCCGAAATTTCGGACCGAAATTTTTGAAAGAAATAAATACGAATTTTTCGTCTCATGTCACCGACGCTACTCTGGCCTCTATTGATGCAATAAAATATAAATAAAATAAAAAAAGCCATTTTATCGACAAAATAAAACCAACTTTCCAATTTATATAGGAGGAAAAAAGAACAAAATAAACGAAACTTGGACATTATCCTTGGAGAAACCAAGCGAAATAAATGTGATCAGTTGTTTTTGTCGGTGGAGAAAATAAAATCGAAAAAGAAAAAATAAAGAATCTGATTTTAGTGGCCCCTCTATTGAAAGAAATTCAATTTTCAAATTATTTCTGTTAAGTTTTTTACCCTTTTTAATGGGACATGGCTGCTAATTTCACAGTTACCAAAGTGGAGAAAAAATATTTTTATTTTATTTGTATCTTTTTATTGTCTATATACTATCCGAGCAAAAGAACAAACAAAACAGAGTAACAATGCAATAAAATAAGAACAAATGTTTTGTGAGTCAGCGGACACACTAGCCCGCAGAATCACAAACATCCATCTTAATATGAAGATCCACAACTAAAGATTCCTATCCGATGGATAGGAAAAATTCTCATAAAAATATTTTAAATATTTTATTATATTTTATTGTTTATATTCATGATCATCATTGTAGATCATGGATCACTACAAATTTGGATCCAATACAAATAATGGGTATTCAAGGGATCCCGCATAAAAATACTATAAGTCGGGGGACCCATAAAAAACTGGATCCATTGGTTTTTTTTTTTTTTTTACTGCAATTTCTGCCATGAAATTGATAGTCTAGAGACGTATTGGCAATCCAAAGGTAGTGACAGGAGACAGCTAAGGTTCCAAGTATTTTATTCATTTTAATTTTTTCTATGTATTGTAGTATTTTAATCTTTTTCTTCTTGAGTCTGGGTAGTACTGGGTTCTTGATATAGGTTCCAAGTATTTTAATGGAAAACATTTGATTTAATATTTTTATGTTTTTATTGAGTCTGTGAAGCTTTGGGTTGCTGATATTCAATGAGATAGAAGGTTTTTGGGGGCTGATATTTATTTATTTTATTTACTTTTTAATTGTGATTTTAGAGGTTTTATTATTGTGGGGCCTTAGATAGGCTGGAAACAACAGGGATTGATCTTCTTTAACAGTAATTATGGGGCCATTTCAGTAAATCACAAATAAAACATGGCTATGGAGGCTGTTAATTTTTTTTCATCCTTTTATGTCCCCTGTTTTTTTAATTGGGAACTATTCATTCCTTTGAGTACAGTGTGGAATTATATGGGTTTTGGGTACTGTAGACCTTCTAATCATTGAAGCAAATAAAATTCAATTCAAAGATACTGTGGAGATTGCAGAATCTTTTTTTCCCATGTATTTTTAGAGAGAGAGAGAGAAGGGCTCAATGGTATTTCTACTAAGGGTGGGTGGGGGGTCACTTGGTATTCTTACTGGATTGTGTTCATAAATGAGAGAGAGAGAGAGAGAGAGAGAGGTTCACTTGGTATTTTTTACAGATACACAGAGAGAGAGAAGAGTATAACTGTCAACTGAGAAATAAATTGAATTCTCAATCCCCAGAATACTGATAGAAATGATAAATATTTCTTAATTTGGTCTATTTTGGTGACACTGAAAAAGGTTACTGAAATGAGCATAATTCCATTGATCTCTTGCCCCAAAACACCATGGTTTCTCAGCAATTTTGACATTTTCTGCCAAGAATAATCTGTTCCAAATTTATTATTATTCCTTTATTGTAGTTTACCAAGAATAATAAACTGGTCTTTCTAATATTTTAAGGTCTTCATATAATTTACTCTTTTATATTTTCTAAAATTGCAATGTCTACACTCTACATATAATTGCTGATATATATATATATATATATATATATATATATATATTGTCTCTTTTATTCCTCCCCCATCTCCCTGTCTTATATAGGACTATTCCTAGCTAATGTGCACACAGCTGTTTGCTTAACACCCAATTTAAGTGTATAATGTAAAAAGATTCCATAATTTTCCTTTTTGAAAATTTTGAAATCCATGTAAATATTTTTTTCCTTCTTTCAGAAATGAGACATTTTTATCTAAATTACTTCAACGTTTTGATCTTTTACTGACTTGGGTATTAAGCATGGCTAATATATCCTTGGGAGCCTCAAGGATCTTGCTGTTTTTTCTCTTAAAATATCATCAAAATTGTCCCACCATTGCTGCAACAGACATTAATACTTGGAGATTGATGAGACATTTGCAACTCAGATTAATAACCCCTCTCTCCATTCTTTGCAAACCTCAAATCCAATCACCCTCTTGACTGTGACTCTTTCTTAGTCCTCTGCAACTCTAAAAGAAACCTCCACATTCCTCTCCCTTTCTCTCTCATCATCTTCTTCCCACCATATTTATATCACCAGGACCAAAACCCATATCCCAATTTCATCAGAAACCCATGGAAAACAGAGAGATTTGAGTCTTTCTTATAGTTCAGCTCTCAAGCCTGCAACTTTCCAAATTTGGAAAGTTCTAGCAGGCGAAGTTTGAAGTAGTAGCTTTTCGAATTTTGGTGATAATGGGGCGCCACTCCTGTTGCTACAAGCAAAAACTCAGGAAAGGCCTGTGGTCTCCTGAGGAAGATGAGAAGCTTCTCAGACATATTACAAAATATGGCCATGGATGCTGGAGCTCAGTGCCTAAACAGGCTGGTTGGTCTTTGCTTCAGTTTAGTGTGTGTGTGTGTGTGTGTGTGTGTGTGTGTGTGTGAGAGAGAGAGAGAGAGAGAGAGAGAGAGAGAGAGAGGGAGAGAGAGAGAGAGAGGTGCTCTTTGTTTCAAGCTTGAAAGTTTTCATCTTTGGTTAAACTTGTAGGGCTACAGAGGTGTGGAAAGAGTTGCAGGCTGAGGTGGATCAATTATTTGAGGCCAGATCTAAAGAGAGGCACATTTTCTCAGCAAGAGGAGAACATGATAATTGAGCTCCATGCTGTTCTGGGAAACAGGTAATTTCAAATTTGAATTCAGAACTTTCTTCATTTGTTTCTCATTTATGGTAGCAATTTACCTTAAAGATTTGGGTTTTGCAGGTGGTCTCAGATAGCTGCACAGTTACCAGGAAGAACGGACAATGAGATAAAGAACTTGTGGAACTCATGCATAAAGAAAAAGCTCAGGCAGAGAGGTATAGACCCCACTACTCATAAACCACTCTCTGAGGTTGAAAATGGAGAAGAGAAGACTCAAAACCAGAATGAGAAAGCTTCTGGGTCCAACGAACTGAAGCTCCTCGCTCCATCTTCAATTCCCGAAACCGAAGTCAAGCCTAACCTGAAGCCCCCGCTGATGACAAACCCAGTTGAGGATTTAACCCCCAAACTCAAAACCACCAGCACCAATACAGGACCTACAAATTCTCTCTCCAAAGAGTTCTTCCTCGAGAGGTTCATAAACAGCCATGAAAGCTCGAGTTGTCGAGGTTCATCAGATTGCAGTCCCTATTTCCCACTCAACCCAGTGAATTATGGCTCAAATTGCACCAACCAGGCTAACCCCATGAATCTCTCGATAAACCCAACTCCAAATCCATGGTTCAATCAAAATTGCAGGCCTCTAACCGACATATCTCCTGTTACTTCGAGCTTAATGGATTCTCCTGCCTGCAAGCGAACCCCAATAATCCAACCATCTCCAAACTTTAAGCCCTCCATTAACCAAGAATTCATGGCTGATAAGTATTGGGAAGCTGGAAGAAACTGTAACAATAGTAGTAACAGTGGGAGCAGTAGTAGCATTGAGTTTCAAAGCACTAACACCACCTCCTTATTTGAGAACAGTGTGTTTTCTTGGGGCTCAGCAGATGGCAGGGTTGACTCTTTGGATATAAGTTCTGAGAAAAATGCACCTATTCGTTTAGAGGGAGAAACAGAGGATGTGAAATGGTGTGATTATCTCCATCTCCCATTAGTCCACCAAATATCAGGAGTAATTCAAAACCAGAACCAGCCATTATATAGTGAGATAAAATCAGAGGACCAATTCAGTTTGAGCTCATGGCATCAAGACCAGAGCCAACAATTACAGAGCAACGACATTTTCGCAAAGGAGTTTCAGAGAATTGCAGCTGCTTTTGAACAAATTTAACCCAAGAGAGAATTTGCTTGGAGAAACTTCTGATTCTTATGGAAAAAGGCTTGGAATCAGGAAAAGATTTTCCTCTCGTTACAGGTCTGAATAAAAAGCTTCAAAAAATTTACAGGTGTGCCATAGATTTTTCTCTGTAAATAGGTTCTGGTACAGGATTGAGTTTGTAATCTCTGAATATTTTGTGCAGAAACAGGCTGAGCCCACCAGTCCATACTGGTGGGCAAAAGTGAAAAATAAAGCTTGTTTCAGTGGCAACTGTTTTTCCTCTTTCTTCTTTCTTTCCCATGCTTGTTCATTTCCCTCTTGCTTGCAGTTACAGATTGCAATTGTGTCTGAATTCAGGCTGTATCATCTCCAAATTATCTACTTTGAATTGTTGGTGATCTTTGGTTAAGTTTGTCAACCTCTCTCTCTCTCTCTCTCTCTCTCTCTCTCTCTCTCTCTCTCTCTCTCTCTCTCTCTCTCTTAGTTCTTATTATCCTGCCAGTCTCTTATTCATTATCTGAAAAATTCCATATGAATCAATGTTTTTTATTGTTGGGTCAGCCAATGACCTCACATTATAAACTCCAAAAAAATTCTAGGAAAATAGAGATGACCCATTAAAATGGCAGCCTCATAATGTCCATTAATGGTTGATGGGTTCTTATCAAACTAAACCAACTGGTATTCATTTTTGAGAAGGTTGCCTAAAGTTGTCTACTATATATCAGAATCTCCTTTGCCTTGCCATGGAAAGAGCCTGCCCCATTATTACTTTCTTTAGAAGCTCTCTAAACAAATGGCTGGCTGAATATGGTTGCTATTATAAGCCATGTTCTATTACCAGATTAGGAATCTAGAGAGAGAAACACATATATAATACACTCATACTCACCTAAGCCAGGGCCTATTACCACATGAGGAATCTAGAGAGAGAAACACATATAATACACAGATATTCACCTACTAAAAGGATAGTGACTTTCCATCTCGTGATTGCCAAATTGTCTCTGGTTGGTTTCTTGTTAAGGAATCTCAACTTGATTGGGTAACACTCACAATAAGCACTTTGTAAAAACTTGCTAACCAAGTGTTCCCTTTTTGTGAACCTGCGGGTATTCTCTCGTCTCTGGGTTAAATTCGAGTTTAGTGCACAATAATTATGAGCATGAGCATAAATGGACTTTTTATCGCCCCTCCACGTGTCGACCTCTGATTGGTTGGATCCTAATGTGGAACGCCATGTGGCGTTCAACAATTGGCCGGAAAAAAAATATAGAGTCAGTGAGTCCACTTGGCATTCTCTTAGTGGTTTCAATATTTTTTCCCCTTGCGTGGTTGGCACATAAGGAGCCTTGAGGTGAAGTGCTTACCCTATGATTGGCACCTTGATGCTGATACAAAGTGGCTTCGCTTTGACATTCATGTTCCGATCAAAATGCGTGCAAAAGGAGATTCATATCTATCTATGTAAACAAGAAACCATAGGCTAGAGAGATATGAAGCGATTCCTAGAGAGAGAGAAACGCATCTCATAGAGAAAGTAAAGACTGGCATTATGTAAATGAGGGAAAGTCAGAAAATTTTGTTTTTACAGGTCATCTAATCTCATATTTAGTGGTTTCCATTAAATCGTGGAAGATAATGGAATTAGAATTTGGGGTACAAAAAATGGCTAAACGACTTTGAAAACATGACATCATATTCCAAATTGCTGATGAATTCGAACAAAATTGGGTTCGGTGCGTAAAATTGTGATGAGGATAGGATGTGATGGGTGATTTGGATTACATTTTGTGATGTGAAAGCATGAATTACAAACCAGATTAAGATACTAAAGCCATGAAAGGAGTCACAAAATAAGAAGCAATGCCAAATGTTGTCATTCAAAGAAAAAAGAAGCAATATTGAATGTTTGGGAGTGGTGTAGGATTCTTGTTTATTCTCTACAAATGAATATCCATGTTCAATTATGTTTGTTTTTTTTTTGACAATATATCCATGTTCATGTTCAGGTCTTTTTGATGGTTGCACTTTGGCTTTTGGAAAGAATCCATCTCTCTCTACGTATGTGCGTGTGTGCCAGTTCGTATGCATGCATGCTTTAGTTTAATTGATGCTTTCTTGAATATACATTGTACACTTTTTTCTTCATCCCACTCAATTCCCCTGCCTCCCTCTTTCCACTCTCTCCCCCAAATGTGAGTGGAACATGGGTCTCGATTTTATTTCATTTGCATTTGACCCCCGCTCTTATCTCTCTCTCTCTCTCTCTCTCTCTCTCTAGGGGTGGGTTGAAAGCTACATCTATCTTACTCATGTATGAAGAAAATGATTACACCAAATGTCAAATATACGACTTTATTAACAAATAAGATCGGATGTCTGCTAATAACATAATCCATGAAATAAAGATAAAAGTGGCCCCTTGGTAAAATCTCCTACAAAAATTGGGGATTGTCAGTGCAACACTTTCAAAAACATAGCAAATTAACCAGCTCTCTCTATCTCTCGGTAAACCCACCATGATGAAAAGCTTAATTATACGATTGCATAAGTTCGTGGTCAACAATGTACGCATAGATGTGATGACCCTGCAATTCATATGCTGCCGACTAACATTTACCGTATACACCCATTCCATCTATATTTTAAGGCAACAAAGGATGTTCCATTTGGCCTTGCCATGCTCCATGAATCTTGGCCGTCCATCCAAATCTGTCCAGGGCACATACACAACGTTTTCCATGTGTTTCAAAAGTGGCCTTTGCTTTGAATTTTTCATAGACATCTAAGCCATAGAAAATAATCAAAATAACCCCAGTAGTTTAAGTGTTCTTTCAAACAAGACCGCAAGGGAAAGTATGGATTAGCAAAACCTCATGCTTACGCGCATTTATGTGAACAATCAAGTACTTAATACCAATGTAAATAGCCAATGATAAAAAATGAGATGCCTTAAGTTGTTAATAGGACATTGCAGAGTGGTTCACAAACTGGAGCTCAAATTCATTTATGTGAACCACTTTATACAATTAATTAACACCAAAGTAGATAGCACAAGGTAGATAAAAATCATGATCAGAATTGACATGTTCCAGGTTGGAATGAGGACAATGAAACATCGGTTCACCATTGTCAGTAGAGTTGCGGAGCTTCCAATAAAACGAGTACTTTCCAATGTAAAACTAGGACCCTCTGACAATTACTGACAATATGAGGCCAAATATCATTCAACATGGATTGATTGCTCAGCAACTCACCTTCAGACTCAGCAACAAGAGAGAGAGAGAGAGAGAGAGAGAGAGAGAGAGAGAGAGAGAGAGAGAGCATTGGGACTGGAGCCAGATAACTTCTTAATGGCATGAAAATGGTCCCTCCAAACTCTTTGATTATATCAAATCTTCCTACATCAGCAATGTGAGAGAGAGTGAGAGAGAGAGATCAGCAGTTAATGCCACACTGACTGAGGTCAGGCCCACGAAACCTAGTCGTGAAAGGATCAAGCCTCACCCACACAAGAGAGAACAATGTTGCAAGGAGGAGAGACCACATGACAATAATCGTGGGAATGTGGCGCCTCCGAGCTAGCAAGCCCTTCAAGAAGGGATAGAGATGGACAATTACCCAAAAAGCAAAGAATAACTTAGAAAAAAGAAGAGCCCAAGACGCATGATCACTGTAAATGGCAAACGAAAATCCTGCCACAATAGCCCCTACATTAAGGATGATCAAAGTGGTTGGTGGGATCAAAAGAGATGTCCACTTGAACTTATAGAGCTCTGTTAGATGCTCCTCCCCAGAAGCATACTTCTTTGATGTAACAGTGAAACTTGGGTTAACCCCAACAAAAACTCTAATCAACCCCTGAGAAACAGCAAATAGATGGGAAGAAACACCCCCGATAACCCAAAATTGCTCGTTTCTCCACCACTCTTGGATCCCAACACCACTCCAACGCATTTCAAGGATCCCAGTTAGGAGAATTGAGAGGAAAAGCAGCATAAACCAGATGCTTGTCGGACTATCAACCTGAAAGCATGTGAGGAAGTGTAAATAATGAGCATCCCTATGAGGAGAGAGAGAGAGAGAGAGAGAGAGAGAGAGAGAATCATATAATCCATATGGTCATGCCAATAACTATGACCGTGTGGTTTATGACTGTCCGATTAGTTGGCAGTGTATCATCACCTCATTAATTGGTTGGACAGTGATGGACAGAAAGTTGGGACGTATATTCATGAAGTGAATTGTAAAATAAGACCTATGCCAATCCATCAATGTCCAACCATTGAACGGAAAGTGATAACCTCATGGTCATATGGTCATCATGATGACCATATGGATCATACAAGCCTAACAAAATAGATGACTTTCTGTTAATATGTAGCTTGAAAAGACATACCTCTGGGATGATAAACTTTCCGGTGAGTAGGCAAACAGCAGGCAAAGTACAATATGTAACCAGAGGAATTGAATTTAGAGGATAGATGGTGGTGTTTATATACGCTACTCTCTCTAACCACTTAAGTCTCCCACCATAAGAATACCAAATGGGGCAGCGGCTACTGACAAGAATCTCAATGGAGCCCATAGACCAACGGTGCACCTGGATCAGGCGATCAGAGAGGTTGATCGGTGCGGTACCTCTAAATGCAGGTCGAAGGGGCATGCAATATATTGATCTCCAACCACGAACATGCATCTTAAAACCAGTTAAAATGTCCTCTGTTACAGAGCCATAGATCCAACCAATCTGTACCAATAATAAAAGTAGCAGGTTTCAATATTCCCATTTAGCTTTAGTACTTAGTAGAGGAAATAACTTTAAGAACTGGGAGAAAAATACATTCTCGACCAAATGGCGATGTAAATAATATTGCAGGACCAAACATTAATGAAAGGCACTGCTCTTTTATACAGAGTAATCTTTACAGAATAAACCATCATAAATAAACAATCATGTCTTAGCAACTCTGTTCAGAGAGAGAGAGAGAGAGAGATGTAGCAGCTTTTATGCCATAAAGACTGTAGTTCTTATTTGTGGCTACTTATTAATCCAGTAGCAACACAAGAAAAAAAATAAGGACGAGTAACAAATTTGTAACTTTATGCAATAGCCAAATTTTTTCATCAATTATACCTCATTTCCCCAGTCTGTGTAATCTTCATAGTCACAACTAATAACGTGGATCGCTTCTTTTAAAAGCTCTTCAGGAGTTGCAGACCTTGAGAACATATCATTCTTTACAAGAGTAGATGCAATGAGAAAAGCTGACTGACCAAAGCGTTTCTCCAATCTCGAAAAGATTGCCTGAAAATCTCGATCATGACTGATGGTTTCTGGATCAAGTATAGCCGCGAAGTTCATAGAGAAAACTGGAGTAGAGGGTTTATGATCAAAGCCTGGGTTTGGGTTTTCTTTCTTTAGACCAAAGCAACTTGATCTAAACCCCTTTTGCTTCAAAGGAGGCTCACAGCCATATAAAGCTGTCCTGCTGAATATACAGCCTGTTCCCACATAAATCGGGCCTTGTATCCCATCAAGACCTTTCAAGTTAATCTGAGTAACATGAAAAGTTTTTCCTTGCAGTGTCAGTTTGGTCAGGAAAAATTAGCCATTTGCAAGATAGTACATTGATAGTCATTTAAGCAATATACAAGAAGCAAGAGAAAACATGAATTTGTTCAGAATGAAATGTACAGATTCAATTACAAATAAAGCATTCAGTGTTCATTGCTGATTGTCCCAACTCATGAATTGTTCACATGTTAGTAGTGAGCCGCATTTAGAGAGCTATCACCCAAGCCATGGCCAAACTGGTAAAGCGATTTTTCTTACAAAAGAAATATCAGGGATTCAACTGTGATGCAATATATTAACATAGGAAATAGTTCTTTCTAAGTTCCAAACTAATAGTGCACATTTCAGATTATTATGTAGAGTGAATAGTATGTACAAGATGCTCACATCGAAGAAAACTGTATTGTGGTTGGCATACCGATCACTTGCATCAATACCATCAAACCTTTGAGGAAATTGTACGTAACAGACTTTCTTCCCATTTTCAGGGTCCAGCATGAAACACATCGCCTCAAGGACAGCTTTGCTATTGTTGATGTAGTGGTTACAATCGAGATTCAGCACATAGGCCCCATTGCTAAGGACTGCAGAAACACGTAGCTGAGGCTTAACAGGATGAGATCCCTTATAAATCTATATAAAATGCAATCCACAACTAGAGAATTATGGGAAATTACATAAAATAGTCCATTTGGTCATCACCGTCCATTAAAATGAACAGTGATACGTGAGTGGGCCCTGAATTAACATGACATAACTAATTACGAGGTTCCACTCTCTCCATTACCAACTATCATTATTCGACATGATGACCCAATGAACAGTAGGTTTTTATACAATCTATATACATTCCCTGGAACTACACCCAAAAGATTCAAAATTAGGAGACATACCAGAGCATTCATGGCACCAGCCTTCCTGTGGTGCTTGAAACCTGGCCTCTTCTCACGGGCTATGTAAACTAATCCTGGCAGTTTCTTGCCTTCTGTATCAAATGGCCCACTATGGCCTGATAATATCTGAAATGATA
The DNA here is from genome assembly GCF_054954075.1 of Amborella trichopoda. Taxonomy (NCBI): domain Eukaryota; kingdom Viridiplantae; phylum Streptophyta; class Magnoliopsida; order Amborellales; family Amborellaceae; genus Amborella; species Amborella trichopoda. Next base: position 66,928,225 of record NC_142337.1, on the reverse strand, counting down.
AAACAACATGGAAGGAATAAGCATAGATTACCAGACAATCACAATCTGCATCATGAGATTGATAGAAACAATATCAGAAATAATGCCTGAAAGGAAATAATTAACATATGAAATACCATAAAACAAAACAACAAGAAAGTAGAAACCTACATAAAAAATTTCCGGACCTTTGGGGCACATTTAGGCATTTGAATAATGCATTTTTGACTTTGTATAGCAATAACTATGATATTTACATTAAAACTATAATATTTTAGAAAAGGAAAAAGTTTATACAGAGCCGTGGCTCTAGACAATCAAATTAGAGCCCACCTCAAAAATTCCACTAGGAGAGTTTGTTTTGATGCCCAATATCCTTAAATTGATCATCTCGACATCAAGATGCATGGACATGAGAAAAAAATGGATTTCAAATTTTGGAAATAGTGCACCTTGTAACGTATTTTTGGACCATCAATTTTCAAGATTTTCAAGTTTTCATAGATCTGCTCGATCTACACTAGTTTTAAAGCTTTAAATTTTATAATTAAAAATAAAAATATATTTTAAGGCCATCACAAATATTTCCAGTATTGAAACCACATATCTTGACACTATTTGAAGGTGTGCTTTACTTTGATTGTTTAGAGCCTCAGCTCTATACAAACTGCACCCTTTAGAAAAACAAGATACATGGGTTATTTGTGCAAAGATTGAGATGCATGATATTTATACAATATGTGAGGTTTCATTACAAAGGATGAGAATTATTCACTGGATATTTCAGTCCTAAGATTTTGGGGCTCAACTCGTAATGATTAAATTTTCAATATCTTTTTTTTTAAAACTGTATTAGAATTTAATATATTTTTAGAAGATTGTAAACTGGTAACTATTAATGCTGAGTGGATTCCCCTTGCACATACCATCACTGCAGCAAATCGTCAAAAAACAATTGGAAAAAAGTAAAATTTTAAGAAAAATAAAGAAAAATTGTAGGCATGAAAATAAAAAACAAAATGGAGACAAATAATAAACTCAGGACATATTTAACAGATTCTATTTACAAGCAATCTAGTAAAATGAGAGGACTATAAACAACTTGTACACTGGCCATAATAATCAACCTGAAAGATATTATTTGTAAGTCATTTTTGGTGATCTATGGCAGGTGTTTTGACAATCTCAAGGGAAGATCAAGTGATTTTGAGCAAAGAAAAAAATAAAAAAATAATATATATATATATATATATATATATATATATATATATATATATATATATATATATATATATATATATATATATATATATATATATATATATATATATCATCTGACTCTTACGGAACATGGGAGTTCGCATAAAAAATAAAAATAAAATAAAAAATAAAATTAGACGATATAAAGAAGAATGAGAACAAGAGGACAAAGTAATAACAAGGTAAATAAAATCGGTTGGGATCTCAGAGAGGACGTCTGAATAAGAATTTTCTTTGACTATAAAGAAGACTCTTTATCGCCTTCCTAGGTAGATAGTACGGAATCAAACACAAGTCATCATAAATTCAGTGAAACTTTTAAAAATAGATTAAAGTTAACTGAACTTTGCATTAAAAAAAATGTGCAGAATTATCTGATAAATATGCTGTAGACACTAGATAACATAACACTTGAAAAGGATTTTGGTTTGTCATGAATCAGAGTTATTCCCCTAGTATTACCTCAGAAACAGATGTTCTCAGAAGGTTGTGTAGTAATTGACATTCACAAGTCCTATGACTAGCACACATTCGAGCACATGTAAACACATATGGAGAGAGAGAGAGAGAGAGAGAGAGAGAGAGAGAGAGAGAGAGAGAGAGAGAGAGAGAGATGAGAGAGAGACCTGAATCATTCCAGGATGGTCTTGAGCATTATTTCCAGGCCAGGGAGTCCCATCTTTCATAATCCAACCATCAAGAGGGACAGCCTGATATTTGGCAACAAGACAATTGATGTGGACCTTGAATTCCTCGTATTCACGCTGCAACCAGGAAAGAGGATAAGAAACTCAAATATCTAGCCCATATTGAAGGTCAAGTAATCAGAAGAAGAAAAAATATCTTAAGTTGATATGGGAGAGCAAATCATGCCACTAAACCACCATTATAGAACTCATTTTACCATAGGAGTTGTCCAATGAAAAAAAGCTTATGCATGGTTTTTGTCGAAGTTAAATGCTGCAAAGGAATAAACAGCTATAGATTCCTTTATCTTAGTAAAGCTGCATTGCGTGGACAATTTCTATGGTTTTTAAAAATTCGGAATGCTTTTAGAGACAAGTTCCTTTCAGAATTTCTTCTAACGAATATGTTTGACATAATTCTCATCAACAGTAAAAAAAATAGATCCAACCTCTTAAGAATTGTGCATCGTGAGAAAGATTACTATTCTTCTTTTTTACTCACTATTTTACCCTACATGAGAACTTTCAAGAAAGCCAATGAATTCACAATATCAACAAGACATGAAAACAAGCCTAAAACTCAGAATTAATTACAGGAAAAAAAACTTCAATTATTAGAAAGAAAAAAAAATCCCAAATAAACTAGTACTTCATTTAAAATACATTCATCACCTTCATAGCTCTTCTTTCTTTAGCAAACGCTGGATATGTTTGAGACTTCAAATAATCAACAGTCCGTGAGAAATAACACTCAGGGGATCTTGGTTCTATACTGAACTTTTTACAGAAGGGCACCCATTTTCTTGCAAACTGAGAGGTTTCTGAAAGAGTTTCAAGTGTCAACAAGGATGCTCCATCATCCGAAACATAGCAAGAAATCTTGTCGACCGGGTAGTCTACAGAAAGAATTGATAATAGAGTGTTCGCAGTTACAAGTGGCGGCTCTTTCAGAGGATCAACAGTGCCAACAAAAACATCCACACAAGCTAATCTACATTTCTTCCCTTTGTACCTTAGACGACAAACATTGTACAACAAGTCATTTTTGGACCAAAGACAAATAACCACATAACAAAGCATGGAAAGGAACCACCAAACACAAACACAAAAAAAAGAAAAGGGAGAAAAAGGGAAAAAAAAAAGTGGCGAAAAGTGAAAACATCTTTTCATTTCTACAATTAAAATGATTCTCTGGAAAATGCGGGATACAGTTTTACCTTAGATTTAGCCTTTCAATATACGTTTCACGGTTGACTGGAAACCACTTAGGGATCTGATCTAGAATCCAAGATATGGCAAACCAGAACTCACAAATAACCGAGGTTAACCAAAGCCCATGCGCATGCTTAACAGGATTGACAAGCCGAAACCGAAAAAAGAATGTCAAAAGTATAAGTCGGAAAATGATAATGACTCTATAAGGATTGATCTTTGATGAAGACACCGGCACCTTTCTTGAAAGAGGCTTGCGTAGCTCGTCATTCCTACCATCACATGATAACCATAGAAAATTACTCTAAATGGCTTTCATGATGCAATTAACACAAGACAATTAGAAAGTTACTCGGCATACTAAAAAAACACAAACAATGCAAACCATTAATATGAGATCCAAATATCCAAATAATAGATTGCTTCAAGACTTCAAGTAACAAGTTAACTGCAGAATATCAAAGATCTGACTAACAGTTTCCAGATATTTGTTTTACACAAAAGGATAATCCAGTTTGCAAGTGTAAATATAATAGAACAATCAAGTAATTAAAATAATTTAATTCATTCTCCGTGACTTGTAATTTCAAATTGTCTGAACTGTGTGTACATGTGTGTGTGTGTGAGAGAGAGAGAGATAAAAGAAATTCATACAAAGTTGGTTCTTTGCACTCCTCAATGTCATCAAAGTTGGAGCCATCCAAATCTGGATTTCTGTTCCTCACTTTCCATGAGTATGTTTTTTGTACGTCCTTCCACTTCCGAAGTCTCTCCTCCCACAGAAGAGACCCAGATCTAGAAAGGCATGGCACCTTTTGGTAGTTTAAACCATTTCCTTTAACTGCATAAAAAGGAGAGAGAGAGAGAGAGAGAGAGAGAGAGAGAGAGAGAGAGAGAGAGAGAGAGAGAGAGAGAGAGTGATAAATAAACTTTGAACTCTATGTAAGAAAGAACCATATTACAAAAAGAGAAGATTTTAATGGTGCACAGTTAAATAAGACGACTCCCAGACAAACAAAATTAAAACATATATTTCATTTAAATGACTGACCCTTGGTGCCAATACCTGAGGAACTAGAAATAGAAGATGGGGAAAGACAGGATGGCTTCCCAACACAGATACCAAACACTGGAAATGAACCTGCACATTTGTCTGGGAAAACAGCCTGCAATTCCCCAATTACCAATGACAAAAGCATCAGATCACCCATCTATTGCTAGCCTTTCTAATAGCGAAACAAAGTATTCCAATGTTGGAATTTTGTCAAAGCAAAGATAGTAATAGGCTGAATGAACAGTAACAATGACGACAATTAACAACCTTTTAATAATTGACAACTACAATTTTTTTTTATGATAATTGACAACAATTAACGATTTTTTTCGACAGTCAAAAAGTTAACAGTTGAAGATTATCAAATGAAAAAAAATGTCATAAGTCTCTTTACCTTTGGGGGTTTCCTTTGGTTTTTGGCCACATCCACCAGTTTGGAACTCTTCTTCCAACTATGAGATGACTCAGCATCTTCTGGTCCATCATTATTAGCACAGTGATGCAACTTTTCATAAGCATTCTGATTCTTCACATTTTTTGAACCCTGAATGTATCCAGAATCACGCAGTAGATCATCTGTGTCACCTTGGCTTTCTTCGCCATCAATGGAAGGGCTCTCTATCAAACATGACAAATTCAAATTGATGACCAGTATTAGTTTTTTGGGAGTGCAAGAGAGTTTCCTTTCTTTATTTGTTGGGGAAAATTTTTGTTAGGAATCACTTTAATGAGGTAAGGAAAAGAAAAAAAAGGCACACTGTTCTTTGGAATAATGTTTTTCCTAAACTATCTCTGAAAGATAAAGTTATAGGGTTCTCAAAGGAGGCTCCAATGCAGGCATAAAGGATTCTGGAAGAAATACTCAAAAGTCCTAAAAACTTTTATAGTTTTAGCGACATAAACTGGGGCTTTGTTGGACCTTTGGCGTATCCTCAGTACTAATTACAAGCCTAAGGGAGTATTGAGAATGCAAGTCTCAAAATTTAGAGGCATTCTTTATGTTCCAAGCTACACTGATTTTACCCCAAAAAAGTTCTTTATGTTCTAAGAATCATCTAATGTTTTTCATTTAGAGTAACTGAATCCCAATTATCATCTTTCAATCTTTCATAATACAACTTATTCTATCAATTCAATGGTGGTTTGATCAACACATTCAAAACCAATCAAGTCACGATACCCTCAAAATTAATCTACATTCCTAACAGCTACAAGTGTAGAATATAGACTAAGCTACTCTGCAATTTCAGAATACAAAATAAGGAAAAGGAATTCATCAAGCAAGCGAGAAATGGTACCATTTGCATAGCTCGATAAAATAAAATTTGTAGATAAATTGCGCTCAAATTCTCCAATAATTGAGGCAATGGAACCGACCTGAATGCTTTCTGTAACAAGATTTGCATTTTGGGCACGATCGGTTCCCATCTTTCCTCACAAATTCAAAGCACACTCTACAAATGGGGAATTCACAGCTATCGCAAGCCACAAAGGGACCCCCATTTTTCTGATACCCCACAAAACTCTCACATACTCTGCAAATTTCACCGTAGGTCTGGTCTGTAAATCTTGCCTGTGAGCATATACAAAGGAAACCAAAGTTACATCACAAATAATCATAGGGAATAATTCCAAGAAGAAACCAATGTACCCTCTCGTTTAACTCTCTCTCACCGATGGCTCCATGAGCAGGTGGAATGGAGAAGACTGGGTCTTGTTTTGGGGTTTTTTTCGTGCTGTGTTTTAGGGTTTTGTGGAGCTAGTGGTGCTCTTTGAGGACATGCTTGAGTGTGGTAGGAGGAGGAAGAAGAAGGTGCAGGGATTTCGGCCATCTGATCCATAGGAGAAAGAGGAGGATCCGCTCTCACACAAAGACTCTCTCTCTCATTCTCACTCTCTCTAAATCGACTCGGTCTCCATCCCACAAAAAGAGCCCCTCCTTTGAAACCCTCTCCACAATTTACGCGCGCTCTCTCTCTCTCTCTCTCTCTAAACATGGACATGGAGCTTTCTCTTTCTAGAGAGAGGAACGATTTTGCGTAGAACACTAGAATCGAACAGTTTTAACAGAGCACGTATATTATGCTCCAAGCGTATATTATGCTCGCTTGGGAGCATGGTTTATTTCTACTCCCTCGTTAAAATAACCCACTTGGAGGAGTTTTTCGATCTGAAATTTTAAGAACGACCGTAAGACTAGATATGGTTATTCTTAAAAATTAAAATTTGATATTTGAGATAAAATTTGATATTTGAGTTTTTTAACTATTAGGTCTCACTCTCTAAAAATTGGACGGTTTATGCTCAATCTCGAGGGATATAATTAAAAAAAATTTATTTCCAAAAATTTGGGTTCTTAAACTTAATCCTGACTTGTGTTTTACTCGAGGGAGTAAAATATCTTTTGTCTTTGCTTAAAATTGTAGATTTGATATTTTGATGTTAGGGGCCGTTTTGACGGTCTACTTGGCATCTCATTCAAATATGATCCCTTAACTTTGGTACAAAGCGATCGTAATTAGCCATCATCGAATGTCAAATCCAACAATTTCAATATGTAAACAATTTTTACCTTCCAGTTTTAACCTCAATGGCACGCACATAGCAGCCCAATTTCAAATATGAAATCACCGCCACTTTCTTATCTCTTAAAGTAAGTAGTCATATTTCGTTTTGGCAAATGGCTTCATAGCAGCCCTATAAAAAACAATCACTTTTTAATGTTATTTTGAATGTGAATTTGCCATGGTATATTGCTCGTGATTTCAATATGATACGATGGCCGGATAAAATATTTTCTAATGCGTATTTGAATAGAACCGTGCGTTTATTCAATGATTTTATTGTTAGACACGAATTGTTGGATCTCCCTATAAATGGATCATTTTTCACTTGGTTTAATAATAATGTCTCGAACCTTATCATGAGTAAAATTGATAGGTCTTTTGTGTCGAAAGACTGGGAGACGTTATTTCCTTTGGCTAAAGTAAATGCTCTCAGTAAGTTCTCATCTGATCAAGTTTCGATTTGCTTAAGTACTGATGATAATCTTAAAGGCCCAAAGCCTCTTCGTTTTGACCTTGCATGGTTGGAAGAGGAAGGAGTGTTTGATATGATAAAGACGACATGGACCAATGCTATTGTCTTGGGTTCAACATTCATAAAAAACTTATGAGTGTGAAGCATATGCTAATCCGATGGAAAAAAATAAACTCACTTTTGCCTGCAAAATAAAATCAGGGATACTTTAATGTATTTGGAAGGAGTGGAGAGTGTGGTACAGAATGGAGGAGTACTAACGACTGCTTTAGAGGAATAAAAGAGTAAGCTTATGTTGACTTTACATGGCTTTTTGCGTTCAGAAAAAATATATTGGAGGCAAAAATCGAGGGTTAGATGGTTGAAAGAGGGTGATTCGAATACCAAGTTTTTTCATGCCATCGTGAATGCTCGGCATCATCAAAATGATGTGTTAAGTATTTGTCTTGAAGGGGTGGAGGATAATAAAAGTAATGAATGGGAGATGGAGTTTGTGAAGCATTTTCAAAAAGTCTTTACATAGGACTTACATATAAAGCCAAATTTGAATAGTTTAGGTTTTAAAGTGCTACTAAGGTCGGTTGATTTGTCTTTGAAAGGAATGGCATCAGAGGAGGAAATGAAAAGGCTATTTTTGCTTTGTCAGGGGATAAAGCCCCAGATCATGATGGATTTCTAGTGGTCTTCTTTCAAAAATTTTGGGATCTCACAAAACTAGATTTGATGTTTATGGTTAATGAATTTCTTTCCAAAGGAATAGTAAATAAAACCATAAACTCAACCTATATTGCTTTGATCCCAAAAAAGCAGGCTATAACAGGAATGTCGGATATCAGATCTATCGTTTTTCTGACTTGTCTGTATAAAATTTTAACAAAATTATTGGCTGATAGACTTATGGGAGTCCTTAATTTGGTCATTTCAGGAACACAATCAACCTTAATTGAAGGGAGAATTATCACAAATGGAGTCTTAATTGCACAAGAATGTGTTCATTCGAGAAAGTTGGAAAGAAAGCTAGCAGTATTGCTTAAATTAGATATGAAAAAGGCTTACGACTTGGTCGATTGGGATGTTTTGCTGGAGGCGTTGAGATGTATGGGTTTTGGGGGAAAATGGAGAAGGTGGATAAAAGGGTGCATTTCTTTAGCGTATATTCAGTGATGGTTAATGGAAGCCCGAAAGGCTTTTTTAAGGCCTCAAGGGGATTGAGGTAGGGAGACCCCCTTTCTCCGTTCTTGTTCACAATTGTTGCTGAAGTTATGAGTCTGATGATAAGGAATATAGAAGGGAGGGGAAGATTTTATGGATTTAAGGTATCTGAAACATCTCCTTTGACAGTGACTTAGCTGTAACATGCAGATGATACTTTGATATTTTGTGATGCAAAGGTGGATCAGATAATTAATATCAGAAGGTTCCTATGCTATTGTGAAGTGGTGCTCGGCTTTAAGGTCAAAAAACATCCTTGGTGGGGGTGGAGTGTTCGAATGTAATGCTAAAGCGGTCGGTTTTTCATTTGGGATGTAGAGTAGAGAAGTTTCCAATTAATTATCTTAGCATGCCAATCTCGGATGACAGAATGCCCAAGTCGGTGTGGGATCCGATTTTAAAAAGAGTAAACACAAAACTAGACTTGTAGAAAGTTAAGCATTTATCCATTGGGGGGAGAGTTACTCTAATTCTGTCATCAATGACAAATTTACCGATATACCAAATGTCCTATTTAGTAATGCCGAGTTCAGTGTCAAAAAAGATTCAACAGAAGATGAGTAACTTTTTATGCGGTTCGGGAGATTTTGGCAATAAATATCATTTGGTAAGTTGGGAGAGGATTTGCACACCAAAAAAAAAAAGGTAATTTGGGAATTAAAAAACTCAAATATATGAATCAAGCGTTGCATTCAAAGTGGTGGTGGATATTAATGAGCCATGATGGGATGTTTTGGAAAGATATATTAATAGCCAAGTATAGTGTGGACCAGCATAATCTTTGGATAGGCAACGGGGGAATGGATGTTCTTAAATCACCGATATGGAAAGGAATTCTTCAAAACATGCTTTTTATGATTGGTGGTTGTAAATGGATTTTGGGTGATAGGAGAAATATATCTTTTTGGCATAGTAAGTGGGTGGGAGATTGTTGCTTAAAATCGGCATATCCGCTGGTTTTTGGGGCGACAAATCAACAAGATATTATGGCATCTCAGACATTTGATTGAGATGCAAATGTCTGGTCTTTAAACTGCAGGTATAACAGAGTTTCGGACTCAGTGATTGATCAATATACTTCGCTGCTTGGGGATATTCATAGGTTTACACCGCATAGAGAGAGGGAAGACAAGTTGGTTTGGGAGGCTGAGAATGACGTTATTTTTTCAGTTAAATCACCGTACAGTCTGTTGTTTCATGATAGGATTCAGTGGAGTAAGCCATTATTGCAGAAAATATGGTGTTGGAAGGTCCCTTTCAAAATTCAAATTTTCTTATGGATTTTGTACCAAAGAAAGTCACTTACTGTGGATAAGCTCATAAAAAGGGGCAGGATTATTACACATATTTGCATTCTTTGTAAGGAAAATGATGAGAATAGAGATCATCTTTTCCTTCATTGTCCTTTCTCTTCTCACATCTGGATATGGGTTTTTCAAAAAATTGGACATATGATGGTGGTGCCGAGTAGTCATATGAATATTTTGGGTAACATGGAGTTGGATTCTTTATCAATGGTGGGCAAGATGATTTGGGAGATGGTAAGAGTTGATGTTCTTTGGGAGATCTGGATGGAGCGCAATAGGAGGAAATTTGATAATAAAGTTCTGGAGGTGGAATTGGTTAAAAGAAAGATTCTACATTCGGTTTGGAGTTGGTTCTCTGTGACAAAAGAAGGGTTTGGAGTGACCAAAGTGGATGTTGAGATTAATTTTCATAATTTGATGCTTCAAAAAGTAATGAAAGACCAAAAGGTAGGTGGAGCTTACTTATGCTAGGGAGTATCAAACTTAACTTTGATAGAAGCTCATTAGGAAACCCAGGCCTATCTGGAGTTGGAGGAATTTTGCGAGATGTATTTGGAGAGGCGATCTTTTGTTTTGCTGGCCCTTGTGGGGAGGTAACGGCTAATGAAGCAGAATTGGTTGCGTTAGAGTGTGGAGTTCAGATTGGGAGTCAGAAGAATATCCGAAGACCACGTATTGTAGAAGGGGATTATTTGAATGTGATAAATTGGTGCAATAAGATATCCAGGCCACCATGGAGCTTGAGGAAGAAATGGCTAAATATTATGGATATGTATGAAGGTCTCCAAATCTCATTTCAGCATGTGTATAGGAAGGCTAATGACATTGTCGATGGATTGGCAAAACGAGGGGTGTCTATGCCGAATTTGTTTATTTCGGATGTTTTCCTTCTCTGATTGGATGTAACCTTTGACTGATTGATAAAGCTTTAGTAACATTGTCAAAAAAATAAAAAGTCTCACCTCATAATTCATTAAAACATATAAGTCAAGTGCATCAATCATCTTGGCTTGAACATGATAGTTGTGAAAACATAAAAGGATTTTAACTCTAAAAATCATGTATATTGTAACAAATTATCTAGACCATCCATTTTCACCCTAAAATTAAGCATTCATAGATCCACAAGATTTGCACCATTTTTTTAGTTTCAAAATTTATTATTGGTGTTGGAAATTGATTTAGAACCATCATGGAAACTTCTGTTACTTAGAGTGAGGTGACGCTTTATTTTGTTTTCATGAGGCCTAGGCTTTATAAAAACTTCATCCTATTGTCTATTCCCTCTAATGTCATGAGTGTTCATCTAATTTTATTTATTTATTTATTTATTTATTTGTATGTCAGCTTAACATCATAGAGTTACTCATCGCATTTATGATTCTTTTTGCGTGTCGATACACCAATAATGTGATACATGTGCATCACACCTAGAAACATTGACTCTTCTGAAGATTTCAATTCGAAATCACAATAGAAAAGTATTTAACGCTACTTAAAATCTCCCATCCTTTTTTCTTAAAATGATGTTTCGATATGTTTATATGTCATGTTTAAAAATTCAATTTTGATACTGATACTTTAATAACACATGTCAATAAAATGCAGAGAGATGTATTCACGTCTATATAACATTCCCTAATAAATACTTAAATTTTTGTGCATATATATTAATCAGGATATAATTCAGTGTTCTCATATCGTATTCGTTATCGGGTGGTATTTCAGGTATGCTAAACATGGCATAGCAAACCATAACGTCTAAAAAGAAAAACATGGCATAGCAAACCAATATTACTATACATTAGAAAATTTTACTTTATTTGCGTTCCTATGATGTATTTTGAAAGATAAATCCACGTTTACATGAATTATGTACATGAACAACGTTTTTAAAATTAGAAAACTGTGAAAATATAAGTTTAGGGTGTGGTTTTTATAATGTTGCAACCATAAACAATCAAATTACGGAGCACCTCCCAATTTTATCATAAAATATAATTTTGGTGTCAAAAATTCATAGGAGGGCTTGAGAATATATTTTCATCTCTAAATATAAGATCTTAAATTCCAAAAATGGTTCAAATCAAGTACATCTATAAACACCTGAAAATAGACGGTCTAGATAATTTGTTGCAAGATACACTATTTTTGGGACTCAAATGTTTTTTTTTTTCATATTCATATATTTCGATGTCGAGATGATCAATTCGATGTTTTTCGAACATCAAAACAACCTTCTATGATGTACTTTTTAAGTCAATCTTTAATTCTAGAGAATGGGTTGGGGCATTGGCAGTAGTACCAACAAGCTCTATGATAAAGTCTCTAACTTCCTTCTCACCAAAAAGATAGGGTCCCAAATCCCCACTGGCGTACCTTTTTTTTTGTCCTTTTCTTTATATTACCTAAAAAAAATCTTTAATTCTACATTTTGCAACCTTATATAAACTTTTTTCATAATTTAAATAGCTTGAATTAAAATTTATTGAACTTTTCGCTTTTTTTGCTTTTTTTTAAATAAAAAAAAAAAAACTCAAATTCTTAAAGGAATATGTTTTGATAGGGTTGTAGTCATGTCAAAAATCATGAAAATTGCAGCTTTGGCGGAGGAAATCCTTCAAATCGATCATCTTGGCCTTGACAATTATAGTTAAAAAAAAAAAAAAGGATTTCAAGCCTTAAAATAGTGTATGTTCTAATACATTATCTAGACCGTCCATTTCACCCTAAAAGTAAGTCTTCACAGATATAAAAAATGTGTATTTTTTTTAGCTTCAAACTTCATTGTCGGTGTCAAATTTTGATATTAGAGCTATCATAGAGATTTTTTTTATGCCCAAAGTGCTTCTCATATGAGTATACGAGGTGAGGCTTTACCTTGTTTTCATAAAACCTAGGCCTTATGGAAAAGGAAAAAGTTTTTATAAGGGTTAGGCCCTAAACAATCAAATTAAGGTGCACTTTAAAATTTCGTTAAAAAAGGTTGTTTTGATGCCCAAAAATTAACAAATCGATCATCTCAACCTCAAGACGTATGGACATGAGAAAAAATAGATTTTAAGTATTGGAAATAGTGCATCATGTCGATCTACACTATTTTATAACCTTTAAATTTTATAATTAGAGATGAAAATAAATTTCAGGCCATCACAAAGATTTTCAATACTGAAACAACATCCTTCAGTACTGTTTGGAGGATTGTTTAGGGCCTCAGCCTTATACAAACCATCCCCTATAGAAATGCAATCCATTCCTAAAACCTTTCACAAATATCATCAGGATTGAAATTTTCTGAAAAAATAATTCACATAAATCCTTATTACCAAGACTGAAACCATTGCTTTTTGCAAGGCTTGAGTAGTAACTCCCATATCGAGGTAAGGAGGAGCAAAATTATGCCCAAATATGACGCTATCCAACGGTTGATGAAGCACACGAGCTGAATAAGAGGCCATGCTAAGATTGTGGCAAAAGTTCTTAGGCTAACATTTTGTATCTTAGATTATAATTTGTTGTTATAGAAGGGTGAATGATCAGATTGCTCAAGTATTCACGTCCCTGATTAGCCTTCTCTCCCAGACTTAACCACTCCCTTGATAGAAATGATCAAATAGTTATCGAGGTCTCCCCAAATGGAACCTTTTCGGTCATCTCCTTGTATAGACTATTGTATAACAATCAATAGACAGAGGAATTGTGACTTTCTTGCGGTCCCGCAAGCCATCCAATTTGACATCTAATGTCTAGGCTATTGTATAACAACAGGCAAAAGAATTGTGACTTCCTTGCGGTACCGCAAGCCATCCAATTTACGTCTCAGAGTAATTATGACCACCTTATAAAACAGATAAATTGTCTCATAATATGCCATCACTAAGGCATGCGTAGGTATATCTAGAACCAATATTATCTCTAAAGCATTGGAGGTTTGAGGCAGGCTCTAAAAAGAGCACACTGGATCTCACTCCGACCTGGTACAGTTACGCTAAATTTTGACGGTAATTTTTTAGGGGGACCCAAGAATAGCAGGTATCAGCAGAGTTCTAAGGATTCTGCAAGCAGACAACGTTTTCACCTTCACAGGCCCACTAAAGCTGTGCTCCGCAAATCGGGCACAAGCAGAAGCACTGCTGCAGGGACTCGTACTCCTATATAGTAGTGGCATGGAACTTATTATTGAGGACTCTCAAAATGTAATTCAATGGGTTTAAGGGGCTCAGCAAATCTTGTGATGATTAACCGTAGTTTTTTACCAGATAAGGGACATTTTGATGGCTCATCAATTGCAACTACACCACTGTTATAGGGAATGCAACACTTTAGCTGATGCCTTGGCGAAACGAGGCATCTCCCTCCACTCCCTGGTAGTTGATAGATTTTGATTTTTGTTTTCATATTCTAACAGCTCTACCTTCTGCAGATTAATGGAAACATAGCAAGTTAACAATTCAGAATAATAATGAACTTTACATGCCTATCATCTAGACTACCATAATAATGAATTTAAAGATGAAAATGAATTTTGGGCCTTAAAAAGGTTTGTATTATTTTTGGGATTGAATCCAATGAGACCATTTACATTTTGTACCCATCCAATATGAAATATGATAGCTTGGATGTATCACAAAGTTCGAGAAAATTTCTTTTAAACTTTGAGTTTAGTCTATAGAATAAAATTCAGCCATCCAATTTCACATCCAATGGTCAAGATTATTTGTGACCACCTTATCACAAAGATAAAAGATCTTATTGTGTATTTTTCCATTATTTTTTGGGATATGTATTTTAATTCTTGAATCTAAAAATGAAAAAGTTGGATCTCTAAGTTTCATGTGTTTTAAAACATTAAAAAACCATGTTAAAGAAAGATGACTGAGTTTCTTCAAAGCATTGGTGGACTTTAAACCTGGTGATAATGAAACTTTAAACGTCATGGTTGTGAGACCCGCATTACATAAGCCCCCTAACCCCAATTCTTTTGTTTACAGATCACCAGTCTGACTATCGACCTGCTTGGGTAGATACTGGTGACTCAGGCATGAGTCAGTCCGGATCAATATTTAGCAAACTTGGCTGGTCCAACTCGGAACCGGCCAGTTAAACCGGAACTAGGCACGGGCCGATAAGTTTTGGTGGTCCCAACAAGTACTTTTTTAAAAAATTAAATAACTAAATACAATCCTAAAAATAAGGGATTTGTTTGTAATGTGTTTTCCAATATTTTTTTATCTTTTGATTAAAGATTGGAAAGTGTTTGGGCAAGAATACAAAGCTTTACCATTTTCCCCTCTTTTTTGGAACCTTTCGACAATAACGCTGGGCACAAAGAGATTTTTTAAAGGGAAAAGTTTATATGAGGTTGCAACCTTAAAATGTAGAATTACAGGTATACCTCAAAAATCTATTGGAAAATGTTACTTTAAGGTCGAAAAAACCTCTAATTGATACATGAATATAAAAAAAAAAAAAAAAAAAAAGATTTTGAATCCCAAAAATAATGCATCTTGCAATACATTATCTAAACCGTCCATTTTCAAGATTTTCATATATTTATAGATCTACTTGATTTAACCTTTTTTGAAGTTTAAAATTTTATAATTAGATATGAAAATAGATTTTGAGATAATCCTAAGAATTTTTTTCACCAAAAATACATGTTATGATAAATTTTGGAGGTGCGCTTTAATTGGATTGTTTAAGGTTGCAACCTTATAGAAACCGCACCCTTTTTTAAAATATATATATATATATATATATATATATATATATATATATATATATATATATATATATATATATATATATATTTATTACTTTTCAACTTCATTTAGATGCTCTTTATTTAATCAAGCTTTAAATATATTTTTCCTATTTTTTTATTTTGCTTTGTATTTTTTTATTCTTTTAATACTTTTTGGACTGTCAGGGCCTGCTCGATTAGGCCGGTTGAACTGGCCGGTACACCGGTTACTTGGACTCGGCCGTTGGCCAGTTTCTGTCGCTGATTCGATTTTTCGAACCGGGTAACTCAGGCAAGGCGAGCCTGAGCTTTTTATACACCGCTTATACATCCATCTCCATTTTGATTTATGAATAATGATCCTATGAGACCCTCCCACACCGATGTGTGTAGGACCCCAAAAGACCACCATTCAATTTGGTACAGATCTCTAAAAAAGTTATCACATGATTGTGAGACTTGATTTTTCTAGAGATATATGCCAGATTTAATGGTGATCCTTTGGAGTTCTACACACATGGATGTGGGAGGGTCTCATGGGATCATTACTCTTGATTTATTTGATATTACATATCCCCGTTCCTTCTATGTTTGTAACTAGAAGAATAAACCAAATAGTGTAAAATGCATAAAAAGAACTCATTTCTTTAGAACCAGTGCCTCAAAATTAGATAGAAATAACATTTGCGATCAGTTTCAGGAACCAATCCCTCAGCTAGATTGAAATACTAAGGAGTTTCAACACTTACTTTTCAAAAAGGTGCCTCGTAGAAGGGCAAGAGGAGATTCCCCTTGCTCCCCAGAATGAAGTTTGTTGCAAGACAGTTATTAGAATACCTTCACATGTCTATTTATGAGAGGCTTGAGCAAGGAAAGATAGGGACTAAAATAGCCTTGTGTGAATTTTTTTTAGCTTGAAATGGAGGGAGACATGAGGCATACTATTTAGGAGGAGACATCTTGTAATGGGGTTTGGCCTCTTGCCTTTTACATTTGGGGAGTTAGGGTTGAAGGCTTGCAATTTGAACACACATCCAAGCTTGTCACCCAAAAAATTAGAAACCTTTCCCAATGCTAATGTTATGTGTGTGCAGTATAGGAAAAAAGAATTTCCCAATATCTATCACATTGCATCCACATTGTACTCGTCAATTCCTTTTCCGATCTTTAACAATAGCTACTGTTATGGGTAGGCGTTTGATTTTAGAAAGCAAAAAGCTTATATAAGCCATCACCATGCACTTTACTCCGGCAACAAAACAAAGGTTTTTTTTTTTTTTAATGCCAGAAAATCCTCCAATTGATCATCATGATTTCAAGATGTATGTGTATTAAAAAATATTTCAAGTCTTAAAAATATTATATATCGTAATAATATGGACCCCCAAGGGGTTGGGTTGGGTTGGGGTGGGTCCAGGTCTGGGTTGACCTGACCCGACATAAAATACATATAATATATGAATATATATACTAGCCCCAGGTCCAGGTCCAAGCCTTGGACCCGACTCAACTTCGGGGTGGGTCCAGGTCCCTGTTAAACCTAATCAGTTCGGGTTAACCAGACTCACTACCCCCTATGTTTTATCCTTGATTTCAGCAAAAGTTGCCAACTTCTAACTAGTTATTAATTGAGTTTATTTTTCGCAACTTTCAGGTGGGATCGGGTTTTAAAAAAGGGGAACTTTCTGTGTGACCCGACAACATATAAGGTATATGTAATCCCACTACTTAGCCATTCCATCTTAATCGAACGGCTACGATTATTCATACCACAATGCCACGCTAAATACTATTTTATTTTTCATTTTTTTTACAAAACCTCTTTCGATGAATTTTAGGCGTCCCATCATAAAATTAGGTCAAACTTAAAAAATAAAAAATAAATATTTCCCATAAAAACAAATGATCAAAATGCCTCTACAATTTTTAGGGATATTTTGGTAATTTTTCATCACCATAAATTTTTTCTTTTTATTTATATTGTCAGCCCCAAATTTTGATTTAAAATAATTTATAGAATAAAAATTACAAATAAAAAAAATATGATATGTCCGATCAAGATCTAACGATTAAGAGCTAATTTGTGATATTATGACTCAAGCTATCTCAGTGATCTACTCAGATCATAGGGCTGAAATCAGAGGTCACCTATACTAAATATGTAGGTGGGAATCCATTGAAGCATTTCCCTTTAAGAAATCGCTCAAACAGACAATATCTGAAGCAGAAAAGTTCAAGAAGTGTACCAAGTCTAGGGCAGCCAAAAAAATCATGTGATTATCCCTACTTTTTAATTTTTTATTTTCATTGTTGCTTCTATACACCCATCTGATTCAGGAAGAAGTGGTCGTTCAAGTGAATTGGGAACCGATTTATGTGGATCCAGGGTCCGATTCCGATCCATAAAATCCCTAGTTTGGATTTGTCGGTTGCTACTAAGGACTGAAGCGCTGCCCCCATCGTGTTAGAAAGAAAGTTAAGTTGCAGGAGACGCATAGTTTTGGTTATTTGCGCTTAGTTTCTCCTCTCTTAATTAGCACGACAACTACAGTGAGGGCCTGGGAACATCACCGCCGAAACCTTTTCTTTTTTCACGACAAAAAGTCTGACCGTTGGTCTCTTTTCTCATTAACCATGCCAACGTAAAATCATTGCACAAAGTGTAGGACAAGTATTCTCCCTATATGGAGATTCGTGGACCACACAAAAATATGTACTCCATAATTCTAAGATTCTAGGGAATATGCTCAGTACTTAGGAACCTACTATTGAGGCAGAGCGGCTCGGCCCGGACCTAAAAACCTAGGCCCATGGCATGGGGCGGGCCTAAGCCATGGATTGCACAAGTTAGGGCTAGCCCAGCCCAATTTTTTTTTCTTTTTCTTTTCTTATCTTTTTAACTCTTTTATAGCCCTCTGCCCGGCCCGTTACCTGCTCTATCTGCCACCGGTGTCTTTTCTTGTTTAGTTTGTCCCACCCTCTTTCTATCACCTTCCATCATCTCAACAGATGGTGATGATTCTAAGGACTATGATTTTTCCATGGACAGTGTGATTATAGGGCATATTAACAGTAAAAAAACAGGGCCATGATTTTGGCGAAATCTTTCTCAAATCATGCGAGGAAACCAAGAGGCCACATTCGTTCACCAAAAACAAGCGCGTCACAAGATGCCTTCTTTTTCACGAGAACAGGTGCACAAAGAGTCACCTTTCTCTTTCGTTGAATTGCCAAATGAGTCACCATCTACATGTTGGTACTTGTGATAGCCATGGGGCCTCACATATTTCATATTCTTCTCTTTTATTTTTTATCTTAATATTTTTCATATTTATCAATTAAAAAAAAATTTAGGTAGAAAATATGTTATTATTCAACGGATAGAAAATAACTATTTACTTTTCAAGATTAGAAGGCCACGTTTTTCAAAAAATTCAGGAAAAAATCGAATGTTGGAGAATGACCACTTCTCATCCCTCTTTAAAAAGGGTTTTATGGCCATGGAGAGGAACACAGAAAATCACAAAGTTCTCATTGTTCTGATAAAGCCTGATCTCTGCGATCTTTAGTCTCACGACACTGCCATTAATTCTTGGGAGTTTAATGGGTCCATCTCTTCCCTAATAAGTCCAACACTACCTACCTACCATTCATAGCTTTGTGTATGCTATGGTAGTAATTTTTTGTTTGTATGTATTTCAATATGGTTTTGTATAGTTTTTCTAAGCAATATTTTGTAGAGAGAAATATGTATGTTTTTAGTCCCATATTGAAGATGAGAGATGATTGAGTGGTATTCAAGTATAGGGATTCTCATACTTTATACTTTTAGAACAACAGAGAGAATAATAGTGTATGTGTAGAGCATGATTCAGGTGAGGTGCAAGCGTGGTGCAAGGGTGCTTGATGTCACACTTTGCACTCTCATTAGCACATGAGATGAGCACATGAGATGTCCCTTGCCTGAGTATAGTTTGAGTTCGAGGCTCGATATTTTTTTGTGAGCACGACTCTTGTGAGACATCCAACGACAGTCACTGGGCGTTAAAGAAATGGAGGCTTGCAACTGCAGCCGTCGAGTTAAGGGTGTGCATGTAACTTATGATTATTGGTTGAAGAAATGGAACCTTGTAATAGCAACCGTCGAGTTAGGGTGTGCTTGTAACTTGTGACTGATGGTATATCTTTTTGTGGGCATGATTTGTGTGAGACATCCAACGGTCATTAGCTATCGAAAAAATAGAGATTTGTAACAGCAATCGTCGAATTAAGGGCGTGCATGTAACTTGTGACTATTGGTGGTGCATGTAACTTGTGATTATTAATGGTGCATGTAACCACTCCTACAACAAATGGGCAACCTCTTGGAGCTATATTAAATAGGTCTTTTTTCCCATACAAAATATACTCTTGCAACGCTCTTCTCATATCTTTTCTCACATTATTCTCTGCAAGTTTCAAGATTCTCTCTTTTTCTATGTAAACAATTCAAGACTCTAGTGTCTACTGTGTTTCAAGCGTGGATGCATAGAGTTTTTGAGCATCAAAAGATATCCTTATATTTTTTGTATCTAGATGACGAATTTTCTTTCTTTATGCACACATTTTACAGTATCGAAAGGGAACAAATATCGTCATGAGATAGTGCTCATGTGTGCCCGAAAACAAGAAGGATTCAAGCTTTAGTTTTCTTCCTTTATACTATCTTTTTGCCCCTTTTTCTCCCCACCAAAATTCCAAAATGCTAGAGTTTCTTCTCTTTGAAGAGTGCAAGGCTTAAGATCAATGTGACTCTGTCTGTCTCTCTAACACACACACATGAGGTTACGTTCATGTCGTCTATCACGCTTCTCACTCCTCATTCCTTCATATTACTCTCTCTTTTACACCTACATGCAAATACACACAAAGAGATCAACTGCTTTCTCTCTGGCATACACATGAGATTATGTTCATGTCTACGGTGATTCTCGCTCCTCAATCTTTCACATTACTCTCTCTGTCTCTCTACACGCACACGCACAAGCACACTTACGTAGAGATGAATCTCACGTGGATAGCTTCTCATCCGTCATTCATGTGCTCTTTATATGTGGGACAACATACACAATTCCAATGTTCTACGTTTTGGTTAGACCCTCACCTCAATCACCAAGTAACATCCTAAACACCCTCCAAATTTCTATCTTATTTCAGATGAAAACCAAATTTTTATGCAAAATCTCAAACCAAGCAAAAGATAGAGCACTCCAAAATAAAAATGGAGAAAACACCCTAAAAGTGTTTATCTTTTGGTATCAGGAAGTCACAATCAATTTTAATTGTCAAATATAAAATCTGACAATAGCTCGAATGTACCTTTTAAAAACTATTATTATATTTTATAACACATCTCAGTACGTTAGATTTCAAATCCTGTCTGAATAATTGTGACTTTCTTGTTTCAAATATAAATGATCTTTTATAACATGGAATACCATGAGTGCCTACTCCAAGGAAAACCCCAAACAAACAAAACAATAAAAAGACAATTCCACTTTTTCCAATTTTTATCCCACGAAAAGGCACCAAAATATATTTGGTCATGCATTCTCACACCAAGCATACCCAGATAATCTAATAAATATCAAAATTTTCAAAAGATTTCACCATCACGGGTTTAGATTTTTGTTGCTTCTTTTTTGTTTGTACGAGTGTGACCATGGGGCCTTTAAATGTGCTATTTTTCTCTGTCCTATAATTTAATGATTATCACTAAGATAGGGAGGCTTTTTAAAGAGAAAAAATGTCATTATCTAACGGGCAGAAAATAACTACCCACCTCCTAAAATTACAGGGTCACCTTTCTTAGAGATTTCAGGAACTCAGCTGAACGTTGGAGAACGGCATCCTTCCATCCTTCTTTAAGAAGGGTTTAATGGCCATGGAGAGGTAGACTACAAAATCAATTTTGATTCTCATTGTCCTGGGAAAGGGCCTGATATCTGCAATCCCAAGTCTCGCGACACCGCCATTAATCCTGGGAGAGGGGTCCATCTCTTCCCTCAAGATTTCAATATTGGTATCAGAGCAAGGTTGCTGGAAATTTTATATCCTCAATTTTGGCTCTCTAATGCTGTCGCCTGAGCTGTGAGTCACAATTGCCTGAGTCGTGGTTTTTTCCACTGTTGACGATTTTTGGTGCACGGTGTTTTACTACCCCTATCTTGACACTCATACATATTGGATGATAACATTATTGATAATTTAACGACCTTGATGCTCTTATTGATAAAGTTATTGATTCATTGTTCTTGATTCATATATATCTTATGGATAGAAATTATTGACGCTCATAGATATATAGCCATCGTATCTGACTGATTCACTGTTCCCATATGTATCAAGTCAATAACTGATAGGTAGGAGATCTCGTATATATCTGGATAGATACCTACCTCTTGCAGTGAATTAATATTTATCCTAGCAGAAGCTCAACGTATTTTTTTTTTTGCCAAGCCCTTTTGAACATTTTTTTTTTCGTTGAATATCACAATGAAACTCACTACATTTCAGTAAATTTCAGTGAATTTCAAGGTTTTTCTTTTCTGTTGTTTAACTCATTGCCCAAAATAGTTCACTCAAGTTTTTCCCTGGAAACCTCGTGCACTTACCAGGCACACACCTTAACCACTCGGCCATAGTGAAGCGGTAATTCTCTCTCGAATTTTGAGGGTCATCAATAAATAAATAAATAAAAATTGCTACTGTAATTTTATGTTGCTGAAATTTTAGAGACAGAGATATAACTGCCGCTGAAAATCAGTGTCTTAAATAAATAAATAAATAAATAAAATCTTAACTAACAAGTAGGTCCGTGCTTTTGTAATATAAACAAGGGACTCTTTGAATTTTTAGTACTACTGTAATTTAAAGATAACTATAGAGCTATTGCTATAATTTTTATAAAGTCAAAACTCTTGATATTTTTAGAGCCACGGAATTGCTGCTGGAATTTTAAAGAGAGAGACAAAGACACATGTAACTGCAGTCAATAATTTATTTGTATTTCTGCTACTACATTTTTTTATATGCTTCAACTAGGATTTAAGGATATTACTTTATCTCAAATCTTGCATGAGACTAATTTTCATAAAATATGCTTTAGCTCTAGAAAGAGAGTTTACAATAATATTTAATATTTTTCAACAAAAAATATGGCATAACATAATCACAAAAAATTTGTGTTCACTAAATCAAGATCATAAATTTTCTCACTTAAAGAGACCAAAGCATATGATAAATATGCTAAACAATAACAATTGTTATGTAAATAGAATATGTAGAAACTTATTCTCTTGTCGCCAAATTTTCATCTATTATGTCATCCTTGCATTAGTTGCATATTATGATATAGAATTATTTTAGATAGATGTCAAAATAGCTTTCTTAAATGGAGAATTAAAAAAAGATATATACATAAAAGAACCAGAAAAATATGTAATTAAATGCCAAAAAGACAAAGTATATAAACTTAAAAAATCTTTATATGGTCTAAAACAGTCTTCTAGGCAATGGTACTTAACATTTATAATGCAATCACTGAAATTGGTTATATAGCCAATAGGTTAGACCATTGTGTGTATGTCTGGAATAGTGGGAGCAATTTTGTTATATTGCCACTATATGTTGATGATATTTTGATAGACGGTAATGATATTGACATGATTAACGATACAAAATCATGGTTAAGTTCCCAATTTGAGATGAAAGATATGGAAGAAACATCATATGTAATGGGCATTAAGATAACAAGAGATAAAAGTTCAAAACTTCTATGTTTATCTCAAGAAAATTGTTTAGAAAGTATTTTAAAGAGATTTAAAATGAAAAATTGTAATCCCATAGATACATATGTTTGTAAAGGCTTGAAATTATCAAAAAAAATGTATTTATCAAATGATAGTGACAAAACTGAAATTGAAAAAATTTCATATGTTCAAGCTGTAGGATGCATAAATTATGTCATGTTGTATATAAGACCTGATTTGAGTCATACATATGGTCTTGTAAGTATATTTCAGAGTAATCCTGGGATGGCTCATTGGCAATCCGTAAAAAGGATACTCAAATATATTCATAAAACTAAAAATTACAAGTTGTGCTTCCAAACTGACAATTTAGATGTTATTGGGTACTCTGATGAAGATTTTGCAGGAGACCCAGATGATAAAAAATCAACCTCAAGAGTTGTATTCCTCTTTGAAGGTGGATGTGTTTCTTGGTCTAGCAAGAAACAAGGTTGTGTAGCTCGGTATACTATGGAAGCCGAGTATATTGCTTGTAGCATTGCTACAACTTATGCTGTATGGATTAAGCGCTTCATAATGTTTTGTAGCTGGATATAGCCGACAAACCTGTTAAATTTTTTTGTGATAATTAAACTGCTATTTCATCAATTGGAAATGAAGTTTATAGTTTCAAGGGTAAGCACATTGAAATTGATTATCATTATACTTATGATATTATTGGAAAGAATAAAATAACTATAAGTTATTTGTCATCTTCAGATATGATTGCAGGCCCTTTAACAAGGGGTTGAGTGCGGAAATATTATCAAAGCATGTAGCATTGATGGGATTTAGGAATTTTCACGTATGGAACTTACACATTGGATCTTTTTCTTTGATGTCTTGGTCATGTAAGGAAAAGCTGCATGAGAAACGCCATGACATGATTTTGGATATTTTTTGTTATGATATGTATAACCGTACTAGCGTGAAAAGCTTCATGATAAAAATATGCTCATAAACGTTAAACTCACTGAGTGGTAAAGACTTTATAATATTTCAATATATCCGGTCGTCATAGCCAAGTGAGAGATGTTGATATGTGCGTGTGGCCATGGGGTCTTTAAATGTGTAATTTTTCTCTCTCTTATATTTTAATGCTTATCACTAAAATAGGGAGGCTTCTTAAAGAAAGAAAGTGTCGTTATCTAACGAGTAGAAAATAACTACCCACCTCCTACAATTATAGGGCCATGTTTCTTAGATATTTCAGGAACTCAACCGAATTTTGAAGAACGGCCTCCTTTCGTCTCGGATTCATGGTTATGGAGAGGTATACCATATAATCAATTTTGAATTCTCATTGTTTTGAAACAGGCTTTAATCTCTACTATTTCAAGTCTCGCGATACCACTAGTAATATTGGGAGAGAGGTCCATCTCTTCCCACAAGATTTAACCTTTTTTTTTTTTCTTTAATTACGAAGTTCTAAGAAAGCTCTATGGATGCTTCTAAGATATGTGATATTCGACAAGTGTTTATCCGTAATTTTGAAAGGAGGAGATTTAGACATGGTAACTACTTACTAGACCGTTTAGTACTAGTATCACTTAGACCTTTACACGTGTACAAATAACTAAAACATTTCCTTTTTTTAAACGAAATATCTTATCACTTTTTATCCACGGTTCAAATATATAGTGAAGTCTCACGTACAAAAGCGCGTTGCCTTGGCGTGATTCTATTGGAGACTACAATAATCAGAAGACCCACACGCTTTCATGTACATGTGTAAAGCACAAGAGTGGGACCCAGGTGTCCATCAAACAACTGCGATAGTCTCGGTTTGTTAAATCAACGGCCCAGATCTATCGAAGAGGTTCTCTAGGAAATAGACAAGATACTTCTAGAGAGAATGAATAGAAGCTTGCTTCTTAATCTTCTCTAAAATAAAATATTAATTATCACGCTAACGTATCTTTTATTTGTCAATCAGTCTATTTATTTGACCCAAATGGAGGTTTGACCGGTATTAACAATCTTTGACCCACGGGAAAAATCTGCCTTTCCACACGTGTACAAAAAAGACGTCATCACCGGCTTTCCATGTGGTACACCACGAGTGTCCCGATGGAGACACGTCCTCCATCGGACGGTTGAAAACAGCGGATGGTCGGCGTGGGGTCTACATCGTGGATTCTGAGCGGGTGATATTTCCTAATTATCAATTCTTTGTAAACTAAAAAGAAGGAGTTTCTGATCAGAAACCTAAAACAAATAAAAAATAAAAAATAAAAAATAAAACTTTCTGATTAGAAACCCAAGTTTTTTAGTATTACACTTATTCAAATGTTGATACTCATATTTGAGTGGAAAATTTTACAAAATAGGTGGCTATATCTAAAAAATAAAAATTTTCCCTATAAATTATTTAAAAGGACGAAGCCTCGTGGACCTCGAGGAAGTGGGCCCACAACGTGGAGTGGAACGACGTGTCGTCATCTAGAGCCTGATATCCTGACACGTGTTCATAGTAGGGCCGAGGCGGTTGTGAACTCTATGAGATGGGACCTGCAATGAGGTGACATTTCCATGTTTTCTCGCCTCTAAATTGTTTTAGAGAAAGAGGGAGGGGTGAAATGGTGACGTGTCCAAAACACGGAATTTACACGCCCCCAAAAATGACATTCATACCCTCCGTCCCCCTTCTGTTTTTAACATAGCGTTACCCTTGTATACAATCTTTTTTTAAAATCACTGATAAATCTCCACGATTTTAGGTAAGAAGTTAAATATAAGAGAAAAGTTTTAATGAAAGTTTATATAGCTCAGGCGTTTTGGTTGAGAATCAACTTAAAAGTTGTTATGATATCCATGATCTCGACCTCAACATTATGGATAGAATGGATTTCATGTTTCCAAAATGTGATATCGTCTGTGTTTAAGTGTTCATAGTTCTATCACATCTGTATTATTTTTTAAGTAAATTTTACAATAAGAATGTGATAAACTCTTGGGCCATTTCAAGCGCCGAAACTATAAGTGGTTTCTACATAGTGATTAGTTTTATCATAAATCCCAGGACTTACACTAATTGCGCCTATTTACTTATTTTTCCAATAATTAACTAGTGCGCATTCATTTATTAACGAAATATTACACGCGCCAAATTTCCCTTCCTAATGCTTTCGTTCTTGTGAAAGCCTCCTATGTCTACAAATCAAATAGCGTTTCCATATAATTGCTTTGTTTTTGAAGTTAGGTTGCCTGAAAGGTCATAGTTACAAAGACATGGCCTTCTCTTATTAATTGTTTTCACAATTTTCTGTCCAAGGGATTAGGTTCAATTATTGTGTTCCCATTGTGGAATCGGACGTGATTGACGATGTTGGCTCTCGTAATGGCACTCCAAAAATAAATGTACTACATGGGAAACTTCTTAGAAATGTCCCTAACACCCCAAATCACTATGAAACCCTCAACTCTTAAAAGAGGACCCGGGTTTGATTAGTCTAGTGTTTTAGACCCTAGATCAGGCAAGTGAATTAACCATTTAGAAAACTGGCTTGGATCGGTAAATAATCAATTTGGATTGACAAATTAGGCCGATTATTTGATATGAAAATCATCCCAAAAAAACTAAAAAAATGAATAATAAAAAGCTAAAAAAAATAAAAATGAAATAATGTGGGACCAAGCAATCCAGCTAGTTTGGATAACCCTTTTCCCTTATAAAACTGGGAGATTTCAAGTGAACTAGATCGATTCTAAGCTCCGAAAGGGATTCGGGTCAATCTACACCAATACCTGATTTAGATAGCTCATTTTTTAAACACTGCTTTAGTAATTTTCTCCACTCAAGGAGTGATTTTAGTTGCCAAAAAGAGGGATTATACAAGGCGACAACCTTATCTACAAAAGTATAATTGAAGTAATCAATATTATGTAGTTAGTATAAATTTGACATTGTTTTAAAAGATATATCGTATTTGTATTGTTTCTTAAGTTGTGACAAGTCTATATTATCCAACTAAAATGGATGGTATACTACAACCTTACTTCTATAAGTAATGTCGCTTTTATGTAAATTGCTTTACTATAATTAAATGTAGTAAAATATAGAACTACAAATATAATTCAACTGGAAAAATACTGGGAAATTCACATACAGCTAGAAAAGATATATTATTACTACATGCCCAATATTTTGGAACATATTATGTTGAAGCCTTGCATGAGAGTTTTTTATCCCCATTATTATGTCAGCTAGGAAGTCAAACTTTCAAACTATCCAAAATACAAATAACTTAGTATTTGTGATTCAAAAGTCCAAACTTTCAAATCACCTGGAGCATTTGTTCAAGTAGTTTGGGAGTCCAACAGCTTTGGATGGTCCAAAATACAACTTTCCAATCACCTAAAAAAAAAAAAAAAACTAAGTGTAGGATAGTTATGAAGTCCAACTTTCAAGACTAAGGATAAATGGAAATTAAAAAACTAAAGTAAGACCTCATATTCTATTGCCAAAAAATTGTCCATCAAGTAATATATATCTTTTTTGGGTCAATACATAAAGGGTGTGGTTTCTATAAGGTTGCAACCTTAAAACAATCAAATTAAGGTGTACCTCCAAATTTTATCATAATATGTAATTTTGGTGTCATAGTAACTGATTTTAACATATATATATATATATATATATATATATATATATATATATATATATATATATATATATATATATATATATATATATATATATATATATATATATATATAAAATTTTGGTATAAACAATTTTAAGGATTTTCTAAAAATCTATTTTCGTATCTAATTATAAATTTTAAACTCCAAAAATGATTAAAATCAAGTAGATCTATAAACATATGAAAATCTTGAAAATGGACGGTCTAGATAATGTGTTGCAAAACTATTTTTGGGACTCAAAAAAAAATATAAAAATAAATAAAAATAAATAAATAAATAAATATATATATATATATATATATATATATATATATATATATATATATATATATATATATATATATATATATATATATATATATATATATATATATATATATATATATTTACATCTCGTTGTCAGATTATCAATTAGAGGAATTTTCAACATTAAAACAAGAAAAAAGTTTATCTAAGATTACAACCTTAAAATGTAGAATTATAGATGCACCTCAAAAATCCATCGAAAAAGGCTGTTTTAATGTTGGAAAAATCTCTAATTGATCATCTCGACATCGAGATGTATGAATATTTAAATAAAAAAAAAGGATTTCGAGCGTCAAAAATAGTGCATCTTGCAATACATCATCTAGATCGTCTATTTTCAATATTTTCATATGTTTATAGATCTACTTGATTTTAACCATTTTTGGAGTTTAAAATTTTATAATTAGATATAAAAATAAATTCCCAGATAATCATAAGAATTTTTTATACCAAAATTACATATTTTGATATAATTTGGAGGTACATCTTAATTGGAATGTTTTAAATTGCAACCTTAAATAAACTTTCTCTATACATAAACTTTCTCAAAAATTATATTTTTTCTCGGTAGTTGGAAAATGTGATGCTTTGGAACCGTGAAAACCTGAATTCAAAGGCTGAAAGTACTTTTACAACTGAGTTTGCAGAGGAGGTCTCAGTTTTATTTTTTTTGGATGTTTCCTCTTTTCTAGTTTCCTTGTGACTTGTGTGTGAGAAGAACGAAAAGAAAAGAAAAGACAAAAGGTTAGAAAGGTCAACAGTACAGCAAGCTTTCTACAACATACCCAAAAATATATCCCCAATTTGCCCCGGTGAAGTCCATTGTGCAACTTATGAAGAGATTTTTCCCAGAAGATTAAGATTACTCGTAAAAGCAAAAAATACCCTTAAGCTTTAATTTAGATCTTACGGGCCATTATTTTTATCATCATTCAAGTTTTTTCTCAATTATTTGGAGGTGGCTATGTGAATCCTAATCCACTATTCCGCTCTCTCAAGAATTATACCGTTAATAAGGTCATAACTCTCCATATTTTTTCTCCCTACTTCTAAATATGTCCTTTTGATCTTATCTGTTGTCCTTTTTTAGCATTCCCTTAATCATATTCTCATATCATCCTTCATTTTTAGTACGAATAAATAAGAAAACATCATAAGGTTTGTTGAAATAAGTGTTGACATGATCAAATTGCCCATCGAACCAGGGAGCATCATGTTCGATTCAAACTAGTTCGACCACTGATTGAATTGGTTAAACCAGATTTTTTAGAAAAAAAAAAAAAATGATAATAACTATAAAACATAAATATATCATAAGAAAATGCCTAACTTTATTTTACCAGTCAGACCAAACTAATTGGTTGATCATTGGCCAAAGTGGTTCAAATATTGATTTTGATTTTTTTTTTTTTTACTGAACTTAATTTTTTCTTTGGCATAGATTGTTGAAACACTAGTTGGCAGCCTGATTGGTTAGATGGGGGAGAATTGATCCAGCCTTAATAACTATGGTTGAAATGAGTAATTTAAAAATCATTGAGCTAACACAGAACAAACTGAGTCGGCTCGAGATGGGGACCCAAGCAACTCCGAAAGGAGTGGCCCAAGAATCGGGCGAGTCACCCATGCCTAGAGACTATCGTTATTTCCCCAAGAAATTTGGCCGAGTTAGGCTTCAATCGCTAGCATTGATTCTATAACCGACTCGACCTGGGCGAGTTGGGCTCCGAGCCCGAGTTTGAATTTTGCAAACTTATCGAAATCTTCCTTTTAAAAATGGATAAGATACAATTAATTCAATTTCCAATCTAACAAGAGTGTAATGGACACTTCTTGAGCTATAAGTACATAAAAAGCTAAAATTTAAAAATAGAAAAAAATCATTTTATTCCCTCACTCAAACCATCAATGTTTTTAAAAATTAAAGGGTATTTTAGTCATCTCAATTTTCCTTTCAAGATCAAGATTAGAACCCAAAAATATTTAGATTTATATTCGTTGGGGCTTAATGAGACAGCTCCTCTCACAAGGTGACAGGCACGACATACGGCTGAGAAATCAAACCCACACGTGTCACACTTCTTGAGAGTGGGTCCCAATGCACCTCACATAAATGACTAAAATACGCCCAACCTTTAGAATGCCTCTCGGAGCATTTACAAAAGGAGACAAAACTTATCCCTATCCCCTTTTCTTCTCCTTTTTTCTAAAATTGACTTAAATACCCTTCCCTTGCATTTTTTACCACTAAAAAGCGACACAAATCACCCTTAATACAGGTGTATTGACAATTATTACCACTAAAAACTGACACAAATCACCCTTAATTCAGGTATTGACAATTATTTCCATTGCAAATACATGCCTATAAAAGGAGATTCTTCACAAGGGCCAACTTTGTCCACCTTGAAGAAGAGTAAAAGGATTAAGAATTTTTTGATCATTGGAAAAGGTGAGCTGAGGGTCCTCGTTTTTAAAGCTACAGTTAAATTCTTGTTTATTTTAGCACTAAAAAAGTGTATCTCAATCTCGACAATTGTATGTCTAAAATTTGATTTCAAGACTTAACTGTCTATTTCAAATTTTCACAAATGCATTAGATGTCCGATTTTAAAACTTCAAATTTCACAATGAAGAAGTTTTCAAGCCATCACGAGAGCCAAAATTTGCAATAGAGTTCTTGGGAGCAGCTTTACATTTTTTTTACTTCGCAATGTTAAATTAAGGGGCATTTAGGTAATTTTTCATCCGTAATGCCACCTTGCCCCCCAAAGCTAGTTTAGTAATTTGCTATTTGGGCCTACATTTGATGGCCTACCGCCTCACCCCAACAAAAAAAGAGGAAAATAAATATAGAAAAAGTGAAATGAATTTACAAAAATAAATAGAAACAATAGAACAAGTAAAGAAATGAAGAACTAAAAAAAAAAAAAAAAAGGTGAGAAATTCTTGGTGGATGACTTTCCTCAACCCATATATGCCTTGCATGACTGCTCCTTATCCCCACAGCTTGATTGATGCTTTAATGATTGATTCACAAGCCCTTTCCATTGCCATCCATAAGTCTCTGAACCGGCAAAACACTTTATCCCTCACCAAATTCTCTCTCTAAAAAGGCCTCTTTCCCCTCTTTCTTTCCTACCATTCTCTTCTTACTCTTCTGAGGCACACACTTTGTCTCTACAAATTCTTTGCCCTCCCCACCATTCTCACTCTCCAAAAGCACTGTCTCAAGGCTTTGAGCAACATGGGTTCTCCTGAGACTGGACATAGATCACAGAGCCATGATGATCTTGAGCACCACTTCTTTCAGCTCTCTCTCTCTGATAAAGGAAGCAAGATAAGCTTCGATAGCTCGGACGGGGATGCAGACGCAGAGCTATCGGACGATAAGGAAGAAACAGCTGAAGAGAGAGAGAATAGCTCAGATCAGGAGCTCAGTCCTTATGGCTCCAAGCCAAGGAAGGATATGAGGCAGAATTCGGAGCTTTCGGGTGTTGGGTCTCCATTGAACAGGCTGAGGTTGGAGCCTCTGAGCCAACCGATCGATATTAAGCATTATGCTAGTGAGAATGAGGTTAGAGAGAGAGGGAGGAAGAAGAAGTTCAGGAGAGGTGGGTTGAGGAGAGCTAGAGAGAGCCGGATTGAGAAGACATGGGAGATTAGGAAGTCGAGAGCTCAAATGGAGGATGGTTTGGATGAGACTGATAACCACTCAGTCGCTAGTGAGTTTCATGAGCAAAACCCCACCACACCTAGAGAGAGAAATTCAATGTGTATGGATTTGGATGAGGTGAAAGCTTGTTGGGACCTTGGGTTCGGGTTACACCAGCTCTCTTTCTCTACCATTGAGACCAGTAGCAGTGGGTTAGAGAGCATTGGCAACTCCCCAATTGCTCATTGGAGGATCTCCAGTCCAGGTACTAAAAAATATATATATAAAAGTTTTCTTTGTAATAAGGAATGAATGATCAAGGATTAAAAATCAATAGAAAATGAAAAATTTACTAGGAAAAAGCAATCCATGACTATGTACAATCTCTCTCACTAAGGAAAGGACTTAGAAGGTCACTCACTATGACTATGTTTTCCAACCCTGCATAGCTCTTCTTTTGAATTTGTGTTTGCACTTATACTAATCTCAATTATCTGGTTTTCAGATAAATATCAATAAATTAAGAGGTAATTCCTATCTATGAAGTATTTGCCAAGAACCCAACTGATTTAGCAATAGTATCAAATGAAAAGAAGCATATTTCACATTTCTACATAGTTGCCTTAATTTTTTCATCTAAAACAAATATTGATTTTGTTTCTCAATAATGATGGGTCTACGGGGTCAACCTGATAATAGTTTATATTGTGAACAGAATCCAGTTCTTAGTCTTATGTGATAGAAGAATTAATTGGGTTCTCATACTTTTCAGGTGATCATCCAAGGGATGTCAAGGCAAGGCTCAAAGTATGGGCTCAAGCAGTGGCTTCAACAGCCCGCCTTTACAGCTGAGAATATTTCTTGGTTGGTTATGAATGATAGAGAGAGAGAGAGAGAGAGAGAGTTCACTTAAGAATGAGAAACTTAAAAATATTATCTGCCTTAAGGGCGATTTCCTCTGTTATAAAAGCTCTTTTTATTATTGGCCTGCTTCTTGGAAGTTGGAAGATCAGATAACTTTTATGGCAAAGCTACCTGGTTCATGGTCAGGTAGGACGTCCCCCTAAAAACTATTGGAGTTCAAGTTGGTGACTGCAATCTTCTTCAGATGGGTAGGTGTAATCCATTGATGGTACTGCTTTCTAAATCTTCTCTTGTAAATAGCAGCCTTTACAACTAACTATACTTCACTTTTCACTTTCAATTTTCGCTTGTAAGCAACAGAAACTAGGTTTTGGAAACCTAGTGACTGGGCTCTGATGGAGGGTTCTTACAGTCTCCTCCTCCTCTATCTCTCTCTCTCTCTCTCTCTAAATTTCCATTGATATCTGTTGAGACCACTACATGATTTTCAGGTATTGTACAGGAGCCTGTTTGTATGTTGTGATTGTTGTTTTTTTGGGATCAATGCGATTGCGATTTTTGTGTTTCTATTGAACATATTATCATTCAATTCTTTTCATCATTGTTGAAGATGGAAGAGTTATTGACTATGCTACTCTGTGTTACTCATATGAAATGACCTTTTCCCTCTTCTTTCTTTGTCGTTTATCATTTACAAATTAGTTTGCCAGTTACCCATTACAAGGTAAAAAGGAAAAACAAAAAAAGAGGCACAAAGTCATTGTGAAACAAAAAACTAATAAATTTCACAAATGTAGACTTATTAAAAAGAGGGTTGCGGTTTCTATGAAAGTACTTCTGAGTGGTTAAAGGAACTGGAAAAGTAGATCATACACCAGGGGGATGTGGTTTATGGTAAACCACAAGGACATCCCACCATCCATTCCTGATGGCGGAAGGTGGAGATTAACCTACAATAGTGAACATCTATCATGAAGAATGCATCGGTAGTCTCCACTGTCTATCATCGGGAATGGATGATTGATGCCCTCATAATGTACCATATACCAGTTCCAGATGTATGGTATACTTTACGAGGAAGACTTACAGTCAATTTATTTACTTAATCATACAATTAATTATGAGACGATGAAAGAAGAAAAGATAACCTGAGAGGAATTTATCCCAAAAAAAAAAAAAATTACTGGGGCCAGACGAATTTTTTTTTTTCTTTTTTTCCCAGTTAAAAAAAAAACTGGAATAATTGAGTCTGCGGAGGTCTAGGTCGAAGCATGGCTAATACATGTCCAAATAGACATGATTCCTACAAGAAGACCCAAGATTCGACTTTTTACGTGATTAAAAGTACAATAGGAAATGCAGATGTGTGTTCTTACAACTGCAGCATATTACTAGCATTCAACGAACGAAAAAGAAGTAACAGGGAGTAAAGCATCATAAAAATGTAGCTCCATGCTTGTCTATATTGCACCTTTCCAATCCTTACAATGAAACCTCCTTTCCATGAATTTCAAAACAAGATTCCCAAGAATATTTGATTAATTAGATTTTGTGAGAGAACCAAACATATAAAAATCTGGCAGAATCAGCACATGATTGTGCACGCCATAAAATCGTCTCTGCAAATGACGAGCTTACAGGTCCTTCTCTGCAAGCTTAAGATTTATTTCTCGATCCTCTTCCAGTAAATGTAGATTTCATAGGCTTACTGTATAATTGAGGAAAGCTAATGATAAATAATTGGAATGTGAAACAAGAAATGTCACTTGAAAATTAAGTTATGGCAACTTTTATCACAAGGGTATGCACAGTCGATTGTCTTGCTATCAGCATAACGATCATGATACCAGTCTCCCACAGCTTTTGCAATTCCCTGGATGCGGTAAAGGAGAAAAAATTTACCATTAACTTTTTTCATCAGATATAGAACATCAAATAAATATCCCATGCCTACTAGAAAGTAGACGATTTAATAAGTGAGAAAAACAAGTTTCTCCAATCAAATTTCAAACAAATATGTGATATCCTCTTGAAAGGAGCAAGAAATATAAGCATCATTATTATATGTTAAGCTTCAAGTTCAAACTGTTGAAGAAAATGACAGGGCCAGTGTGTGTGTTTGTGTGTGTGTGTGTGAGAGAGAGAGAGAGAGACGCAAATTCCTATCTTGCAAAAATACCATGGTTAGGTACCAAAAAGGCCTCTCTTTATCAGTAACCTTATACACACACACAGAAGAAGGGAGGAACGGTTTTACTCCTCTCTGTCACATCTTTCAGTCAAGGTGATGACCCAAATGGACTATATTTATCCACAGGCAATTAGATTATGGTTATGTTTCTAGTTATCTACCTTGCCACCAATATGTGGAGAGTCATCTGCAAACCATGTATCCTGCCTCTCGGTTTGGCAATGAGCAAAACATGAATTCAAAAATAATCCATTTTCAGCTTTCTGAATGAAGCTTCTAAGGGAATTCAGCATGTGCGTCCTGAAACCTGGATACAGGGAAATTACTCAAAGATTCTCAATGGAATTAAACAAAATAAAATCAGCGCAAACCTTGCATGTAACACTACGAAAATTTATTTAACTTCTAGTGCTGAATTTTTGACTTGAGAAACAATAGCAGTTATACAGAAAATACAGGAAGAGCAGTAACCTTGAAGAAACTGGATCTGAGATGCATCACAATTTTCTGGATTTTGTTTGCATGCACGCCATTTACCTTGAGGATCAACAGATGGTGGGGCCAGACTATCTACAACCTGAAGAACAAATTCAATGAGTGAGGATAGAGTAAAATAGATCTTAAAAAAGGAAAAGTATACAATAGTCCGATGGACTATGAAAATCAGTCTATGGGAAACCGTTGTCTGTCGGGTTCACAACCATCTGATGAAATTACAGACGACGACAGAGAGGCATCCACCATTAGGGTCATGTCCTATTCCAGTTTGTCCCATTCTCTCTCTATCATTTCATCAGATGTCCAGAACCCCAATAGAACATGGTTTTCCCGAGTACAGTGGACATGGTTTTCCAGAGCACAATGGATATGCTATATGACAATCATTGTGATTGCCACTGAAAACATTTTCTGAAGAGATTTTCTGGCTGTATTTTGGAAGTCATAATGACATTAGAAGTCGTTTTAAGTCATATTTCTCACCACAGATTTCTTTATTCTGAGATTTCTCCTGGACACTGGATGTAGGCTTATGTTTGATTTCATGGGGTGCTAAAAGGTGCCCCAAAAGAAGTCCCAGACTGATTTACTGAAAGTATAATCCACTCTGAACTCTACAGAATTTTCACAAATGAATGAAACTGCTCTATATATTTTGGATTATGGTGGGATCACTTATATCTTTTTTTTTTAAAGATGTTAACCTTTTTGTTTTGAAGATGTTAACTGGGATAGCTTATATCTTCTCATGCAAAGAAATGACTATACTAAAAACAGAATTCCACTTATCCAATAATTTTGAGGGCAGTAAACCCAATGATTCATATGATATGAGCAAGCTCACCAATCTCTCATACTACTACCAGGAAGCTCTTTTCCCTCATATTTTTCTCTCTGATAATTTCATGGGTTATGAAGGGCCGTTCCGGTTATGTCTTGGAGTGTACTAAAAGTATAATCCGCTCTAACCCCATTACATTTCCACAAATGATTGAAAATACCCTATATCTTTCGGATTATGGTGGGAACACTTACACTTTCTCATGCAGCCAAAATGACCATATTTAATAATTTTCAGGTTAGTAACCCCAACGGTTCATATCGAGCAAACTACCCAATCTCGCGTACCATTACCAGGTATCACTTTCCCAGCATATGTTTTGCAGTTTCATTCTGACTGCAGGCCCAGTTAGAAGACAAATATTTTTCTTTGGTTTTCTCTCTTTTCTTTAACGAGTTCTTTCTAAATGATAACTTTATACAGAGTACCGTACCGGTTAATTTATTAACATGAATGCCATTAACTTGAAAAATAAGATTCCACAAGGAATAGAATTTACCTGCCATGAATCATACGCTGCATTCAAAATGAAAAGCGGGGTCCGTATGTTCGATATCAGGTTCTGTGGGAAAAAACACTGCAATGCGATCCTTGTTTCAGTTTCATACGCCCATCTACCTGTGTTGCTTTTCTATTGTAATTGAAACAAAAGGGACAAAGAAGAAGAAGAACAGGGACAAAGAAGAAGAAGAACAGGAACAAGAAGGCACACCGATGTTGGATCCAATCGTGAGGTGCAATGGAAAGGCAAACTCTTCTGTACATCCTGTTACAATCCGTTGAACATGTGTCAACAGAATGGCAGCCATGCCGGAGTAATGATGGAATGAAAAGTATATTACAACCCAATGTACTATGGAAAACATTAAATGAAATACATGATTGTTTTGAGAGGTCTATTGGATTGCATAATATTTTCCCATGAGAGAACCGTGAAATAATGAAATACTCCAAAGGGGCATATGAATTATATGTTTTCCCCATTGGTTAATGTGAAGTTTTCTATGATTTACATAAGTAGTTAACTTTGTGGTAATAGAGGACTAGAACTAAATCAAAACCAGTCCTAAATATAAGCATGACCCCAAAAATAAGAAAGTTATATGCACTGCTTATGGTTAAAATATTCAAAAAATACTAATAACAAGCATGACCCAAAAGAAAATGAAAGTTAATACCTGCAATGTTACCACTCCATGGAAGAAAGATTGCAAGAAATGACCCCCAGATATATCCACCCTGCAGTCACAATTAGATTTAACATTACACGAACAGACAAATACTCACAAATGTAAACAAGATGAACTCTGATTGAAAAAGACAGAGGGAGAGTAATGTGTGTAAAAGAATGATATATTATTGAAATATATGAAATGATATATATATATATATATATATATATGATAAATGATCCTATAGGACCCTCCCCCACCCATGCGTGTAGGACCCCAATGGATCGCCATTAAATTTGGCACGGATCTATAGAAAAGTCAAGTCCTACACCCATGTGATAACTTTTCCAGAGATCCGTGCCAACTTTAATGGTGATCCTTTGGGGTCCTACACACATGGGTGGGAGAGGGTCCTATAGGATCATTACTCTATATATATATATATATATATATGGAAAACTCTTCTCGACGCCTATAGGTGAAAATGAACAGTTGCCTACCCTCATCACCATCCAAACTTCATCGCACGGTCACAGTTGTTTGGTAGTGTTTCAATTTTCTTTTTTGTTCTACAAATCCGAATTACTTGAAATTTGGAACATGTGTACATCTTAGTAAGGTGTACCTGATAAAAATATGAAAAAAATAATTCATAAAATATAAATTGATCAAAATACCTCTTTACCTTTATGGGGGTATTTTGGTCAATTTATATTTTGCGAATTATTTTTTCATATTTTTATTAGGTGTACCTCACTAAGATATACGCATGCTCCAAATTTCAGATCATTCCAATTAATAAAAAAAAAATGAAAATTGAAACACTACTGGACAACTGTGACCTTACGATGAAGTTTGGATGGTGATGCGGGTAGGCAAAATCACTGTTCACTTTCGCTTATAGGCATTTTGTAGTATCTTCCATATATATATATATATATATATATGAAAAAGCTTATATAAGGTTGAGGCCCTAAGCAATTAAACTAAGGGGCACCTCAAAATTCACTAGAAAGGTTTCAATATCAATAAACCCTCAAATCGATCATCTCAACCACAAGATGTATAGACATGAAAAAAATGGATCGCAAGTCTGGCAAACAGTGCATCTTGTAATGCTTAATTTTCAATATTTTCAAGTGTTTATAGATATGCCAGATCTACATTATTTTTTAAGCTATAAATTTTATTATTTGAGATGAAAATAAATTTTTAGGTGATTACAAAGGTTTCTACTACTAAAAAATCATCTCGATACTGTTTAGAGGTACGCCTTATTTTGATTGTTTTGGACCTCAACTATATATATATATATATATATATAATTGTTTTGGACCTCAACTATATATATATATATATATATATATATATATGGAAGATGCTACGGTACACCGACGGGCTTACCATAGAGAATACGCCCAATGGCCCAAATTGAATTTGGGTCGATCTGATGCTCACGGATGCCTGATAGTGTTTGAATTTTAATTTTTTTCTACAAATCGGATTGACTTGAAATTTTTTTTTGTGTGTTCATAAAAAATAAGAGAATCTACAAAAAATATCAAAAAAAATATTTTACATGAAAACATTGACCAAAATACCCCGCGAAACTTTTCAAAGGTATTTTAGTCAATTTTTTCATGAAATTTTTTTTTGATATTTTTCATAGATTCTCCTTTTTTTGATGAATACGAAAAAATATTTCAGGTCAATCCGATTTGTAAAAAAAAAATTAAAATTCTAACACTATTGAACATCCGTGAGCATCAGGTCGGCCTAGATTCAATCTGGACCGTTGGGAACATTCTCTACGATAAGCCCATGGGCGTACATGAGTTTTTTTCTATATATATATATATATATATATATATATATATATATATATATAGAAGGGGGGGTGGGGAGGGAGGGAGACAGGAACAGGGGTGAATGGTTAGGCATATATTCAAATGAACTCCTACATGGGCCTGCAAAAGATGAAATGAAAACATCAATAAAGAAGAATTCATAGAGGAAGACATACGCGTCAAGAAATAGTCCAGCATCACTAAGGCATTTCACTTTAGTATTCCTTGGCATAAGATCTCGAAACTCGTCACAATGTATGATGGATGCCAACCCCCCTGCAGAGCAACCAGAAAGAAGAGCCTGAAAGTAAAGACATTAGAGAATGATTACAGAGTGAAAGTGAAAGACATCATTCATACATCATACTACAATAAAAAGCATACCTCAAAACAAAATAGAGTAAGAAAAGGGGTAAAACTTACAGTAATTCTAGAACAAGAAAGGAGTAGCCGGTTGCAATTCTAATTTACGAAAAGGAGTACCTGATTGGCATAACGCATTCCCTTTGCCATTAGTTCTTCCACAGCAGTTTCAAAGATACGTTGCCCACGAAAAATAAGATTTGCAGCCTACCAGAACCAAGAATAAATGTCATAAAAAATGGACACAAGGGTTTATGGAACATAATACAACACAACTATTAGTAAGAGACAGTGATGAACATTTAGTTGATTCAAACTGTTGGAGGAAACAAAACACTGGTGGCTGTAAGTTTATATTTGCTTTTACTGAACCTTAAAGTCTCTTTCTTTTTTCTCCTAAAACTTCATAAAAACTAGAAAATGTACACAAACAGATAAGAAGCAGACACTTGGGTTACACAAGGAACCTTGAGTTGTGAACTTAGGATTGTCTAAAAAATTTAGTTCACCTCATTTGTTTCCCTCCCTTGAAGTGTGTTCATGATAGTATAAATTGAATATCGCCATTTCATAAGCAACTAGACAATTAACAGATTACAAATATGGAAGTATATAGACAACGATGGCTTGCAACTTTGGTGGAGCCGTGATGGACTCTCTGACAATGCGAAGTTGCATAATATAGAGCTAGGATATCATCAAGTTCATCCAGAGTCATACCAATTTCCAGAAAAAGAGAATGTCATCAATGGTTATATTTATGGAAAAAAAGTTATGCTCTCGCAGGAGTAAATTGAACAATATCTAATGTGGGAAAAAGTTACTTAGGAGGGGGTTGTTGTTTGATCCTAAAATATTCAAATCATATTTAGTTGTCTCAGAGATAAATCAAGAGAAAAACATTTCGATTTCATGCCCTAATAACCAAATAAATGCTCGCTCCAACTGTGAAACACTGTCCATTTGATGGATTAAGCAGATCTAGCTTTTTAAAAGCGTGGTCATTTTTTTTTTCCTGAAATTGTTCACATGGACAATAAAAACTTTTGCAAAACTTTCAGTTCAGTAAAACCCTCAAAGTAGGTGTTTGCTCGTGGAAGCACGTGTTATTGGCTCCTGTGGGAGCACTATACACATTCAATATTTACATGCTATATACACAAGACCCGGACAACAAAAACACCACCAAGTGTTAATAGTTGAAATATCCATGGTTGCCAGTGTATAGAAGTCTACATACATAACAGAACAAAAAAACCAAACAAGTCTTTGTGTGCTAATTATATATATATATATATATATATATTTCAATTAAAAAAACCTTTCATTTTCTTCTAAAGAAAATTAAACATTTCAAATACAAATACACTAATACAAATACATTGTCAACATTTCAAGGAAAAAGAAAAATTCAAAAGAAGAAAAATTCAAAAGAAGCCAGCAAGAATAATAATGTTGAGTTTTATTGATCACACGAATTATGAGTGACATACTGCTCAAATTGCTCTTAAGAGCAATAGCTTGAAATAGCTCAAACCAAGCTCTAATGCTTATGGGAGGAGGGCCAGCCATGACAGTCACTCTTTTGACAAGAGTTGAACCAAATGGAAGGCCTACCATTTGGAATTCTTTTGTTTTTGTTCTCTTACTTGTATACCCCAGCTTTGCAGTCTTCCACGTGCAATTTTCTGCGTCAATATAGTCACTTCCATTGGAGGCATACTTGCATCCTATGATTGGGAAGCATGCATAGAACCAAGAATTGGAGATAAAATCCATCTCCCCATAAAGCACAACTCAATAGTGCAGAGAAACTTCATAATCCCGTGAAATTGAATTGACAATTTAAAATAACAAAATCCAAGAAATCATACATTCAACGTTTGTGCAAGTACCCAAAACTTTCAAGAAGCAAATGATATCACTGACCTGATTTTCACCTTCTCCACTAAAGGATGCACCATCACAGTAGCGAACCTTGACTCGGTTCCAATTGAAGAAGTCTGAAAGAAAAATCGAAACCTCCTTCAAGTATGAAAATTCTCAAAATTCTACCAAAATTTCAAATAATTCTGCAACACTGAAAACAAAAGGCATAGATCAAATACACAATGGGGCTCAGACCTGGGTTTTCATTAGCTTTATTGCTCAGTATTCCGGTAAATGGGATTTGTTTCTCCATGTAAATCGATGAACCACGGCGAGTTGTTTTGCGATAGACACAAGTTCTGAGGTTGTTGCACCAACCACCCCCCTATACAAAACCCATAGGAAAATCAAGTTACTACAAATTTACACATATGCATGCATACATCCACACCCTCATTCATTCATAGTCTATATAATTACGTATTTATGCTCACATATATGAACATATATCTGCACACATGCATATATAAACAAACATACACATACACATATATACACACAGGATCGTATCTCACCATTAGACATGGATCAAGAATGAGAAATGATAACAATCACTGAAAAGGAAAAAAAGAGAAATGATCCTGTAGATGTGCTTTTTGGTCATGAACTTGACTTACCTCCAACTGGATGAGCCAACTGTTTGTCCCAGAACCAAACCCACGGTGTAAATGATACCCTGGTAGGGTACCATCGAGACATACTGTATAGAACACAAAAAAAATTAGAATAAGCAATAAATTCAAATAACTTTGATTCTCACTGTTCTCTGTGTTTTCACATTGTACTCTCTTCCAACATAATGTCCCTTGTACTACATGTTTCCTCACCAATAAATTAATTATCAAAGAAATAATGTGAAAACAATCAAATTAAAGACAAACCCCATGTGAATGCAATCAAAAAGGAAAAGAAGAAAAGAATCATGATCAAGAAAATTAAAACACCTGCAGCGTTTTAAAATTGAAGTGTTACGAATTCCTCTCTTTTTAGAAGCATGCAAAAGAACTGGTCTGGGTTCATTAATTTCTGAAGTTGCCATTTGAAAAGATTATATACCAATGGATGAAAAAAATTTTAGAAGTAAGAAAAGAAAAGCGAAAAGGAGAAGAAGAAAACAGCAAAAAGGAGAAGAATCCAACAAATAAGATCCTACAAACTTGTTTTAAACCAATGGGTCTAGAAATTCTATAAATTACCCTAATTTTTTTTGACTGGTTGCCATCATCATTGATGATATTGGAATAGGAAATAACATAAACACATATCATCAAACAGAACAGGAACGCACAAACAGCATAACAGTAAAAATGCACCAAAAACAGAAGGATCCAAAAAACGGTCTCTCAACATGCAGATGGTCTAATTCCCAGGGCCTTCATTCTTTTTTAGTACATATTTGGTTCAGAAGAGCAATCAAATCCCCTAAACTGTGAACCAAAATTTAATTTAATTTTTTTTTTTTTTTTTTTTTAAAAAAAGACAAAAAGAAGAAAAGAAGGAACAAGGAAATGTTGAATGCGCTATAAAACTTTCAAGTTGAAGAATATGAATGTTACCCTTCTATACATAGCAATTGAAGAAAAATAAATTACAGGCACTTCATGGCATAATGAAACTAGAGAGCAATTACATGAATAAGAAATAATACTTAGTTTTCAAAGGATTCTAATATGCCATTGGCATTCAAAGAAGAACTAGAAGAAAATCCATAGTTTTGTCTTGGGGGAACAGGCAAGTTGAGTTTTTTCTTTTTTGTGATAATGCGGGAGCAGGCAAGCTGAGTTGAACCCAGAACCACAAGTTACAGAAAATCATAATTTGGATAGCTGAAACCCATTTCATTTTAGAGGAGATTAAACAACTTGGGGTTTTTATGGAAGAGAAATAAGATACATGAAATAAATAAAAAAACTACTCAAAAACTTCAAAAAAAACATACCAGCTCCTCTAGCCTTAGCTCCAAAAATCAGGGTTAAGCCCACCATTAGAGGATTTGGGGCACTCGCATAACTGTAGAGTGAAGCCTCACTCAGGTTCCAATGATCAAAACTAAACACATCTGTACTGTACATTGAAGACTCTGTTTGATTCCAATCCTCAAAACCCAATACACGTCCACTCAATATGAACCCATGAACACCAAAAAAGCAAAACAAAATCTTTCCATAATAACCCAATAAGCATCCCAAACTCTTCTTCCCCTCTGCCTCCATTTCTCTTGTTTCTGCTATCAAAACCACCGAAGTGAGCACAGAACAGTGCTATAATGTGAACAAAGCTCACAAAAGTAGAAAGAAGTGAAGAGAGAGAGCCTTTAAATAGAATATGCTGGATTCACCATTGGTGCTGGTTAACAATAATAGGACTGAAAGAACTCCCAATGTCAAAACTTACCTGCTTCGTTACTATCACTAACTAACAACTAAAAAAAGCCAAAGTATTGGTTAAAAAAAAAAAAAAAAACGGCCAAAGAAATTTAAAATAAATAGGATAAATGCTGCTCATTTCATTAAAAAATTTCTAAACCAAAAAAACACAAGTATAATGTTATTCTTCTCAGCTAGAAAACACACCCAATCTCAAGAAAAAAGTCGTTTTACGGTCTCTAGTGACTAAAACACTAAAAACCCATGGATATTTTTTTTTCCAAAAAAAAAGATTTTTCTAGGATTTTGTATGATTTTGGAAATGAAACACTTTATCATTAATGCAGAGAGAAAATGAAAAAAAAGAGGCATTTAGAGAGAGATTTCAAAGATTTACCAGGTGCTTTGATAATGTTCTAATGACCCGCAAGATTTTTCGTGGGCTATTTAAGAGAAATTATGATGTAAAGGCATGCCAACACTTGGGCCAAATTCAGCAAACTCCATTGTCTTTTTGCATAGAAACTCCCAACACGGCTTCTTCTTAAAACGAGTAAAAAACTAGGAATAAGAAAGCCTGGATTTTAGTTTTTTAACGCTATTTCTTTA
This sequence comes from Amborella trichopoda, assembly GCF_054954075.1. Lineage (NCBI taxonomy): Eukaryota > Viridiplantae > Streptophyta > Magnoliopsida > Amborellales > Amborellaceae > Amborella > Amborella trichopoda. Next base: position 66,883,616 of record NC_142337.1, on the reverse strand, counting down.
ACTGAAAGCTGAAAAACCTTTTCAAACAAAAGGTCTCTCTACTTAAAACACAGGAGAAAAACCAAAATTAACGTTTACAGAAACGCCAATTTTTCTTCTCTGCAAATCATTTTGAATGAAGCAATGAGCACGGGGAAATAGATAAACAACGATAAACGAATACTTTTTTCAAAAGAAAAATTTAAATAAAAGTTTCCGAAAGTTTTTTCAAAGAACCTTTTTTGGGTAACCGAAATAAAATTAATCTTTTTATCTTTAAAAAGTGAAGGGATATCATACTCCCGCAAGAGTAAACTGTCAATTTGCTCCCTAATGTAAAACTCCATTCCGAACGAATTTTAGGATACGATTTAACCCCTTCAACCATTAATCTCAATAAAAAGAATTTCTACTTTCACCTCTATGCACTTGAAAAAACTAATTTTTAGGGACCATCCAAATTTTAGATGGTAAGATCTAAATGTTGGAAAACTCAAAATTCAAAAAAAAAAAAATTTCTTTTGATAATAATCATCTACTGATTTTTAGGGGGCTTCTAAGATTTCAGTTAGAAAAACCCCCCCAAAGTAGGTATTCCAACCGTGGGAGTAGATGTATGCTATCATCCCATAGAAACACCAGTACATATGCTTAGTAAAATACTATTTTTTGGGTTTTTTTTTTTTTTTGAAAATTGGTTGTTCAACTTTTTGGTTTTAGGATTGCATGCTCTTGCTGAAGCATAGATTCTATATAAACTCCCTCAAGCAAAAGAAATACTGAACTTTTCTGAACCGAAATTTTGAAAACCACCAAATTAGATGATTGTTTTTATAAAAAAAATAGACTTAGGTTCTTCAAAATCCCAAAAAAAATCGATGATCCCTGTTGATTCTCAAAAAGTTTTTCCGAGCAGGAAAATGCGATTTGAAATTGTTATTTTTTTACTTTCAAGTTGGTCACTAGGTCAAGGAAGCCAGATTCCCAATTTTGTAGTCTTAATGGGTTTTAGAAGAGCAAATGACAGTGTGCTCCTATGGGATCACCAAAACTTTTGGTTTGTTTTATTTTGGTTTTCTAAAGGTGTTTATACCTCTATTTTATTTTTCAGTAAAATTGACTAAACTACCCCTAGTATATTAAACTCGCATTTAATGTTGTAAGAGCATTTTTGCTGGCAGCCAGGGGCGCATGAATGTAGGTTTCCAGTTCATAGCACGAGAATTTGGACCTTTTTGTCATTTTGTCGGTCGCATCACGAGAAATAATACATTTTTTATTTAGTAATTTTGGCTTTTCTATTTTCGATCATTTTTATAGAGAAAAGAGCCCACTTGCTGTAGCCTTCTACGAGTGAGCATACTGTTCACTAAGTCCCTCAGCCAAAAGAGCAAAACGATTTATTTTTAGAACCACAAGGGATATTTTTATCAGTATTATGAGTCCTTCTAAGAATAAGCAGATAATTATTTGGACTATGACTTTTTCAATATTTAGATCTTCTCCTCCGAAAATTAGACGGTCTTTATTCAATCTTGGGACATTATTTCTTTCTAGCAGTTGGAGGGTTTGATTGGATTATTTTTTTAGATTAATTGCTGAGCTCTAGATGTTAGATTACCAAATTTTGGGACTTAAAAATATTCGGAGCTTTTCCTTTGTGGATGCAGTTTCTATAAGCCCTAGGCTTTATGCAAAAAAGTTAAAGCCTCATCTTGAAATGTTGTCCAAGAACCCTCATGGGAAATCCATACGATGGGTCTAAAATCTATTTTTAGTTGTGTCCATTTTTCGTCCCTGAAGCATTGTTGCTAATTTTCAATACGAGTCTGTTGCTCATACAGTCGGTGTAACTTCTGTTGCGTCGTGTTTTGATTCTTTACTGAGTCGTGTTTCGACTCTCTGATCTATCCTCTTTGTTGAGTCGTGTTTCGACTCTCTGATCTATCCTCTTTGTTGAGTCGTGTTTCGATTTTTTGATCTGTCATCTCTGTCGAGTCGTGTTTCGACTCTCTGATTTGTCTCTCTACCGAGTCGTGTTTCGACTATCTGATTTGTCTCTTTACCGAGTCGTGTTTCGACTATCTGATCCGTCTCAATACTGAGTCGTGTTTAGACTCTTTGATATGTTTTATCTTTTCCAAGAGTTCTTGAAGCCATCTGTTCTCGAGGCTTGTTGATTCGCCGTTGCTTTCGGTGCTTATTGATCAAGCAATCTGAGTATACACTTGAAGATCCAACTGCTCGCTTCCACAATTAGTGTTAAAACTCCAGCTGCTTTCTCTCTCTCGCAAAATGAGTTTGAGAGGGAGTGTGAAAGCAAAGTGTATATTGTGTATCGGGTTAATATAGAAAGTATATATTGCAATCAACATTTATGGGAAGGGTTGATAGAGAATCTATATTTTATTAAAAGTTTAGGCATTTATGATTTTGTTTCTATTATTGTCATTTGTAATTTGTCTATAAAAGATAAATCTGTACATTCATATGATTAATAGACATTAAATTTTTTCAAAAAAACCTGAAACTCTTCAAAATTTTCACCTTTTCCTTTGTAAAATCATTTCAATGCTTCTTTTTATTAAAAAAAAACACCTATAGACTCCAGACAATCTAAGGAAAACGAAAGTTATAAATTATTATTTTTCTTTCAAATAGGGAAGCCGTGGGAGGAGAATGATGAGCATCTCAAACTTACATGATACCATACTTCGGTTTGTATTAGAAAAATCTCTCATGATGAATTCGATTTAAAAATACCATGTTATATAATTCTCGCATCTTTTTCAAGGACTCGGTTTCTATGCGGCCAAGCCTGCATATGTAGAAATGTGGGCCTCTTAATATATCTATTTTTTAAATGAATTTTAAGACTTAATTTTTAAAGATATGTTATCTCTAACATGGAGATCATGAATATGAAAAAAGAAATAAAATTTGAAAACTAAGATAACATCTGGACCGTTAGTTTCCATTGTTTTTAGATGAAATACTTACTTACATCTATCGTTAAGATGGATGCTTTACACTTTCTGGACCGTATATGTAGAAATATGGTCCAACCTGCATGAAACAATTTTCCTTATTTAAAAGAGTGGATCAATGACCCAAATCACCCATTTGGAAAATTATTCCTAATGGCAGATCTACGGTATGGATTGGTAATCCAGCCAAGAGAATAGGCCAATAAAAAATAGAGAACAAAATAAAAAAAATATTAAAAAAAGTAGGGCCGAATCAGCTAGTTCCCTGACATAACGGGCCGATTCTAATGGGAAATATTCCCAATCGGTTCTTTTTTAAACCCTAATGTATAAATCATATTCTAAAAGTTTGGGATTTAAACGTCATATATGGTATAATTTCATTATTCTCACCAAATGTTATTGAAATATGTGAAAACTAAACTCACCCCCTTTTATATTAAACTAATCGAAATTCTTAAATTTTCCATCTACAAATGCATTCTCATATGTACGCCCAAAATAGTGGGAGTTACAATTCAAAATTTTGGTTTTGGTCGCCCAACATGATAATAGTTACAAGCAATGGTTTAAAAACCGGATCGGTGACCCGGATATGGCTTTTCAAAAACCGATCCGGATCGGCGAATCGGCCATCCGGATCGGCGAATCGGCGATCCGGATCGGCGAATCGGCGATCCGGATCGGAATCGGGTAAATCGGTCAGAATAAAGCTTCAAAAAAATCCAAAAAAATTATTAAAATTCATTATAAATATTGGTTTTTAGGAATTCAATAAAAAATGAGGGTACTCCATTAAGAATTTTCATGTTTTTGAATGAATATGCGAATATTGATATGTTCTTTCCCTGCATGAACCGCCATTCAGCATTTAATTTACAGTATTTCGTGCTCATCCCTACACTGTTTCTGTTGGGACTCGATATGTGAATTATATGGCTGGGATAGGGTGGCCTCAAAATCATCATCTCTCTCGTTTTCTCTTTGAATAATATGGATTAAAAAAAAAAAAAAACAAATTTTCAAAAAAATCGATCATGGATTAAAAAAAAAATCACAAATTTTCAAAAAATTCTATCATGGATTACAAAAAAAAATTCGATCATGGATTAAACAAAAAAAATCACAAATTTTCAAAAAATTCAATCATGGATTACATAAAATTCGATCATGGATTACATAAAATTCGATCATGGATTACAAAAAAAAACAAACAAAAAAAACAAAAAATTCAATCGTGGATTACAAAAAAAGAAAAAAATAGTTTGATCATGGATTACAAAAAATTCAATCATGGATTACAAAAAACTCTATCATGGGTTACAAAAAAAGCAAAAAACAAAAAATTCAATCATGGATTAAAAAAAAACAAACAAACATTTCGATCATGGATTACAAAAAAAAAACAAACATTTCGATCATGTATTACAAAACATTCGATCATGGATTACAAAAAATTCTATCATGGGTTACAAAAAAAAAAAAAAAACAAAAAAATCGATCATGGATTACAAGAAAAGAAAACAAACATTTCGATCATGGATTACAAAAAATTCTATTATGGGTTACAAAAAACCAAAAAATTCGATCATGGATTACAAAAAAATCTATCATGCATTACCAACAAAAAAAAAAAAAAAAAAAAAAAAAAAAAAAAACCGTACGGAATCGCCGATTCCGTACAGTGAATCGGCGATGCACTGTACAGAATCGTCCGGTTCTCTCTAGAACCGGACGATTTCCGATATTTGGGCGATCCGGTTCCTTTTTCACTATTTCCGAGTCGAACCGGGCGAGTCCGGTTTGACTCGGCGTTTTTTAAAACGCTGGTTACAAGTGATATCCCCGTTCTAGGAATGGTAATGTATGAGCCATTTCCAATGTTCAATATACACAATAGCGCGGACACACACATATACCATTTACACTTGGGTTTTGTCCATCGGAATTCAAATTGGGTAGTTGTACGAGTGTCATTGATTAGACTCGAAGTTCAAAAAAAATTCTTAAACTTGTAACACACCCCAACATCAAATTTGATATCTAATAGCTATAAGTAATTGTGACCTTGTTATAACAAAGATAAATAGTCTAATAGCATACAATCCCATTATCATCAATGACTTCCAAAGTTTTTAGGCAATGGATAACTTATTTCTCTCATTTCTCAACATTTTGTTTAGAAAATATCAATTTTCAATGCTTAGATACAATGCTTGAAAATTTGGGGTTGGGCTTTGACTCGCCTAGTGTCTAGGTAGCTCTGGCAATTTTCGAGTTAGACAAGCTATATTTAGCAAAAGAATTAAAACATATCTCAGAAATTGGGATACAATTTATTTTCAAGGTTTTTTATCCTGCGATCACTGCTATGTGATCCAATGTGATTTAGTACTTTTTTGAAGGGTGTGTGGTATAAGGCAGACGCCCTAAATAATTAAAGTAAATAATTAAAGTAAGGCGCACCTTCAAATAGTGTCAAAAGTGTTGTTTCAGTACTGTAAATCTTTGTGATGTTCTGAAAATTTATTTCCATCTCTAATTATAAAATTTAAAGCTTAAAAAATAGTGTGGATCAAGCATATCTATGAATACTTGAAAATATTAAAAATAGAAAGTTGAAAAAATATATTACAAGATGCACTATTTTCAATATTGGAAATCAATTTTTTCTCTTTTCTTTACATCTTGAGGTCAAGATTAATGATTTGAGGATTTTCCCTTCTAGTAAATTCCCTTTTTAAAATAATGCTTGAATTTTATGTGGAACTAGATATTTCTATTTTTAGTTCCAATGTTTTTCTTGGTTAACCAAGTATCAATCTAGAATCCTAACACTCAGGCAAAAATGTAAAATTTATCAAAATTCGTAATCACCTACTTAACATTCCACCCATTTTCAACTATTCCTCATAACAATACATTGAAAAAAGTTTATATAGAGCCAAGGCTCTAAACAATCAAATTAGAGCGCACATCAAAAATTTCAAGAGGTTGTTTTGATGCTCAAATTGATCATTTCGACACAAAGATGCATGGACATGAGAAAAAAATGGATTTCAAGTTTTGGAAATAGTGCATCTTATAATGTATTTTTGGACCGTTAATTTTCAAGTTTTCATATATTTGCTAGATCTACACTATTTTTTAAGCTTGAAATTTTATAATTAGCGATGAAAATATATTTTAAAGCTATCGTAAAGATTTTTAGTATTGAAACCACATTTCTCAACACTATTTGAAGGTGCGCTTTACTTTGTTTTGAGCCTCAGCTCTATACAAACCACACCCATACATATTTCAATGGTCTTTTTGAAACTAAATCCCAATATATGACTTAAATATTAAAAACTTCAACTTTATAAGTGCATTTTCACAATCTTTTTTAAAAAGACGAATCAAACGTGACTTCGTTCATAAATCCAAAATTTCGACTTCTGATAAACAAAGACGAAATAAAAAAGTAGTGGCTTGAAGGAGCTGGTGCAAAGGCCCAAGTGGATGCATCCTTTTTACATGGAAGAACCAAAAGCCATTAATAAAAGCACCAAGAATATCCCAAAAATGCACAATGGCCTTTTGAACCTTTTGTATGTGAAACATTACATCATTCCTTTGAAAAGTTGGTTTCGTGGGTCTTCCTGCCGACAAATTTATTGGACCCTCAACCTTGTTCTTACTGTCATTGCACTCATTTTTTTTCTCTCTCTAAAATATCTATCAATCCATAATCAGCTGTCATTTAGTTCTTTATATTCCTTCTTTCATGCATATTTCATTCGATACAAGTGAACAAAGAGAAAAAAACACGTCGTACTAACCCAAATGGCACGAATTTGAGAGAGAGAGTGTTTTGGAAGTAATTTGAAAAGCTACATGGACTTATGGCTTCAAGGATATGACGTTTAAATGAGAAAAAGCTATAATAATAATGATAAATAGAACGTGTTATGTGTTACTCCTATTTTATCTCATATGTATCTTGGGTTGCTTGCGTACCAAGGGTTTGTTAGATTGTATTTGATATTACTACTGATAATTTATTGTTTCAATAAATTTAAATAATTGTGACATTCTTGTATAAAAAATAAATATAAATAATTTTAAAGAATATAATTTTTTTTTCAATGAATGTACAAATAATATATGTTGCTAAAACATTAAAAAAAACCAACATATGTTGCTGATTGGAACTTACCATTCTCATTTCTTAGTTTATGAATATTTAAACTTTTAAAATTATAGGAGTTCAGACAAGGGGTATCGCCTAAGAACATGCCTCTTTTGAAAGGATGGTTGTTTCTTATGTAGTATAATACATATTGGATAATACTCATGAGTATTATATTTTTTCTATAAAATAGGAAATATAAAATTGGATAATCCTATCAAGTATGAAGGATGTCTTTGTTGTTTACCAGGGATTGTCCCGCCCTACAGGTTTGTTTTATAGTGTCATTTGTTAATCGCTTGTTATCTGGTTTCATAAATTTATGAAATGCCCTTCAGACATTTCAATTTATCATTTGTACCTTCTGCCTTGGAGTCCTTTCAGCTTATATAACGTTGAAACTTTAAAATGTAGAATTATAGATGCACCTCAAAAATCCATCGAAAAAGGTTGTTTTAATATTGAAATGACCTCTAACTGATCATCTGAACATTGAGATATATGAATATGAAAATAAAAAGATTTTGAATCCTAAAAATAATACATCTTGCAAATACATTGTCTCGACCATCTTTTTTCAATATTTTTATATATTTATAGATCTATTTGATTTTAACTATTTTTGGAACTTAAAATTTTATAATTAGATATGAAAATAAATTTTGAGATAATCTTAAAAAAAATTTATACCAAAATTACATATTATGATAAAATTTGGAGGTGCGCCTTAATTGGATTGTTTAAGATTGCAACCTCACATAAACCACACCCTTATTTGTTTATTCATTTCTTTTGCTCTGCCTCCAAGGTCGCACCCTTCAGGTATACAGGATAAAAACAAGGGAAATTTTACAAAACACCTATGAGAGATGTACGATTTAATAATTCACCCATTTGTTATTACTCAAAAATCATGGTCATGTGTTTTTTGATGGACGTTTTGAAATTAAATACAAAGACATAGGTAGAATAGATTGGTATTTGGATTAAGTTTCCAAAAAAACATACAATCTTGATCTATCCTTTTTCTAATGTATGGGTGTTGTTTGTATAAAGTTGAGGCTCTCAACAATCAAAGTAAGGCACACCTTTAAATAGTATTAAAAGATGTTGTTTCAGTACTAAAAAAAAATAATAATTGCGATGACCTGAAAATTTATTTTTATTTTTAATTATAAAATTTAAAGCCCCAAAAAGAAGAATAGATTGGGCAGATCTATGACACTTGAAAAACAACGGTTCAAAAAATGCATCATAGGATGTACTATTTCCAAGACTTGGAAATTTATTATTTCTCATGTCCTAACATCTTGAGATCAAGATGATTGATTTGACGCTTTTTGGGCATCAAAACAACTTTTCCTAATGAACTTTTGAGATACACTTTAATTTAATTGTTTTGGACCTCACCCTTATATAGACTTTTTCTTTTATCGATCTTTCTAAATTTCACCCTACTTAAAAGAAAACTACCGATTGACAAGGAGCCAGGCAATTTTGGGCCAAAGAGACCCAAAATCCCTTGAGTCTTCACTTTATAATAATTATTTATTTTTCTAATTTTCTTTGTTTAAAGCTGCTCCCTGGACTGACTGACTTGACTGGACTCATTTGAGATCGGTACTCAAGCACTCGCTACTCAGACTTATAGTCACTGGAAAAAAAAATCCTTAAAAGGCATTCTCATAAAGACTATATCTCCAAAGTCCAATAATTTCCAGAAAAATCTCTTGCAAACGACACATTGTTAAATAAAGAGGGGATTCTCCATCCATAGTACCACTAAATGAGAAAGAGAGACCGGGGGTACCTCCCAGAAGCTAGAAATGCTGAGGCAGTCCATTTTTTAAAGGTACATTTGATCTCAATGGGTACAATTTGTAACATGCTTCCTAGTATCATATGCTCCAATAAGGAAATGTTGAGGAAGTCCAAAATACAATTTTATAATGGTTCTTCGTCCTTATGCATTCACACTATTTTAACTCCACTAAAATACCTGTTGTTCTTTATTTGAAGGTTACCTTGTTAAATACAATTTTATAATGGTTCTTCCTCTTATGCATTCGCACTATTTTAACTCCATTAAAATACCTGTTGTTCTTTATTTGAAGGTTACCTTGTTAAATACAATTTTATAATGGTTCTTCCTCCTTATGCATTCACACTATTTTAACTCCATTAAAATACTTGTTGTTCTTTATTTGAAGGTTACCTTGTTAAATACAATTTTATAATGGTTTTTCCTCTTATGCATTCACACTATTTTAACTCCATTAAAATACCTGTTGTTCTTTATTTGATGGTTACCTTGTTTTGGGGCTTGCTCCGACATGTGCCGGTGTTATCTCTTTGATACCCATTAATTAAGTGTCAAAGTAATTGATTAGAGGGGTTTTAAACAATAAAAATCTCTGAAGAACCACACGTGCTTACGATAAGAAAAGAAGGAAAGCTAACTACTTCTTATATATATATATGGTTAACGAAAGGCTCGTATCGAGCCAGATGTCACCGCCCTGCACTTGGACCGTGTAGATAGAGCTAGTCTTGGCTTGACTACAAAATTGTTGTGGCCCAGAGATACTAGTCCACATGCCCAAATGTGGCCTGAACCCTATCTTGATCAAGGGACATGGTCTAGACCGGCTTAGTTGGCATACGACAGAACGAGAGACAGAGAACATAGCACTATATTAAGTGAAACATGTGCATTTATGAAAGGAAAAAGTTTATATCTAGTTTCAACCTTATACTAAGGTGTACCTCAAAACTCTTTTAGAAGAAAGAAGCAATGATTCAATGCAACGGTTGTATCATAATATAATGCAACACTTATACAAAAGTATATTTGTGGTATTTGTATGACCTCAAATTTTGTACACACTCTTTCTTCATCTCAATAATCAATCTTTTGAAAAAAAAAAAAGTTCAATTGGAACCCTAGATATGGTCAAAATGAGTCCCCTCCAAAAACGAATCTAGACCATTCATTTTGTGAATTTCAAGAACTTAGCCTTTATAAACTCAAATTTTTTTTTTTTATTAACATTGTTCATCTAATGATAATAAAGCCATCTAAAAAAATTGGAAATGAAAAAAATCCTTCTAAGACCTAGATCTAAGCATCTCACCAAAATGAACGGCGTATGTTAATTGGGTCAAAAAAATACTTTCTAGGTTGTGTTTTTAAAATTTTATTTTTTTGTGATTGTTCATTAGAATAAAAAGAGTATATACTTCAAATTTTGGATCAAACAAATGACCATAAGATGGTTTTTTAAGGTTGTTGCATCACATTACTATACAACAATGGCATGAAATCATTGCTCCGAAGAAAGTGTTCCGACATTAAATAACCATCCAATTAGTCATCCCAATCTTGAGATATGTGGGTAAGAAGAAAAGCCAATTTCAAGTCTTAAAAATAACGCACTTTGTGGCAAGTTATCTCTACTATCTATTTTCAAGATTTCAAAGTATTTATAGATCTACTTGCTCTGTACCATTTTTAAAATTTTGAATTTGATAGTTAGAGATGAAAATTGATTTTTAAGTTATCATAAGATTTTGAATATTGGAGCTACATCTTCAAGCAGATTTTAGATGTGCAACTTATGCAATATGACTCGTACAAACCTCACCCCTTATAAAATTCTCGTTGATTTAGTTCTTCTCCCTTAGAGGCGATAGACCTCATTTAATATGAATTAGACCAAATGTCGGTTTCATGCCAGTGGCTCATGGATAGGAATTAGGAAGTAAAAGGTCATAGGAATGAAATTTGTCAAAAAAAAAATGGGTCTAAGGATCAAATTTTAGCTAACCTACACCGCAACTACCCAACAGCAAAAAACAGGAATAAATAAACAAATAAATACAAACATACAATCAAGAGCAAGTACATAAACGCTAGAAAAAGCATATGAGCCCCTCACGAGACAATTGTGATCACCAACTTTATCTTTCCTTTTTTTTAGGAAAATATTCCCCCCAATTTCACAAAAAAAAAAAATGCACACACATTAAATACAAAACATGTCGCTATCGTTCGAAAAATGATGGGAAAATGATAGAAGTCTCAAAGGTGAGGGACCTCCAAATTAACATAATTATATGAAATTGTTGTTTATTTATGTTAATAATTTAATATAATTATATTAAGTTTATATCAATATAATTATTTTTACATACATTAAAATTATTTTTAAATTACATGGAAGTGTTTTTTAATATTTCTAAAATATTACAATACTATATTATAATTAATGGTTATACAAATATCTAGATTATAATAATACTATATTATAATTAAAACAATACTATATTAATGATAACTTAACATAAATTCATACAAGGAAAGAACATCTCAATATGCGTATATTGATGAAAAAAAAATGAAAGTTAATAATGTAGTACATCTATTTCTTATTGGATTCCTAAAAAATAACATTTATAATGATTTTTAATAAATTTTTTTGGATTTTTTTATTATCGAATATGACCGATTCCTGATCCGAACGGCCAATTCACCGATCCAGATGGGTTTTTGAGCTGCCCGATCCGGAGCACTGATCTATTTTTTAAACCACTGTTTTTTACACAAAATTCATATAAAGTGTGAACTTTACACCGTGGAAATAAGGTGCACCTCAAAATATTCCTCAAAAATATTATCTTAACATTAAAAACCCTAATAATTAATCATCTGAACATCAAGATGAATTTATATGAAAAAAAATAAGATTTCAAATCATTTAAAGTGTGTATTTTGTAACACCGCTATTTAGAACGTCCATTTTCAAAAAAAAAATAGTATTTTATATATCTACTTGATGTACACCATTTTTACATATTTAAACTTTATAATTAGGTATTAATATAGATTCTTTCATCGTCATAAGTGTTTCCAGTACTCGAACTAATTCGTTTACATTATTTAGAGATGAATCTTGTTTTGATCGTTTAAACTTGGCGCCCTATACAAACCACACATTTTAAAAAATTTGCCCAAAAAATAGAGGAGGAGAGAAGGAATGATAGTACCATAAAAAAACAAAAGGACAGAAGCCAATTGGGAAGTACAATGTTGTGGGTGTGTGGACTATCATACGCATTAATGAAGTTCAAGTCAAAATTTCAACTTTATCAACCATTTTGGCAGTAGAAAATAAGGTTTTAAAGAGGGGAAAATATCTCCATACCCTATGTAGAAATATCTTTGGGCATAAAAATTATAGATTTATTTCTTTTAATCCCTTGAGCAAATTTAAACTTGGTTTTTTAAGTCAAATAAATCTAAAACGACATGTTTTTCTAAAAGTCATCATCTCAAACTTCTAGAGAGAGAGAGAGAGAGAGAGAGAGAGAGAGAGAGAGCTTCATGGAGGTGAGAGATTACCGAGAGAGAGATGTGTTTGGAGAAATAAGGGAGGAGAGAGAGTGAGACACATGAAGAGGGAGAAAAAAAGAAGTTTGTGATATATAAGTGAAAAGAGAGAAATGATTGGGTTTAGAAAGAACATATCTTTCTCACATTTGTTTAAGTTAAAAAATATGTTTAAAGTGGCCAGGGGTTAAAAGATATATTTTGAAACTTTGGGTTTATCAAGAAATGAAACCTAAACATAAGATATACGGAGATATTTTCCCTTTAAAAATCTCTCATATGATTTGGAGACCTCTTAACTCGGATCGGGATTGAGAGATAAGTGATTCCGGTTTGAGGAACCCCATAACCACCTCGGTTCCCCCAACTTTTTAATAATTTATTTTCTAAATGTAGTACAATCCGACTTGGGAAACACCAAGTCGAGCAGGTCAAATCATAATCAAAGCGTTGGCCATTCTAGATCATATTCCAATATCACTTAAGTTTTAATTTGGCAAACAAAGGAGTTCAATTAATTAAGAGTGTGGAAAAAGTTTATATACAGTGTCAACTTTATACTGTACAAGTAACGTACACCTAAAAAAATTACTAGAGAAGGTTGTTCTTATGCTGAAAAATCCTCAAATCGATCATCTCGACCTCGAAATTCATAGAAAAGAAGAAAAGAAAATTTTTAGTCCCAAAAAGTAGTTCTTTAACACATTATTGGACTATTTATTTGAAAGATTTTTGAATGTTTATTGATCTGCTTGATTGTCACCATTTCTTAAAGTTTAAATTTTTGAGGGCAACAATAGATTTTCATATCATCACAAGGCTTTGCGCATTTTCAACATAGTTTTGAGGTACACCTTACTTGAATAGTAGAAAGTTGTCTGACACCTTATACAAACATCATGTGGGCATTTGCGGTGTTCTTGGTGCTTTTTTTCCCCAAAGACCTACTCTTCCCCAACTTTCGAGATATTATTTTCTTGAAAAGGTCTTGTAGGTGCCTCAATTGCTCCTGGCTTGAGCCTCCAATGGTCGGCTTAAGCTTAACTTTGATAGAAGAGTTCATGGTAGTATTAGTAGGTATGGTGGACTTTTCCGTGATAGCTCGGGAACAACTATCCGGTCCTACCAAGGCAAACTGCATTCTTGTGAAATCAATGAGGTGGAGCTTTGGGTATTTAAAATGGGAGTTGAGCCCAAGATCACTCAAAAGTGATTATTGAAGGAGATGCTGGGAATGTCATTAAATAGTGCACTTAGTCGGACCTTATGTCGTGATATCTTATAGGCATTATGGATGCTATTATTTTGGCTTTGACGTCGTGCAAGATCTCCTTTGTTCATGTTAAGAGAGGCTTCAACGTTGTTGCAGATTGCCTTGCTAGAGCAGCTATTGCTTAGATTCTGATTCCTTTAGCGTTGGCTTGCCCTTCTTCTTTCTTTCCTCGTCTTGCTCTGTTATTTTTTTTTTATGAACTTGTAATCTTTTCACTATCTTAATGAAATAACTACTGCATACTTCTATAAAAAAAAAAGGATTGTTTGCCGATTTTCTTTAGGTTTGAGACCGTAATGATTTCAACATGCAAAAACTGGCTCATTATCAAGGAGCCGTGTTGTTTAAATTAGGGGATGCATCAAAATACCTCTAATAGATAAGCTATTTCAGATTTTTCCCATTTGCAACTATTGTAACTCAAGATCTTTTTTCAAAATTTTTTGGATATTTTGAAATTAAATTTTAAGATCTGAGTAAAGAGTAAAGTATTAAATCGTTAATCCTTTATGAGTATTTTGATGATTTTCCCTTAAATTAGTAGTATTTTGTGGTTATTTTGGCTGACCATTTTGTCCCTTTTCATTTTCAGTACCACCTTAAAAATTTTCCCTGGTACTATAATAGTCACTGTGCTAACTCAACATTACAAGAAAACAAATGCTTTTTTTTTGGACGAGAAAGAAAACAAATGCTTTTTGTCCATGCAAAAGCAGAAGTCATGTTTAAGAACTTTGAAAATGACCCAACCAGCGTTTTAAAAAACGCCGAGTCGAACCGGACTCGCCCGGTTCGACTCGGGAATAGTGAAAAAGAAACCGGATCGTCCAAAAATCGGAAATCGTCCGGTTCTAGAGAGAACCGGACGATTCTGTACAGTGAATCGCCGATTCACTGTACAGAATCGGCGAGTCCGAACAGTGAATCGTCGATTCCGTACGGATTTTTTTTTTTTTTTTTTTTTGTTTTTTTTTTTTTTTTGGTAATCCATGATAGATTTTTTTGTAATCCATGATCGAATTTTTTGGTTTTTTGTAACCCATAATAGAATTTTTTGTAATCCATGATCGAAATGTTTGTTTTCTTTTCTTGTAATCCATGATCGATTTTTTTGTTTTTTTTTTTTTTTTTGTAACCCATGATAGAATTTTTTGTAATCCATGATCGAATGTTTTGTAATATATGATCGAAATGTTTGTTTTTTTTTTGTAATCCATGATCGAAATGTTTGTTTGTTTTTTTTTAATCCATGATTGAATTTTTTGTTTTTTGCTTTTTTTGTAACCCATGATAGAGTTGTTTGTAATCCATGATTGAATTTTTTGTAATCCATGATCGAACTATTTTTTTCTTTTTTTGTAATCCACGATTGAATTTTTTGTTTTTTTTGTTTGTTTTTTTTTGTAATCCATGATCGAATTTTATGTAATCCATGATCGAATTTTATGTAATCCATGATTGAATTTTTTGAAAATTTGTGATTTTTTTTGTTTAATCCATGATCGAATTTTTTTTTGTAATCCATGATAGAATTTTTTGAAAATTTGTGATTTTTTTTTTAATCCATGATCGATTTTTTTGAAAATTTGTTTTTTTTTTTTTTTAATCCATATTATTCAAAGAGAAAACGAGAGAGATGATGATTTTGAGGCCACACTATCCCAGCCATATAATTCACATATCGAGTCCCAACAGCAACAGTGTAGGGATGAGCACGAAATACTGTAAATTAAATGCTGAATGGCGGTTCATGTAGGGAAAGAACATATCAATATTCTCATATTCATTCAAAAACATGAAAATTCTTAATGGAGTACCCTCATTTTTTATTGAATTCCTAAAAACCAATATTTATAATGAATTTTAATAATTTTTTCGGATTTTTTTGAAGCTTTATTGTGACCGATTCACCAGATTCCGATCCGGATCGCCGATTCGCCGATCCGGATCGATTTTTTAAAAGCCCGATCCGGGTCACCGATCCGGTTTTTAAACCATTGGACCCAACCATTTTCAAAGGCACAGTCATAAATAGGAGAATTATTGAGCTTTTAAACAATCAATTTTCTGATAAAAGATCCTATCAAAATAAATGTCCTTTCATACCAAGTTAATATTCAAAAAAAAGAAACGCCCTCACATAATCCCTTACAAATCCCTTTCACCATAGCTTTATCCTATATAAAAAGGCAAACCTTTTGTTTCATAGCTAATTCTACGCTTACAATCAAGGTCTAGAAAAACGGAACAATGACTCGGATCGGCCACTCAAAAATCATGTGGAATCAGCGAATTGGTAATCTGAATTGAAAAATCGGCCGGAACAGTAGGTCTTAGACTCAATTTTTATTTATTTTAAAATCACTATAATTTCTCAAAAATCTAGGTTTTTAGGTTTCTTAGAAAATAGTAGGAATTGCATTATAGTTTTTCCATTATTGTATAAAAAATATATAAGTTTTGAGAACGTGTTTTATATAGACGTAATAATTAAAAACAATACTGCAATTGCCACTATTTATTTGGAAACCTAAAAAATAGATTTTTGAGAAATTATAATAATTTTTTGAGAAATTATAATATTTTTTTGAAAAATTTATATATTTTTGACATAATAATGAAAACTTATATTGCAATTGCCATTATTTATTTAGAAACCTAGAAAATAGATTTTTGAGAAATTATTATGATTTTTTGAAAAATTTCTAACGCTGGGACATGTCGATTTTCTGATCCAAATCACGGATCCACCGATTCGCATGAACGATTCTTAGTTCGGATTGAGCGTTTCTGATTTAGAACATCGAAGTTTTTACAATAAAACGTACATGGATTTGTTTTTGAGAAAAGAAATTTTTACTACATGGATTTGTTTTTGAGAAAAGAAATTTTTAGGGCATGATATCTTGAGACATGGAGAAAGAGATGCGTAAAGAGAAGTAAGATTTAGGTACAAACCAGACCTTTTCCTTACCTAAATTAGATTTACCACATGACAACATTACTTCCTCTTCTTGATTACTTGTTGAATATCATGTTCGTGGGGTTGTAGGTGACTTAATAAAAACAGATTAATGGTACTGTGGGACCAAATTGTCCAAGTGGGACAAAATTGTTCAATTGGTCCCATGGGTCAATCACCTAGTTAGGGGGATTTGTTGGACTCGGAAACTATGATCAGGACAGTCAAATTTTGAGCTTTAAACACATTTAAACAGGTGCATTAATTGAGGTGGCAAAACCTCATCGAACGTTTAAATGGCCCTCATCTAAGACGGATTTTGAATCTGAAATTTCATTGATCAATAATCGCAATCACCAGGATAATGAATACTTGTGCTTCATCTTTGGACCTTTCATTTTAGTTCTTTACATGCCATCAGATCTGCACTATTGTCTGAGCCGCAAAATCATGAAGTTCTAGCATGAATACATTAGAGTGAGGTGTAACGTGTTTTGTATCACAAATCCGTCACCAACCTCGATTTTTGGAAGGAGACATTTGAATGAGATCTCATTTCAACTTTAAAAAAAAGTATACAAAGAGACCATTTACTTGGGGTAAAAGGAGGTCAAAATCACTCCAATCATCGTATTTGAAATAGGTGATTGTCATTGCGCTATTGACTAGATTCAAAATTTTTAAAAATAATAATCTCCAACTTCACACACTCCAAACCATCCATCTGATAGCTAGGGAAAATTGTGAGCTTCTTGTACAACAAACATAAACATGCTCATAGTACACAATCCCAAACTTTTCCTAAGCTAGGTTTGTGTAGAAAAATGACAACCAACCATCCATATTCGGGCCATTTCTCGAAAATCCATTTTGCCTCCATATAAATAAATAACAATAAAAAGGGAGGGGAGATTCGGTCACTCATTCTTTCAGTAATCCACCAACATTTTTTTAGTTCTACCACCCTAACCATTGGTTGCAATAAGGATGATACGCCAAGTTCCGCACCGACGGCGGAACGGGTGTATATTAAAGAATGAGTTGCCAAATCTGCTTCAGAAAAGAACACTCTAATAGTATGGTGTATAGAACAATTTCCACATTTTATTAATGAATTGGGGGGAATAAACAGAAAATTGCTCCTGTAACTCTAGCACAATTTAAACTCGCAAGCAATACTGAAAGAAAAAGCTAGGTGAGGTTGTTTAGGCTTCCGTTCTGGGGACAAATTTCTAGGGTCCGTCCCCAGTCTTGGACCTTGAGCAATGCAACAACAAAGTAAGAAATACAATACAAAACCACTTCTCATCACCTTCCTTCACTCTTGCAGTTTCGTGTCACCTGTCTGCTTCGACTCTCCCGATTCTCCGTCTTGCAGTTTTGTGTCACCTGTCTTTTATATCTGCTTCAAACCCTCTCCTGATTCTCCGTCTGCCGATTCACCTGTCTTTTCTATCGGCTTCAAACCCTCTCCTGATTCACTTATCTTTTCTATCTCCTTCAAACGCTCTCCTGATTCTCCTTCTCCTCCTGATACCTTCTTATACTTGTACCACTTGGCACAAAATAGATAAACAACAAAATTCAATGCACTTAAAATTGCCAGGAACCAGTAGAAGAGGTCCAAGTTGTTGAGGTTCATGTCAGTTCCGTGGAGCCAACCCAACTTACTAGGAGTAATCCTTTGGGTGACTGAGTTTATGGTGTCCACAAAAATTGTGCTAAGGAAGTAGCCTATGGACAAAGAGAGCCAAGAGAAGGAGGTCGAGAGGGACCTCATACTGGCTGGGGCCTCACTGTAGAAAAACTCCATTAGACCAACAAGAGTGAACATATCAGCTATCCCAAATATAGCATAATGGAAAGAGAGCCAGAACAGGCTGATGTCCTTCCCATCATGGATAGCTGCATTCCTCCTCTTTACTTCTACTAGGCCTGCAACTACCATGGACACCACTGAGAGGACGAGGCCAACCCCAACTCTTTGCAAGTGTGTGATGCCTGAGGGATGGCCTGTGATTTTTCTCATGACGGGGACGAATATGAGCTCGTAGATGGGTATCAAAATGGACATAAAAAAGAGGGGGATTACGGGGATTGATGCCGCCGGGACCTTGAACTTTCCAAGGTAAGGGTCCATTTGGATGCCCTGATGGATGGAGAATGTTTGGAGTTGGGCTAAGCATGTGTTCATGATAATGGTGCTCCCTATAAGGGGCAGCATTCTTGTGAGGATCTTCACCTCTTCTACTTGGGTAACTGTGCAAACCTTCCATGGCCCCACGTCTTCTTCTCCTTGGACTATAGCAGCTTTGTTCAGGAACCTGGTTATTTCCAATGAAAAGTGAGAGAGATAAATCTAACTATACCAGTATGTTTTCTAATAAAGGGTGATGTTTGTATAGGGTTGGCGCCTTAAACAATCAAAGTAAGACGCACCTCTAAATGATACCAAAAGATTATGTTTCGGTGAGATGGTCTAAAACTCTACTTTCAATTTAATTATGAAATTTAAAGCTTCAAAAATAATATAGATCGTGTAGATTTATAAACACTTGAAAATGGATGGTTCAGATAATACACAATGAGATCCTATTTTCAAAAGTTGAATTATTTTTTTTTCCCCACATCCACACATATGGAGGTCGAGATGATCAATCGGAGGGTTTTTGGGCTTCACAGTAATTTTTTCCAATGAGTTTTTGAGGTGCACCTATTAGATGGACACCTTATACAAACTTTTTGCTTGAATCAAATAGAGAAAGAGAGAACCTAAATTGTTTGGTGTGTCGAAGCCTTTCTTCATCAAGAGCAGCCTCCCTATTGCTGATCTCGTACAGCTCTTCAGGATTTTCAGGTAGCGTCTTGTTCATGTTTTTAAATGCCACCACTATAACCTGCAAAACCCCATCTCAATATAAATTGAATGACCACCAATATCACAAAACTAATTGGCCTACCTAGTTTTCTTGTAAACAATTTGAGTATGTTCCTCCATTTCTTGCATTAAAACTTAGCTAGCTAATAATGCAACGCCCTATTTGACCAAAGATTCATCTGATCAGTTGTAGTGTTTTGAAATGTGGACCATATTCTACGTGATATGAAACTCAAATATCTTTTAGAGAACGTGTATTGCGTACTCTCATTGCAGCATGTTATACAGTTACTCCCTCTAACAAAGACCCACATACAAAGGTTTCCTCAATCTGAAATTTGAGATACTTCAAAATGCCTAGATGAGTATTTTAAAAAACTCAGAAAAAAAAGGGGGCACTTTGATTTTATGACAGGGTTTTTTTTTTTTGGATAATTTAATGGAGACTGAGACTTTTTACACGCCATAGAAATAAAACTCAAGATGTAATGTTATCGCGACCAACCACCCTAACCACCTTGAGCCTATTCCTAAGTTCATGAAAGTTTAGATGTGACCATCTAAATTTTTATGGCCTCTATTTTATCTTTGCACTTTATTTCTTAAGGCACCTATGGCTTTTTTATTTTGCAGGTGGTCACTAGGTTTGAGGAGGTCATATCCCACTTGGTGTCCCAAAAATCCTTTTAAAAGTACCCTGGGGAGTAATTGTAGGATACGTTGGAGCATATTATGTTTTAGATTGGGCCTAACGCAATCCTGGTCCCTACCGTTCGTTTATGATGTTTGATCAGCACTTATATGTGCAAGCTTCAAAAAAGTAAGGTGCCTTCAATATATTACACAATTTTATTTCAATTTGCTCTTTTGGGACAAAAACATATTTTCATCACAAATACCATAAATAATTTATATTTCCAATGGTTAAGGGTAATTGTGGGATTTTAATAAAAGATAACTAATCTTGTAATATAATTTCCTTTCATATTGGATATTTATATAAATTTATGCCGGGCCCTCATAAAGGGGAAATTAATTATCACTGTTATTTTTCATCGCAAAGAGACAACAAATAGCTTTAATTTGTAATGGTATACTTTCGAAATGCATACATTTAGGAGGACTTAGGTGTAACTTCAATAGGCAATACAATGAGAGAAAGTAGACTTAAGTGGGCTAAACATGTCTAGCGCACACTTAGTATATTAGGAGATGTAAGTTGGTTTAAATAGAAGGCTCAAAAAGACGGGATATAAAATGCAAGTTGGGACAGACAACTAATGTCAATGTAAGTACCCAATACTATACACTTAGGTAATATACAATCCCATGTCAATACTAGCCCTAAACTTTGTGATCTCGTAGTCAAGCCTCATAACCAACACACCTTGTTCTCTAGCATTTATGCCCCATTCTCTAAACCAAGAGCTAGAGCTCCATACCCATCTCTCTCCCCCCCCCAACCTCCTTCTCTCTCTCTTTTGTGTGCGATACCCATCTCTCTCCCCCCCCCAACCTCCTTCTCTCTCTCTTTTGTGTGCGTGTATGTGTGTGTGTGAAGTTAAGAGTACAGATGTTTTAAAGAAGAAACCTGCAAGACTTTCTGCAATGGGCTGTCCCCGGGAACACGGCCTCTGTAGAAAGGCACTCCAAAAGTAAGAACAATGAGACCCACGACTGTGGCGATCATGGAGACGAAGAAACCCAAATCCCAACCCTTGTTCATGTCTAACCATACTATCACTGTAACTCCAATTGAAGCTCCAATGGTTATACTCATTAGAAGCCAGTTGAAAAAGCCAGCCAAATGCTTCTTCTCCTTTGGTTCCTTATGGGAAAACTGGTCCGCACCCAGTGCAGGGAGAGAGCCCCTTATGCCACCAGCACCAAGAGCTATAAGATAGAGTGAACTGTAAAAAATGGCTGCCTTCCGACCATGTAAACAATCTCCAGTTAAGCAAAAATCAGGTTGTAAGGCTTTGTAGTGTGCTTGAGTGGTGAGTAGGATATATCCCTGCAATAAGCGACATTTGAGATCTCCACCCTTTTTTTTTTTTCCAGAAAGAAGTCAAAGGACACACAATCGTGAGTTAGACCAGTTGATATTTTAGGTGTCATTTTGAGAATAGATGAAATGTTCAATAGTTGATATTTTAGGCAGTTTGATAAACTTTTAAACTCTTAACCTTAACCTCGCTCAAAAGTTTGGAGAGACCCATAGTAAGCCTTTTCGTCTTTGAACTATAAAAGAGATTTGTTCGTATCTTACATAGAAAGTTCACAATCACCTCAAACTATCAAATGTAAAATCGGATAGTTGGAGTTATACTGTTAGCGATCTACTTAGATCTGATGGCTGAAACTAGGTATCACATGTGCTATATATGTGGGTGGGTTCACATAGAGAACCTTCCCTTTAGAAAATGAAAATATCAGCTGGGCCTTTACCTAGTTAAATTTCTAATCATAAAACTCATGTGGAGGATGGCCCCTCAAAAACTTCCATACATTTTTATCAGTGAAACATCATTTATAAATTCTAAGTGATAAGCCATGTGTACAAGCATAAGTTTCTATTAGGACCCGGTTTTTATGAGTCCCCAAAGTCATACTATTCTCGTCCGGGCTCCCTCTATCACCTATTTTTTATTATAGATCTTGGATCCAAATTTGTAGGGATCCATGATCTGTAATATATGATCATGAATATAGAAAATAAAATAAAATAAAATTTTACTTTTAATTTTTTTTTTTTTTTTTTATCAATATCCATTGAATATGAATTTTTAGTTGTGGAGGTTCATCTTAAAGAAAGACCTTTGTGAGTTAGCATGCTAGTGAGTCCGCTGATTCATAGAACACTTTTCCTTTCTATTATTTATTTATTTACTTATTTATTGTATGCGCATAAAGGAAAATGCTCTCCCTAAAACTTTTTGTTTTGAAATCTCTCTCTCTCTAAAACTATCCATAAAAAATTTCATTATGGTCAATGAGTCATATTACCACAACTTCTATGAATCCAAATATGAGAGTTGTGTTGAGTCGAGCCAGATAAGTATCAGAGATGTAGCCACCAAGAAGACTGACAAGAAAGGTGGTTCCCATGAGGTTTGTGAGGGTGGTGGATGATCCAGCCAAGTCAAAGTACATCACCATCATGAAATATAGCACCAAGCTCACCATGTTTGCCACAAAACCCATGTTCTCAAGCCCTGCCATAACTTCATTCCCAAATAGAGATATGTAAATATCAACTCTTACAAGCTAAGCAATCCCTAAATAAAGATAAAAGAGAAGCGTTTTTAAGTAACAACAATAAGGGATTGTACATCATGAGGCCAAATTTTACCTTTGAAATAAGAAGATCACAAACATAGCTAGACGTCAGATGTGAAATCTATCAATAAAAGGTGCTTCATCTTTTTACAAAAAAGATTTGATAAAATTTTTTCAAATTTTGAGTATGGTCAATGGCGCAACCCCTAGGGTAAAGAATCTCACTCTATATTTGCCAAGAGATAGTGCTAGTTGCAACTATGAGTTTGTTGGTATAAGCTACTCGAAACAAGTTTTCCACATTAACATAAAGCTAAAAATACAAAAGGGAAGCTTTTTTTATGACCCCTCTACAACATAGAAGTTTTATCCTCCTCCTACCATCCAGTCGTTCATTTTAATCAAGAGAGCCACTCAACGTTTGATCTTAAATCCAATGTCTCAAAGTATTTTATTTTTAGTTTTGCTAATATAATTTTTCTGAATATGAAATTTCGTACGTGCCATCTTCTCAATGAGACGCACCTATAAAAAATATTAACAATAATTTTTTGATAAAATATAATAACCAAAATACCCCTTGACAATGTGATTGGGGCAAACTTAGCCCTCCATTAAAAAATGGACGGTTGGATAAGGGGGAGGATAGAACTTCTATATTGTAGGGGAAACATAGAAAGCTTTCCCAAATATAAACTCATATTGTTTGAATGAAAATTCATATTATTGGAGGACAAAAATACGAACATTTCCTCATTTTCAGTTGAAATCACAATTGAGAAAAATGCCAAATATTTTCCCCGCCATCTGCATGTTGCTAGTATGGTAACCATTGGATAAATGGATACCTTTATTTATTTATTTATACATGTTAGCTAGGAATTAGGAACTCTCGACGGCGCCATCACGGTGCCAAGATCCTCGTTTCGTTTCCTTGGATCAATGAAGACCTCTCTACATATTTCCACGACCACAATTATCGAATTTTGGTTGGATGGGTGTGAGAGAGCCAGGAATAATATTATAAATTGATGCCAACTAATAGTTTTCTGCTATAAATATTGTGTAATACTGTTGTAAGCTCATATCCCACACTATTCGATAAAAATCAGATGCCCTATAAAGTATATGTATATAGAGATGCATAAAAGCTTACTGTAAAATAAAAGTGAGGGGTTTGTTCTTACCAAAAATAAAAGAGGTGGCTCTCATTCCACCTCGTCGGAAGCTGATCGATTTTGATTTTGATTTTGCTTTTGCTTTTGATGGAGTCTCCACATCTTCGTATCTGCCCTCCTGCAAGGCAAAACAAGAAAGAGAAAGCGAGGTAGAGTGAGAAAGAGCAAGAGAGAGTGTTGAAGAAGGGGTAGAGAGAGAGAGGTACCATGGCTCCCTAGCGAGGTTACGTGAGGAAAGAGAGAGAGAGAGAGAGAGATGGAGGGGCTCCAATGGGTTTGTAAGAGAGGTGATTGCTGAACATAAATCTCACTCCATGCATAGTATTGCTCGCTAATTTGCATCAACCTTTCCGCCCTCTTGTTTACTCATTACTCCAAATAATATGTAATTATGCATATACTCTCTCTCTCTCTCTCTCTCTACATTTATCTCTCTTTCTGTCTCCCCCCTTCTCTCTCTCTCTCCGGCCTCTTGTTTCCTTATTACATATGCAATTGGCATACTCACTCTCTCTCCATGCACTACACTTTCTCTATCTCATGAATAATCACATATACATCAACATCCGTCCAGCCGGCCGTTTAATGTGCCCGAAATGAAAAACTAAAGAAAAGAAGATTCCCAAGGTCCCATGGATCCATACAATAACTATATCCTTCTTAAGTGCGTATAGCGTAGTCCTACATTCCACACTTGCTCCAGACAAAAAAAAGGCTACTTACAAAGGTATTTTCAACTGCAAATTTTGAGATCCGCTTTAAAATCACCCAAACGCGTATTTAGAAAAAAATAAAAAGAATTTTTTTTTTTTTTTTTTTTTTTAAATTTGAGTGCCTAAACGCTTAGATCTAACCATCCAGAGATTAGATGGTGTTTGTTTACTTTTTGTTCAAGAAATACAATGTATGAGATTTTCTTATTTTTCTAAGAGATAGCTATTTTTGCGTTCAGGACTTCACAGTTGCCCAGTTGAGGAGGTTACATCCCCAAGATTCAATTCCTAAACATACATCTAAAATGGATATTCCTTGACACAGCCAATAGACACTATACTCCTACAAGAGCATAAAACCTTTGACATTCTTTTAAGAGTAATGATCCTATAGGACCCACCCTCCTCCACCCATGTGTGTAAGTGTAAGACCCTAAATGATTACCATTAAAGTTGGCATGGATCTCTACAAAAGTCATCACATAGATGTATGACTTGACTTTGCTATACATCCGTGTCAAATTTAATGGTGATCATTTGGGGTCCTACACACATGGGTGCGGAGGGTGCTACAGGATCATTTCTCTTCTTTTAATCGTTAATAGAGGGAATAAGAAGATACTAATTTAAGCAAGGCTATAAGTGGTGTATACCCTTAAAGTTCTAAATATTTTTAGACGTTTAAATACATGTGAATTGTAATACGAAAATTTCAAGTAGGGACATTTTTGGTCATTTAAAAAGTAGAATGGATATTTTTATATGAAAATAATGACATTTTATTAGTAGTTAAAAAATAAT
This sequence comes from Amborella trichopoda, assembly GCF_054954075.1. Taxonomy (NCBI): domain Eukaryota; kingdom Viridiplantae; phylum Streptophyta; class Magnoliopsida; order Amborellales; family Amborellaceae; genus Amborella; species Amborella trichopoda. The sequence continues at coordinate 66,858,006 of NC_142337.1, read as the reverse complement.
TAATATATATTCATGGTGATGTTATTGTCAACTATTGTTAATAAATATTTTTGTTTCTATTTGAAATTAATATTTTATCTTTGTTTAATTATTTAAAATACATCTAGAGAAAATTACTACACTATAAGATAAGGGTATGTGTCCAAAAGCGACGAGGACTTTAACAATATACGGTATCTAAGTGTGCAAGATAAGGATATGTGTCCAAAAGTATCGAGGCCTTTAATAGTATACGGTATCTAAGTGTGTAAAAGTGTTGAGGACTTTAAAAGGTTGAATAGAGTAGTATACGGTATCTAAGGGTGCAAAAGTGTTGAGGACTTTAAAAAGTTGAATAGAGTATCTAAGTGTGCAAAAGTGCATAGGACTTTAAAGGGTTGAAGTGGCTTAACAAAAACCCTTTAACCATTAATCATTAATTTGATTGTTTTGGGCATCATCTTTATATAAACTATTTTTTTTTTCTTTATCCTTTGTATATTACTGGCAGTCGCTTTCATTAGTCATTAATTGATTGTTTTGGGGTCATCTTTATGTAAACTTTTTTTTTCTCTGTCGTTTGTAAATTACTGGGAGTCGCTTTCACAGCGACACAAGGCCAGTTAGCAAGGCCAGTTCACTTGTTTGGTTAAAGACAAGCTTCACTTTGTGAACTCCTATTTATCGCACTCCATGGCCAACGCCACAAAAAGATTTATTATTATCGCACTTCAATGGTTTTCAGCCCAATTATAATTGTTTGGACCAAATGTCTAAAATCCGGGATTGGGTGGTTAGATCGGTTTTCGGTTGGAGTTGGACCGATTTGGATCCTATGTCTGATCTAGATTGCTGATCCAGGCCAGGTAGGAACAATTCTCCAATTTGTATATTGGTCCCAAAAGATTTAGATAATATTTTTTAAACTTAAAAAAAGAAAACATAACAAATAAATTGGATGGGAAACATATTATTTGATAGATCTAGATCACATTATTCCTTGATAACTTGCCTGGTTCTTTGACCAAACTGGGCAAGTACTTATAAATCAAGGCTATTTCTAGTTCCATCAGGGAATTGGGTTTGGTTCCAACAAATTACTAATCTAAATGGGTATTTTTTATATCAATGTTTGGGCCAAGGATAACAAAAAGACAATAAAGAGGGGCTGATCCGCTACATAATATTATGGGTATACATCAAACTTATAATATAGAACTAAGGTATACATCAAAAGCCCAGTAGAAAATATCGTTGAGAAGTCAGAAAACCTTCCAGTTGAATGATTCTATCTCGAAATGTATATATATAAAGAAAAAGAGAATTTCAAGTCCTAAAAATAGTGATCATTGTCATAAGTTTTCTAAACTGTTTATTTTCAAGATTTTCAAGTGTCCCTGGATCTACTTAATCTGCACCATTTTTTAATGTTAAATTTTATAATTAGAGTTGGACATAAATTTTCAAATCATCGTGAGGTTTATGACACCAAAACTACATCGTCAGATTTCTGACACCAGAACTACATCTTCTGACAAAATTTAGAAGTGCACCTTACTCACCCTAATACAAATCGGGTGTTATATTTTCTTTATCTATTGAACATTTTTCATATTTTACTAGAAAACGATATCACATTTATAATTGTATACCAATAAGTGATTAATAGATAACCAATGTAATGAAGTTACAACGGACATAAAAATTGTAGTTGCATGTAAAAGTTTGAAAATTTTGAAATGTATTTAATGTGCCCATAGATATATTCTAAATCGAAGAAGCTTCAACAAGTCAAACAAAATTACATTGAAGTATTAGCTCATTGGCTGAAAGATATGGCTAAAGAAATTTTGGGGCTGAAATTCTGCAAAATATCGGTGACTCGAAAAGTAAAATCTAAAAAAGAATAATTTTAAGTTCTTGAAGGCTCCAATCCAACATCCATAAAGTGGACAGCCAACATCCATAAAGTGGACAGCCTGGATTAACCAACAATGATGGGTTCGTTTTGCCCTTTGTTGTGCGATCTTTTCTGTCACATGATGAGTTCTAAGCGTCTGCAAAATTTAGGATCCCATAACTTCTTTTTTTTTATTTTATTTGAAGAAAGTTCCAAAATCTTATTCATCTATGAAAATAATACAACAGAATTAGAAAATAAGAACATCATAAACTACTAAATCAGCAAGAGAAAAACTTTGTTTTGCAAGGGAGTCCGCCAAGCCATTGACCTCCCGCAAGACATGAACGAAAGAAAGAGATAAAGACCAAGAGAGATCGATGGTTTCCAACAAGAAAGATTTCAGCTCCCACGGGGCCTTATTTTCCTTGTTGCACCAATTGATGACATTCAAAGAATCTCCTTCAACAATACAACTCATACCAATATTCTTATCCCTAAAAAGTCTAAGCCCCGTAATAAGTGCATAAAATTCCACAAAATTCGCTGCCTTCACCCCCAAAAAGACCTGCATAAGTAAGCAATATCTGACTCTCCCAATCCCTTACAACACCTCCATAACCCGTATTACTTGGGTTTCCAAAAGAGCTACCATCAAAGTTCAATTTAAAAACCCCCATTACTGGCGGAGACCATCTACCAATGGCTTTATTCCTTCGGCCTTCTAATTGGAAAAGAGTAGATAAGTTGAACATCACATCAACCTCTATAATATCTTTCCCCACGTTATGAATCGATAGGTTCATCCAAATAGAATGGAGGATCATCTCCAACACTCTTTCCCATGGCAATGATGTCCCCTCAAATACTCTTCTATTTCTTTCTTTCCAAATTTCCCAAAGAATCACCCCTCGTGCAATTTGCCAAATAATTACACCAGTTTGAGACAAAGAAGGGACAGAAGGAGCACGCAAGACTCCAAAAACATATGCAGGTAAGACCAATGTGATGCATAATTGTCCAAAAAACTAGCGCCAAATTCCACGGGTAAAAAGGCAATGAAGAAAGACATGGGAACTTGTTTCCCCATCGCACTTACAAAGAAGGCATACATTCGGCCAGACCTTGCCTCTTTTGATGAGATTGTCGGTAGTAAGAATCTTATCTTGCAATACCAACCAAAGAAAGCCCTGCGCCTTGAGAGGAACCGGCCACTTCCAAATACTTGCTAATTCTGGCTTAGACCATTGCCATCTATCATGAAAAATGAGATCGTACATCAACCTTACCGAAAATTGACCATCTTTGGTAAGGTCCCAAATAACCTCATCCTCTGCATCCACATCAAATGGTATATATACATCTCTTAACATTAAAAGAAGTTCAGAAAATTGGAAAAGTGTATCTTCAGAGATCCTGTTGTAAAGGAAGTTAAACTCCCAATCCTTTTTATCCCCTTTTGCTACCAATAAATCATGTATAACAGCATTTTGGTTCTCCATACGACGGAAGACCAAAGGGAAAACAATTTTTAATAGAGCATTACCCAATGCCAAAAGGATATACTACGGCCATTATCAAGAGATCATCGAATATCCCTATGAATCAAAGCATTACAATAGGAAATGGCTTTCCAACAAGGGGACATACCTCTATTACTGCGTCGCTCTCCAACCCACATCTAGAATCTATCCTCTCCAGATTTAACCGCGATCACTTTATACCAAAGTTGAACTTTGAACCTTAGGCTTCTCCACCACCATTTGCATAAAAGCACCTGATTGGCCAGTTTATCTTCCTTAAACCCAGACCATCCTATCTCTTAGAAGTATACACCCTATCCCATCCCACGAGATGGAATTTTTTAGAATCACCCAAAGAACCCCAAAGAAAGTTACGCATAAGCCTCTCAATTTTCTTGGCCACCGATGCTGGAATTTGTAAAATTAATATTTGATAGATAGGTAGATTAGACAAACACGCTTTTATCAGAGTAATTCTACCCCCCAAAGATAGATATTTAAATTTTCACAAATCCAATTTAGTTTGAATCATCTGGATGACTTTATCCCATACTGCAACTGGCAGTCGTCCATCTGAAATAGGCATGTCAAGGTACATCATTGGAAACTGCTCCTCCTTAGAACCTAGAACCTCCGCCAAGTTCTTCAGAATCCCCTCATCACAATTAATGCCAAACATTCCAGTTTTGTTAAAGTTTACCTTCAGACCCAAAGTCACTTCATAACATTTTAGAAACAAAGCAATATGAGACACAAAGTCCTCTTTCACCTCACAAAACATGAGTGTATCATCAACATATTGAAGGTGAGTGATGCAACGACCATTGTTAGGCAATTGAAATCCTCCAAAGTGGCCTTTAGCAACGACATTATGGATGAGTAGACTAAAACACTCAGTATAAATTGTGAAAAGAAAAGGTGAGAGAGAGACACCTTGTCGAATACCCCTTGATGCTCTGAAGTAACCAACTGGACTCCCACAATACAAAACTGAAAAGTGAGCTGAAGAGAGACATCCAAAAATCCAACTCCTCCACTTCTCCCCAAAACCCATATTCTTCATGATTTCTAAAAGCACACTTCATTCAACCCTATCATATACTTTCTCCATATCCAACTTAATCACTAAACCAGAAATCTCATTCACAACTCGAGAAAGTATACATTCTTGGGCCACCAAGACATTATCAGTAATAAGCCTGTCTTGAATAAATGTTGATTGAGGGCCCGGAATGATGAAAGGCAACACCACCTTAAGATGCTCCGCCAGCACCTTAGCTATAATCTTATATAGACTTGTTAAAAGACTGATAGGTCTATTATCTCTCAGGCTTTCAATAATGGACTTTTTAGGAATAAGAACAACATAGGTAGAATTGATACCCCTAAACAACTCCTCTCTCCTAAAAAAGCCTCTAACCATCTCAATGAGTTCAGAACAAACCAGACTATAGAAAGTATCGAAAAAGACCAATAGAAACCCATCTGGCCCAGTAGCCTTATCATCAGTTAAGGAAAACACGCTTTGTTCTTCCATAGTAACATCCCCTTCCAAAAAAGAGACCAAATTAGGGGGAAGAACCTTAAAACCCACCCTTTCAAATCTAGGAGTAATCGTGATCTCGGTAATAAACGCTTTATGAAAGTGAGTAATAATAGTGTTAGACATCCCCTCACAATTATCGAGGACAATACCCTGAATAATAAGACCAGAGATGTCATTCTGTCGTGTATGAGCATTGGCCATAGTATGAAAGAATTTAGTACTCAGATCACCTTCATTAAGCCACTTTACATGCGAGTGTTGTTTCCAATACACTTCTTCCACTCTCCTGAGTTCCTCTAGCTCCTTAGTACATCAAGTTCTCTCACCCATCAGATCTTCAAACAAAACACCTGTACTTTCTACCACTTCATCAACCAATTGGATTTTTTTAAGAACTTCATCAATCCTACCTTTGATAGGAGAACAATTATTTTTCTTTTATGCAACCAACTTATGCCTAATATTTAGCAGTTTTTTATGTAGCTGAAAGTCCATAGACCCAATAGAGATGATATTTTCCCAGGTGCTCTTGATCAAGTCAGTGACCATTTTTTCTTGCAGCTAACCTATTTCCAACCTAAAAGGTGCAGGGCCCTTAGAGACATTCTATGTGCTTAAAAGAATAGGGGTGTCATCAGAAGACAATCTAGACAAAGATTTAACATAGGCTTAAGGGAAAAATTCAGACCAAGTACATGATATAGAAACCTGTCTAGTTTAAAGCGATTAACCAAGCTTCCATTGGACCAAGTAAAAAGTGAGCCTGAAATTGGCAAATCAATCAGAGCAAGGGGTCCCATAACTTTGGTTCTTTTTGTCTATCAACTAGATAAGATTTACATGTATGTAAAATTTAAGTTCCAACAACCCTGGTCCATTGACTAACTTCAATGAGCATACGCTACATTACAAACCCATGGGTTTATATGATCTTTTTCAAATCTAAAGCTATCATGGCCTCTGTCCATGCCCATCAAGGCCTGGGCCTAGTGTCATCAAGGTTTCCGAACCTTGGGTTTGGCTGAAAACTTTTCTTCAAGACACGAGTAAAGGGAAAAGGAAATGTGCTTGGCGAGTCGGCCAGCTACCTGTCGATGTGCAGTCTCCTTTCATTTTGGAATCTTTTTAATCTCAATTATTGTGTTAATTATGAATGTAAAGTTTATTGTTTTGAAAAATAAAAATCATTTTTTTCAATTATATTTTTCCACCATTCATTTTCAGGTATGGCGGAAACACCATTTATTGACGTCAAGATGAACGTCTGATGCATGAAGGGATGCACATGTCTTGACAACCAAAACCGTGTCCTTGGGAAAATATTACATATGACAGTAGTATATATTGTGCTGCACATGAATTTTCCTCTCGGTTCTCTTCAATTCGCAGATGGCTCCCTGTTAATATCCACTGTCCATTTTCAGAATGCACGGAGGATGCACCCTTGTATAACATATTTGTAATTAGTGCTTCCCATGTCACCTATTTTAGTTATCAATCGCAAGAATCAAGCTTAGGCTTAAGTGGTTAGCAATTGACATCAACAATGCTACATTCGATTCCTACTGCTGAACAACTCGGAAAAAGTATTTTAGATAAGCAAGCTCAACTTCATATTAGTATGTTACACAAGGGTGGAAGAACTTAGAACCTTTTACCCCTTAACAATCTGGTATCACAGTTGGCCAAAGACACTCACCATAACTCATACCATTAATCACAAGTATCTACGATGATTACATGTCAATCATTTTATAAATGATAGAGTTTATATTAGGTGGCAACCTTATTTGTAGAAGTAAAGTCACGGTGTTCTGCGCTTTTCATTTTAATTAGACAGTATAGATTTATTACATCTTTTAGGATAGTTTGAAAAACATGTTTACCATGATATGTTATTCGATGAGCAGCACTGCTGAAAAATTACATCACAGTAAAAATTTACAAAATTTCAGACTGGAAATCATTTCCTAGGTTAGCTTTATGAACTGAAACGAGAAGCACAATATTGCTATTTGATATGAAAACCCAACATATACATCACCGAAATCAGTAGGTTACAAAACTAAATTAAAAAAAAAAGAGAACAAGGAGGAAGAGGGTGGTTGCAAAATGTTGGGTTGACTGAGTTCATACAACTGACCCCAAGAGTTCATAAGCAGATGGCACAGTGTGTAGTGGATGGCCTTTCTGGTTTCTATCCATGATTTTTCTGGCAAGAGAGACTTGCTTACCAACTACAAACACAAAGGCCTTCCCTTTGCCACCAGCTCCGCGTGCAGTCCTCCCAACACGCCGCACATACTCACTTGGATCTCGAGGGAAATCAAAGAGCACAACGTGATCCACTTTTGTAAAGTCGATCCCTCGAGAAGCTCTGTGAAAAAAAGAAAAAACCCAGTTGTCATATATGAGAGAGAGAGAGAGAGAACAGTTGGACAAGCTGGTATAGAAAAGACTTTAGTCTCTTTAGCAGTGTTACTATTATCATCCATAGTGGCAAGCAATTAAGCCTTTTCTAATCCAACATCAAATAACCTTAGAAATCCCCAAAATGTAAAACCTGAGATACATTACCATCAGCTTTATATATATTAGTCTTAGAAAATCCCAATAATATAGAAGCCAAGATCTTGCATTAAAATAAGTGATAATAACAGAAAATGTCAGCATCCTTCCACAAATTGTTATTACGATCGCATTTGATATTTAGTGAGAGAAGTACAATGTAATAGCTCATTCATTCAAAAGCTATGGAGATGAAGTACATTATTTTGAATTAAAAAGTACATTTATCATGAAAAAAGGAGCCACGATCATAGTTCAAGAAAAAGTTACCTATCTGTACAAATCAGAAACATTGATTCTTCAGATCGTGAGGTAAGGAACTCCTTAATGTTAGAGAGACGAGATTCTTGGGTCAATGCTGCATGAAATGGGAGAGCCCGAACACAAATTCCTTTCCTATCAAAACGGTTCAATATATTCTCCACTTTCCTGCATGTCTCAATCTGGTGAAAGTAAAAAGGAGAGTTTTAGCAAAGTAACGGCTTTAGTCAACAGCTTGTCATATGGAGAAATCAACAAGGTAAAATTTCTAAACTTGAGAGTTTTTCTAAGCTTATTTATGAAATGAGACATTTACAAGAGACAAAAGAATGAAAGAGAGGAGAGAAAAAAGGCAAAGGCACAAGACATGCCTAGAATGCATAATACTTCTATTATAATTTTTTCACTTATTTGTATTTTTTTTAATATGTAATTCTTTCACTTCTTTGTTCTACAAATTGTTTAGAGAAATGGATAAACGTGAGGACTCTAGAAGCAAGACTGATACAGGGTGATACTTTATAAATCTTAGACAAATTACTGACCCTATTGCAGAAAATGATAGTTTTGGGAACAGCCGTTTCTTCCACAAGTTGCAGTAAAGCAGATCTCTTATTGGAAAATGCTGTCTCTGGAGTTTTCTCCCCTTCGACATCTCCACTGCAGTCTACAAGAACCTGCATGTATAAATGCACAAACCCATCGAATGAAGTTCAAAAATGGAAGTTGCCAGAATGTGAGCACTTGAGAAAACCTGCAGCAGAGATCCCCAAGCCATCCAATCTATGGATTCCAGGTAAATCAGTGTAACTCTACACATCTGATAGTATAAACCATATATAAGAGAGAGAGAGAGAGAGAGAGAGAGAGAGAGAGAGAGAGAGAGAGAGAGAGAGAGAGAGAGACCTCCTCAAGGCCAGAACTTGTACGATGCACGCCTGGTCCCATGATGGCCTTGCAGTCTGGAAATGATTCAACCAGCTTGTTGTATATATCGACTGGCAATGTCGCTGTAACAAATAGATATTGTGCTGTAACTGGTGCAGTTTTCATTAACCTCTGAAGGACTTGTTCAAAATCTTCATCACCAAATAGCACATCCACCTCATCCAACACAGCACTGAGTGGAAACAAAGAATGTCAGTACATGTTACTTTTATACTTACTCTTTTGTCATTCATTTATAATGCCAATACATGCACAGCTATCGACAAACTAAATTGAAAAGTGCATGTTAATTGAACCGAGTAATGGAAGATGAGAAAAAGGAGGTTCAAACAAATTGAATCTCTAAACCACGAATTTCATGGATCTAGAAACTCCCTTCTATGTCACTCATGAAGAACTACAGAACAGTGTGCCTGAAAGAACATCTTACCATACGAGGTTGGTTAATTGCAAGAAACCTTCTTGGAGTAGGAAAAGGAAGCGACCAGGTGTTGCAATGAGCACATCTACGCCCTCCTGAAGATTATCTAGTTGAGTTTTCTGTTTAAAACCCCCTGTTGCAATCATAGATCTGAAAGGCATCCCAAATTTGGAAATAGATCTGCAACTATTCAGCACCTGCAAAAAGTAAGGCAGCATAAAACAACTCCATACCTACCACATAGCGATTTCTTTAGAGAGCACATATACTATGCTTCCACAAAAGCATACTGTCATCTACTCCCTCAGTCAAAGGACCTATTGGGAGGATTTTTCAATCTGAAATTTTGGGAACTACCTAAGAATCACTAGGAGATTATTTTGAAAAGAAAACATTTGAATTTTGAGGTTTTTGACACTTGGATCTTGCCCTCCATAATTTAGACGGTCTCTATTCCATCTTCAGACATTATTTTTTTCTAATACATAGAGAGTTTCAATTAGGATTTTTTTTTATTTTTTTATTGAGGTTAGTCTATGGGTTAAGAGGTTACATCCCCAAAATTTGGGGCCCTAGAATTACTCCTATATTGTGTGTTACACGAGGGGTTAAAAGGACAGCATACTTCTAAAGGAGTATAGAATCTTTTAGCTTCTTTCCATGACTTTTTTTTTTTTTTTTTTTTTTTTTTTTTTTTTTTTTGGGGGGTATGAGTCAAGGTCAGGGGAGAAGGCCCCACCTTTTGGTAGGAATCGAGCATGCGACGTAGCATTGCTAATTGTCGAAGGGCTAAACAAGTAAGCCAGGGGTCTTTTCCTGTCTTTTAGCTTCTTTCTTTAGAACTTAAAACTATAAGACAGATTGACGCTATTTCCTCTGAATTTAAGGAAAGAATAACACTAGATCATACTTTAGAAAAAGCAGAATGCACATTATCCTAGAAAGAAGAAAGACTTTAACTCGCTGTGTCTTCTTCGGATCCATATGAGTCCCAGTGTCTTCTTTAAATATAAGAAAGCAGAGCATCTTCATGACAAAGGGAAGACAGTTTGCAAAACGAGAGTGATTCCAGAAAGGAGAATGAACCAGACCCTCAAAACTATAATAAAAGTGGAGGAGCAATCATATATATATGTTCAAAAGCTAGAAGAATATTTGGACAGCACCCAAAGGACTATATATTAGAAGAGAAAAAGGCCAGACAAGTAAGCACCAACCTGAGAAGCCAATTCAGCGGTTGGCACCAATACCACTACTCGAGGGCTACTCGATGAAGATTTACTTAAACCTTGGATCTCTTCTTCCCTTAGACATTGTATAAGTGGTGCCAGATAAGCTAATGTTTTCCCAGATCCACTTTGCTCAGCAATAATGCAGCTTTGTCCTTCAATAATGGGTGCATAAGAAATTGCCTAGAGGAGAAAGAACACAATTTACTGATATAAACCACTAGCAAAAAAAACGATGGGTCTTCCCAAAAGATCAAGCACTAAATATGATAGGTTAATTCTGTGCTACTATATCAGAAACAAAACATAATAAATTAAGAGAAAAACATAAATAGAGAGTATTTCAAAATTTAGTATCTGACCTATCAAATCAGGACTGTGACAATGGCAGGGATCATCTGAACTTACAGCCCAAATTTGTACATATGAACACATAGGTTGCACATCTTAACCGATACTAAGACAGCATAAACATTGCCCATGGAGACCAGCTACTCAATATTTTTTTTGACAGAGGTTCACGATCCAGCTACTCGATATTAGTTCTAATGTTACTTGATATTAGTTGTAGATCTAAAAGGACTGTGCATTTTCTTATTATCCACAAACTCAGAAGTACCTGAATATGAGAAGGGCGCACTATAAGTTGACCTTTGAGGCATTCGATCATATCATCACTACAGCCTATATCTTTAAATGCTTTCCGGCTAAAAAAGTCACCATTTCCAAAATCTTTTTTCTTCCCCTTTAAAGGTTTTGATAAATCACCTCTATTGTCCATTGGATAACCCATAACGTTCCATCCCTTTGACGAGTCAACTCTTGGAATAAAATCATGTTGCTTTGAAACTACTTGGGCTTGTTCATTAGATTTTAGAGAACGAGTCCTGTCCTTTGTATTATCATAACCTACCCTTGAATATGATTTTTTTGTGTATTGATTTATTTCCCGCTCTGAGACCATTTCATTACCCTCTACTGCTTGATGATTGGTTAAGCTTGGCTCACTGACATCAGGCCTATGCAAACCCAACTTGGTCTTTCTTGTAACATGTTCAACTTTTAGGGATTTATTCTCCGAGATAATTTCCCCTTCAATGTCTGTATTTCCCTGCTTCTTTTGAGCTGATTTTTTCATTAGAGCTCGTACATTGCTGGCCTTCAGTCTACTGAAACTACCAGAAAAGCTATCGTGAATAGTACTCTCACTGCTCGAAGCAACTGTAGAGAACTCTTCTCCTACAGAAGAAAAATATAATGAGTCTCAAAAACCAAACACACAGATAGTATCAGAGTACATTGAAATCACTAAACCTTATAGACAACAATGAAAACCACTGAAACCCAACTTAAATTTCCAACTAGAATCAATTTCCATGTTAAGCATTACCCAAAAATACTTACCCAACTACTCTTTATGAGAACTATGGAGTGTATTTCCATATCAAACATTCTCAAAACAAGTGTCAGAAAAGCCATTAGTTAAAGCCTCTATTAAATTTTAAATTGAAGGTGCAAAATTGAAACATGTATAAAGAACAACCCAATTTTTTGAATTGAATTCCATCAAAAATATAAGTGGAACATATTTGGTTCGCCTTCAGAATGGTTATGGCCTTCATCAAAGGTAAATTAGATGTCGTTTTATGTTGATGATTTAGGAATCTCTCAATGCTACCACAGTAAATAAGTACGCATTGCCACTTTTCATGACTAACCCTCCATTTTTTGCCCACTTTTATATAATATTCTCAAATAAACAACATTTCAGTAAATAAAAAAAATCTGCAATGCTGGTGTTTATAGATATCGAGCAATATTGTCTCGTATTATCCAACAAAAATATATTAATTAAAACAACAAAAAGGCTAATAGTAACTTTCAGATAAAGCGCGGTAAAAATTTTGTCATAGTTTCAGCTAAAATTAGGGGAAAAATAACTATTCCTTCTCAAAAAAAATTCATCTGATGTTATCCATAATCTCCTAAAATAGTTATTATCATGGAACCAAAAATTCATCTGATGTTATCCAAAATCTCCTAAAATAGTTATTATCATGGTACCAAATGAGAAAATTCAGAGACCAACCAGACTCATAAGAACTCTTTGCACTCTTCTGAACCCCAGAAGGCTTCCATGAAAGAACTTCCTTTGAAGGTATAGGCGATTCATCATTATCTACACCTCCCCATACAATGAATTTCTCACCGGTTTCATCATCGATCAATTCATAAGCTCCTGCCGTGCCCAAAGGTCTGCGTGTGTAACAAGAAGCCCTAAGCTGCAACTCCCTTCTTGGCCAGCTAAAGTGGAGGCACTTCTGCAACGAATTAGGGCAGACAAATGGCAAATGGTGATTACGCTGAGAAGCTCTGCTGAACATGGAGGTGTTAGATAAACTTGAAGGAGATTGGACAAGCATTTTGAAAGTTTTGGGGACGGAAATTGCAGAGAGAGATAATGCAACGGAGAGCGGAGAAGCCCGGATGAGCTCATACGTGAATGACCCTCGTAGTCTTTACTTCCTGATCATACTGTTTTCACCATCGTACTGATGAATTTGACGGTGATTGGGTAAGAGTGTCCGTACAATGAAGGGACATGATTGGTGGTACCACTCTCTGACGATCCCCGTTGAAACCACTGACGTGACGTGACGGTACCGTGATTTATCCTGGAAAGTATTTCTTTATATCCTTTTCTTTGATATTTGAGTTCTACATCTTTAAGACCCGTTTGGACATTCCATCTTTTCGTTTCGGGATAATGCTCCGCGCCCTTAAAGTTGCCTTGGAATAAGTGGCATCCCCACCGTTCACGAGTGCCGTGTCCGGAATCAAGGCCCCTTATCACATAAATGTCGTCAAATAAATCATTTGCCCCTTATCCATACAGAATAACGATTTCCTCAAGTGAAATAATAAAGGGAAATTATCATCTAACCTTTCACTAATTAATAGCTTTTTAACTATTGTTACGGTAATGTGTATTTTTTTTTATCAACATTTTAAAATTAAATTAAATGTTATTGGTAAAATGCTAGAAGGATAAGTACACCATCTACTTTTAGTATAAAAAGGTCACCCTACTCTTGTTCATTACATTTCAATTCATATGGTTATATGTCTTTAACTAGATTCGAAGTTCAAAGACAAATTTTTTATCTTCATGATATTACCTCAAATCATCCAATGTGACATCTGATAACTAGGAATAATTATGACCTACTTGTAACAAAGATAAATAGTCGCAGTATACAATCTCAATGTTAAATACTTGAACTCTTATGTATATTTTGATAAATTTCTCAGTAATAAACGCAGATTTTCATTGCTTTAATTGCAAGTAAAGATGTACTGTGAAAAGATGATTTCTTTGTTAAAGAAATCCCAATTGTTAAATTTCTAGTCCAATAATTGGGAGAGAATCATTCGCCTTCTCTGGCTATTTTCTAACAACTCCAAAGCCCCCAAAGTTCCTCTCTTTTTTCTATCTTCTCTCTCATCCCATTCTCTCCTTTTAATTACCCATCTTTTCTCTATTTTTTAATAACTTCAAGTCCCCCACGTCTCTCTCTCCTCCCCCATATTAATCTCTTTCGTCTCTCTTCTCCCCCTATCAACTATCTCTCTTTCTTTTTTAATTTCTTTTAATTTACTCTTTTTGTCATCTACTTCCCACGTTTATTCTCTCTCTTCCTCCTACATGCATAAAACAACATAAGTATAAATAACTCTTTTTTAATATAATGTTTTTATGTATCTTCATTCCTCCTATAAGCATAAAAAGACATAAATATATGTAACTATTTTTTCAGTGTAATGTTTATATGCAACTCCTTTTGTAATATGATGTCTCTATATCTCTTTATTTAATTTACTCTCTACCTCCCACGTTTCTCTCATTCTCTCTCCACATTTCTCTCTCCATTAGTGTCTTTCTACCTTCCACATTCCTCTCTTTCTACCTTGCATAGTCCTCTTTCCCTCTCATATTTCTTCCTCCTTTTTCCCTCTCATATTTCTTCCTCCCACTATGTAACAGGTAATTAATCTATCTAAGTCATAACTCTTTAGATCTCTCCTATAACTTCTCTCCTTTCTCACTCATCACTCCTTTTTTAAATCTCTCCCTCAATATGAAAGTCAAATTGCCCGGATGAACGTGCTAAATATTCATTGACTGCAACCAATATAGCACTCAATTTGTGTCTAAGCAAAATCAAAATTAATATAAATTGATAGAATAAAGGGTTTTGTCAAATTATGGACCTAAAAAGATGGGCCTCATGACCTATCATCTATGGTCCCAAGTTGCACTAGCCAAAGGTTCACCAAACCAGATTCAAAGAATTGAAAATGTTTGAGATTAAGAGTGACTAATGGTAAGCATATGACTGTAAAAATGAGAATTAGAAGGCTGCCTACTTGGTTAAGCCGAGCCTATAGACCCAAGACCTGCAATTGGGGCTTGGATCAGACTAAGGTGGTGTGAATTGACTGTTCACCTTTTGTTCATACTCGTTATTCTTTTTGTAAAAATTCTATGTTTTAAAAATACTGATCCGGATTGGAATTGCAGGATCTGGACCGAAAATCAATGGAACCGATCCGGTTCCTTTCAAAAACCATGTTAGGACCCTTTGTTTGATACTTAAATCTAGGCCTTAAAATGATCTTTTTTTCTAAATTTTTAAAATAACTTTATTATCACTAGATTAATAATGTTAAAAAAAAAAATTTAATTTTGAATTCATTATAACCTAAATATTGATATTCACCAAATAGATGGACTAGATTCATTGTTGAATGGAACTCATTTTGCCCATGTATAGGGTGCAAATTAAAAATTTTATTTTTTTGAGATTGATTATTGAGATGAAGAGAGTGTGTATGCAAAATTTTACGTCATACAAATACAACAACTATGGTTTTCTAAAAATGTGGTTTCATTATATTAGAACGACATATTGATATGATATCATTTTCCATATACAAGCAGGCGTAGATCCACTTACCTATAACTACATATGAGCCCAATGGCTCATATTCAATATGGGCCGATCTATTGAGAGAGGGAGAGGGAGAGGGAGATGATCGTCTCAACTCACAACCATCATCTTTGCCACTCTCATTGAAGCATTAAAAGAATTGGGCAGAATCTGGTGGGGAGTTTGACATTACTATATCAATTTCTTATGTGAATAGCGATACTTGACATGTGAGCTATGGATGCCTCAGTGAATTCCAAGATGTTCAATGCCAAAGAAAATGTAAAAATGCAGCCATGAAAGAAACTAGAAAAGTTAAAAGAGCCAAGATGCTCAGAGAAAGGTGACAACATGGTACTTCAGCCAGCATTTAGATAATAGACAACATACAAAATATTGTTAAATTGTTAATGGATATAAATGGACAAAAACATGGCCAGGCTTCTCTGATTACTCATCACCCATGGCTAGTTCCAATGCATAGTCATCCCTTTCCTGTGCCAAATTCAACATTCGAAAGGAATGAAGGTTAATGTCAAGCACAATGTCTAAAGATAACATACAAATGAGAGAGAGAGAGAGAGAGAGAGAGAGAGAGAGAGGTTTTCCTGAGGATTGGTATAGAGGGTAAAGGCCACTTACAATAGGCCCTCGGGCAAAATATCTTCCAAATTGGAGCCAATAAACCTGTTCCAAAAGGATTATATGGATATAGAAGATTTAGTCGCAGTATTGCACTGACTTGACAATTTTATAATGGGTTGCGTACTATAAGACCATTTATTTTTTTTGCAATAAGGTCACAAACACTTTTAGATGTCATATGTGAAATCAGGCAGCTAGGGGTGCGTCACAAAGTTCGATAAATAACTCTTTCAACTATGAAAGCGGTTTATAGCACAACATTAATGACTTGATTTCACATCTAATGGCTAGGGGTGTTGTGACCTTCTTGTTTATAGCACAACATTAATGGCTCGATTTCACATCTACAAGATAGGGTGTTGTGACCTTCTTGCGTTAAGACTAAAGAGTCTTATTGTATTCCTTTCCATTTTATAAATTGCAAATGAACAACTTGGGAACTTACCTCATCCTCGTCTTGGGTTTCAACTTCAACATCAGAAGATGGGAAACCAACACAAAGTAATGCATAACCCTGAAAGAAATGTACTCCGACATTATTTACTATAGGAAAAGTATTTGATGAGTCAATCGACTAATGCATCCATGCTGGTTTTGAGGGATTTAAGACCCAAAATACATCCTAAATAACTACAAAATCCATTTCCACCTCAGATCCATGAATTTGAAAGCTCCAAAAGCAGTGTAGAATTGGCAGTCTCTGAAGAAAAATATGAATGATCCAAAAAAAGAGACAAAATAAACAACTTTTAAGGCTTAAGGCTCAAACATTTTTTTCTTTCTTTTTTTGTTTATCACATTTTGGGAGGGTGCACTCACTGTAACAGGTATGTTCCCAGATGCACCTGAACCCTACCCTTAACTATAACTACACGAAAGAACATTTATATCAACACATAAAGACCTATCGAGTATACAATAAATAATACAGGAGAAAAAACAGGAGAGAAGCTTCACAAGCATGGCTCACCAGAGGTTACAGAAAAGAAGGAAAAGAGATCATCTTGACAATAAGATGTAGCTTGCACTATGTTCTTTTCATACTGGAATATTGTATCTCACAGAGACTAGATGGTATAGGCACTATTGGTTGCATGGGGTTAGTACAAGTTCCTCTGATATAATTAGATTTAAACTTGGCTTTTAGTTAAACTTAGCATCAAGTATGAGTCGGATTGTAGTGACCTTGGATTGCAGTTCAGCTGATATTCCAAGGGCCTCGGGCTGTCGTATCTGTCCAGATCTTACTCGAACTGCACAGCTTGTACAACAACCTGTTCATTAAGAATTGTTTTATTATTGCTCACTATCAAAAGAAAATAAGCATGAGATTCAGAGATATTTATACAAAATTCTTAACCCCTTTGCACTTGGGTAGAAGAATAATACAAATTAGTTACATTAACACCCATTTGCTTCAGATATCTCAGCTCGTGTAAGCAGAATCCTACCATTATGTTGATTAAAATCATCTAAATGCAGTTGTAGTATGACAGATCACTACAATTTGCCTCAAGAAGAACTATAACCAAAGAATGGTTTGCGTTAGAGACACGCGCAATGCTCCAATAAAAATTGCTTCAAGAGGAAGGCAAAGTCTTCCACAAATATTTTGTATTTTTCCATTACAGAGTATTTTTAATAGTGATGCAATCTACAAATAAAATAAAATAGTACAAAATTCAAGTTTATATATAAAAGATTTTATGTCTCAAGTTTCTTGGCCACAAAAATATATTCCAAGATAACCATGGCTTCATCTTAGTTATTGTTCAGGGTATCGAATTTTTCAGCTTGTACAACAATTTTCAATTTGTTCAGGGTTATCTTAGTTATTGTTCAGATAACCATGCATTCAAGTAATTTTATAATGCCTCAGCTTCCCAGCAATCATGACAGATCATGGGTAACCCATGACCCATATATTCACTCTCGACCCATATATTCACTTTCTTGTATGTAAGATCTGGACAACAATTATTTTGATCCCACTCGAAGAATGAAATATAATGATGGCATAGAAAGAATTCAAAGTAAAACTTCTTTTTACTTTCTGAATCCAATAAATAAGCCTTCACTAAAATTTTCAATGCCCAGTATCTTCAGGTTCTCAGACTCGAAATTGTCCTCACCCATTCAAAATTTTCAGTGCCCAATATAGTTCAGGTTCTAAGACTCAAAATTGTCCTCACCTATAGCCAGTTCTCACTCATAAAATGGTCCAATAAGAGGCAATCTAAATGGACAAGACATGCATAAAAATGCAAATAAAATTATTTACAATACAAAACTATAGAGATACAGGATGAGACACTGTGTATATTTTTCACGATAATATGTATATATTTTGCGATAAATTGAACAGGTTTTAAGAGCAGCTTATCACAGAATCAAGTGGTTGAACATTATCAAGTTCAATGTTCATATCAAGTAACAGCATGATTAGCATAGACTAATCAACCACATATAGTTTTAAACTAAAGTAACAAGACAATTGGAACTACCTTACCATACAAAGGCTAAAAGTATATAATTTCAAGTGTCAAGAATCTAGAGTAGTTTTCTGATCATGGGATAAATACCATGTCTGCAAGCAAACGGCAAAGTTATGTTTTGAGACTCAGCAGTGTGCAGTATATATTGGTCCTGCAACCACGTCATATACCAAAATTAGGATCCATGCGTGGGATTTGGCATGAATGAATGAAGTGAACCACAAACAGCATGTTACTTTTTGAACTAATATCAAATGTTTCTTATTATAGATTATCTTATGTATAAGAAGCAAGAAGGTAAAAAACAATAAAGTTATTAACAGGAAAAGAAAAGAGGAGGTATTACAGGGATCCATGCCAGAGATTCATCATAATTTTAGAGTACAAGGGCTAAGAGGCCACGAGACATTTTTAACTGCACACACTTATCAGAAAAATGAAACAAACATTTAACTGAATACTGAACTGTGGATTAATGTTTTAGGAATACTAATACAAGTTAAGAGTAATAATTAATAAGATAATTCTGTCAATGCTTGATTTTAGTACCCTGATATTATGCAGTTATCATTTTGAAATGGTGTTCCTTTCATACCTTAAAAGTGTTACAAGATTAACTCAATAATTAGGAGACCAGTACCAGAATCACCCATCAATTCGTTAACAGCAATATAACCGAGTAGTAAAAAGTTAAATTATTAAATTATGCAAGTGAAATGCCAAATGTGATCAATTTCATGGTCCAAATTCTATAGAAAGGAAAAGACTTTTATTCAAAGCAATGTTGATTCCCACTTGGCAGGGTTCCTAGTTTGATTCCCCCGGTCTGACTCTATATTTAACAGTAAAAATAAAAATAAAACTAGAAAATGTGAGACTTGATCAATTCCTGGGTTTTTCATCCCAGAATCAAAACCCGCCTGATCTGCTTGGTTCAGGCAATTCTGGAGTCACACAGGTGATCTTTTTACACAGAGTCAAAGGTCCAAAAACTGTAAAATATATTATGAAATTGCAAGAGATATTCCATGTCGCAAATACATAATGCATCTCCATGAATGACACCAATTATAATGATATAACCATGAATGATACGCCTGTACCCCAAGACCCAAGCCCTAGACATTTTCAAGCATCCAGTGACTCACCCCTCCTACCATTGCTAAAGCTGATGCTTAAATTTGTGTTAATTTTTGTTCAAACGCTTGAAAATAGAAAATTTAAGAAAGTCACAACTAAGACAGTAACATTTGTTCAATCAAAATTAGAGAAAAGCACATATGTTCAAATGTAAAATCCACTCTGACTTGGGTTTTCCCAAGTTGAGCACAACTCGGGGATATAAAAAAGATTCTGAAAAAGTTTTAAAATATATTGGATTGTTTTATAATCTTTTTGAATATGATTTGGACACATTTGGCAAAGATTGGTGAGTGTTTTGCCATAATCACTGTTTTCATATCTTTCCCTTTTTTGGATCTTCTTAAAATGTCACATACTGTAAATTAGTTCTCTTTAACTTCATTTTTTATCTACCTTTTTAAGCTTGTTTTAACTTTTTAAGGTTGTTTTGTGTTTCAGTTTACTTTTACTACAAGTTTATTATTCTTTTTCAATTTTTTTTCATTCTTTTCTTCTTTATTTTTGGGCCAAAAGGCCCAGTGCTGGACTCGAAGGACTTGGCAGAGTGACTCACCTCGGCGAGGGGGTGAGTCTCGGCACACTGGTAAAAATCGTTTCGGACATTTTGAAATCGATAATTAATTTGAAGAAACTTCCTTAAAAATTCAAGACATCTCTTTTTCTTTTTCTTTTTTTTGATAGTTCAGTGGTAAGATTACCAAATCACTTCAGCATTTCCCCTCTTTTCTTTTCTTTTTTATTTACTTCAGAAGCTCAATGTTCAAACATTCAAGCAAACTATAGCTCAACCAATCAAAATATTCCTCCGGAATCCCATTAATCAAGAGAATTGTTAGCAACAGCAAATCAAATATACTTTTTTCATTAACTTTTCACTCAACAAAGAAGTTTCATTATCACATTTGCTAGCAGATCACAGCCGGAAGTTGCCCTGAAAAAAAATGAAACAGTGCAAAATCTATTCTAAAATTCAATCCTCATTTTGTTCAAACCTTCATTTTAAATGGATAGCTGAACTTGAAAAGAACAATGAAGCTCTAAAAACTTCTTAAGCTCACCTCAGGTACCAGAAACTCATGAACTACCCCTCTTTGCCGATCATGAACAGTGACCTTGTGAGTTGGAATTTCAGAAATCACAGAAGAAGCAGGAGAAGAAGAAGAAGAAGAAGAAGAAGAGGAAGAAAGAGACCTGGTTTTGTTGCTGAAGAATGGTCTGTTTCTAGGGCAAAAGGGTCGAGAAATTAGGGCATTTGAGGGGCTTCGAGCGCAAAGGAACGAGGTGAAAGGGCTCTGAAGCTCCATTGAAACTGAATTCTAGTGTCGAAACGGTGGCTTAAACTACTCCCACTTTCATCCAAGGTTTGGATAAAGAGATGTTTTTTGGTGTATTGCAATTAAAATAATTTTCATTTTTGGCGGGTCCCACACCTTCCACAACCGTTCAGGTTAATAATTGGACGGTGATACATCGAGAAGACTTTATGTGGTCATGTGGATCATACTTGACTTGCAGTTCAGCTTGGGAAAGACCTTAAAATGGTGAAGGAGTACGATGTGATACTCATGAGAAATTCGTAATCATATGATTATCGCCGTCCAAACCGATGGGTTTGGAGAGTTGATGGATCGAATACGAGGTTGTGATAACCTCATGGTCAATGGCTAGTTTGGGTCTACGAAAATTAATTTTCATAATACTTTTTTCTGGAAATGAGACATCACCAATTTAGGGGAGGAATCGTCGACGTTGGTTTTTTTTGGGGGGGAAATGAGGCATCACCAATTTAGGGAAGAAATTCTCTATGAAAAAGGTTTTTTTTGCACATTTCTACTCTAAGCGTATGACACTGTAGAAATCCATAAAGATACTCCTTAGAATCATACTATAAAAGTATATATTATCATCTCTTACCTGCCTTTTTTTTAAATGATGCACATATGTGATATGTCGAAAAGCCAATGTTAACATTGACGTTTTTAGACACTGATACCAATATCGGACGGACGCTCACACTCACTTACTCCCCTTGAATTGTCCATGTCACGTCCTGTCACAAATTTAGTTGTCATGGTCATGGAGCTATCATGGTTTATAAACCATATCATGGGCCCTATCCTAATTCATCATACCTCTCATCATCTTGAACCTTAGGATAACCATGAGACCACTTGATACTCTTGAACCTTAGGATAACCATTAGACCTCTTGAACCTTAGGATAACCATGATAATCTTTCGAAATCAACTCTAGACCTCAAACTTAATCATGATCTCTGGAAAGCAATATAGCATAGACATGTATGTCTATGGTTATGGTTTTTTTCACGTGTTATCACCTTTCACCTCTTCTTAAAATGACCTAACCGATGAATCTAAAAGGCCAATTAATTTTGATATCAGCATATTGACACACTTAGTTTCATCAGTTGTGATGCAAAGAATCACAGGTGCTGCTCTATTGTACAAAATTTACACTTTTTTAAGATTCACATGAGAAATGCATTCGAGGGGAGGGGAGGGGAGACTCTCAAAGTTCATCGAAAAGTTTGACGGGAATTGAGCTGCAGAACGACAAGCCTTAGTCGTCTACTGTTGACATTAGACAGCTTCCGGGACGGGGAGGTTCCCTACCGAACCTTCACTACTCCATTGCATATGAAACCAACCTTTCATGTCTCCAATCACGCAATGGTTTATATCTTATTGATCTGGATTAAAATTGTTCAATCCCAATGAGGTCCGGTGAGTGGTCCCCTCACCCTAAAGTTGCCCAATTTACATCCCTTTCTTATTTTTATTATTTTATTATTATTTTCCCTATTCCTAGTAATCCGTATTGGCAATCCACCTGATCGAGACTGGTACAGCTAGTGCCCAGACAGCAAAACGCCATTTAAAATGTGTTTTTTATAATACTCATATTTTTTCAAAAAATATATATTAAATTATCAGAGTTTTACTACCTTCAGTGAGGGAGGAGGCCCTCTACCCATTTTTCATTAATAAAAGATAGAAAAAAACTACACCGTACTATCTTACAACCTTACAATAAAGTAATTACGCCACATCATGAAATAAAGGAAGGTTAAGAAAATCTCGAGGCCTAAGACGCCAAATGGTGGCCTCCGCAAAAATTGTAGCTTTTTTTTGCCAGAACGTCAGCAACCATATTAGTCTCACTGTAAATATGGCCAATGGACCATGAATGATTCTCAAGTCTAGACTTGCAATTAGTACTATGATATGAAGAGCCCATGGAGCTTTACACTTGCCCTTTATGACGTGGACAAGTAAAGAAGAATCACTCTCAATTTGCAGGGGAAGCATTCCATTTGAGTTGCTAAATCAGCACCCTCTTATAAACCTCTAAATTATGCATAATTATTGGAAGCAATTTCAAGAGGAACCCAAAAAGTGGCAACGAAAGATCCATCAGCCCGTCTCAAGATGCCCCCATAACCAGCTTGACCTGAATTCTGAATAGAAGACCCATCAATATTTAGCTTAAAATGTTGTGAATATGGAAAAGCTCATGCCATTGTTATGGGTAACTTGATCCTTTGCTGCCGCCACGTAAGTCGTAAATTCTCAGTAATTGCCTTTTTTTAAATATGGTAAGTCCATGCCTTAGCATCCCCCAAATCACAAGCATGGTAGGTGATCCTTCGAGTCAAATTCACAAGAGTGAGTGTCCTTCCTTGAAACACACGGTGGTTCCGCTCTTCCCAAATCATCCATATAGTTGTGAAGAAGACATAATACCAAATGTTGAAATACCATCAGACTTAAACCTAAATGTTAACCATTTCCGTAATGTAGCTGCAATAGAACTGAAAGAACGACCTATGTGATCTTTTGCCTAAAAAATACAATTTTTTTTTTTAATAATAATAACCCCTTATAATATTGGCAACAAGATCACTCACAGATGGTCTTATTACAAAAGATAAAAATTCCAAAATAAATAACACATCAATAAAATAAATCTCAACTACTTGATGCCATTCATACAACCTAATACTGTGCTTGAGAATATAAAATAAAAGAACAAACAAATAAAAGAAAAGACGCATGAGATTACCTAAATTGAGTTACTAACAACTAGCATAGCATCTACATATAATGATATAAAGACCATATCATTCCTACTGGCCTTTTGATATATGCAATAATCCTCATTATTTGTGGAAAACGCTGCAAGAGCAAAGGTCTCTTGGAATTGTATATATCATTGTCGCGATGCTTGTTTTAGGCCATAAAGGGATTTATTAAATTTGCATTCTAGGTTCTCTTTCTCTTTTTCCTCAATTCCATCAGGTTGCGTCATGTAAATGTTTTCTTCTAAATCCCCATTTAGAAAGGCTGGTTTGACATTCATTTGATGAACCTCAAAGTCAAAATGGGTTGCTATAGTTATAAGGATTCGGATAGATAGAAATTTGACAACAGGGGAAAAAGTTTCCTCATAATCTATCTCTTCTTTCTGGGTAAAACTCTTTGAAACCAACCTAGCTTTACATTTTTCTATTTTCCCTTCATAGTTCAACATTTTCTTGAAAATCCACTTACAATCAATGGCCTTCTGTTTTTGAGGTAAGGGTACTAATTCTCATACATAGTTTTGGTTAATATAAGCATACTCATCTTTCATACTTCTACCCAGTATTCCTTTTCTTAACAGGTCAAAGCTTCACGTTGAGTTCTAGGTTATGAATCTGGATCTTCCCAACTTTATCAAAATGTTCTCCAAGGTAGACAAAATGTTCTAGGTAAAGATGTGGTATACTGACTCGGTTACTTCGTCTTGGTTCAGGTAAAGGTTCACTTTATTTAAGGAGTTCAGAAATAGGTTGGCTTGGTTTAAAAGTTTCAGGTTCAGGGTTTCGAACTACATCCTTATTTTTGACCTCATCATAAAAGTTTGCTTGTTTTCTACCCACCCTTGCTTCAAAGAACTCTTTATCGAAGAAATGAGCATCGCGGCTTTCAATAACCGTACATGTTTCAAGGTTGTAGAATCGATACCCTTTACCATGATCTGGGTAACCAATGAAAATAGATTTGACAGTTTTGGGTTGTAATTTAGTTCTATTTTGATGTGAGATAAGGACATGGGCTGAGCAACTCCAAACTTTCAGGTGTTTAAGGGAGGGAGCATGACCTGTGAAAATTTCGTAAGGAGTAAGTGGGCAGCTTTTGTGGGAGTCCGGCTAAGGATGTAACATGCCGTTAATACGATTTCTTCCCAAAACTCCAATGAGAGATTTGCATGCCCCATCACACTCCTCACAATTTCCACTAAGGTCATTGTCCTTCTCTCAGCTACACCATTTTGTTCAGGAGTATAAAGCATAGTGTACTGATGGATGATCCCATTTTCAATGCGCAATTCTTTGAAAAGGTCAGATGAATATTCCCCCCCTCTATCGGTTCTAAGGACTTTAATTTTCAGGTTGGTTTGATTATCTACTTGGGCCTCATATTCTTTGAATTTTTCTAGGGCTTCTGATTTTGCATGAATAAGGTACACATGACCATATCGCAAGTGGTCATCTATAAAAGGGATAAAATATCTTTTTTCACTTTTGGTGGTCACATTCATAGGTCCACATATGTCACTATGAACGATTTACAAAACGCTAGTAGCTCTTTTTGCCCTACTGGTATTTTTCCTTATTAGTTTTCCTTGCACACAAGACTCGCACACTTTAGATAAATCTCTCTTATAATTTTGAATAATCTCATCTCTTTTTAATCTTTCCATTCGTTTGATATTAATGTGTCCTAACCGCATATATCATAGTGTAGCATCTAATTTATTAGGAGACGAGACATAATCAACGTTCTCTTTTATTTCAATAGTAAATAGCACGTCTACAAGTCATCCAGTCATGATCATATCTTTCCCCTTTTTGACCACCACTTTCTCCCCAATGAAAGTGGTTATGAATCCAGCCATAGACATCTTAGGAACCGAAACCAAGCATTTCCTCATATCAAGAGCATAAAGTGCTTACTTTAGGATCAAGGTGCTCCCACTCTTCAATTTCAGCCAATGGTTTAAAGAGCGGATCGGTGACCCGGATCGGACACCTCAAAAACAAATCCACATCGGCGATTCGGATCGGGACTCGGCTGAATCGGTCGGATTAAAGCTTCAAAAAAATCCAAAAAAATTATTAAAATTCATGATAAATATTGTTTTTTGGGAATCCAATAAGAAATGAGGGTACTATATTATTAACTTTCATTTTTTTCATCAATTTGTGAATATTGAGATGCGCTTTCCCTGTATAAACTTAAGTATTAAATTTGCATCACATAAAAGAAAAATCATAGAATTATCATGGATAAAATATATAATTATACATGGACTATAATAAAGAGTAGACTAAATCAATGAAAGAATGGCCATTAGAATCTCGTTTTGGCGAAAAACCTTAATCCGTTAAAAAAACCCAAATTATTACAGCCTAACTAACTATAATTCAAAATTATTACAGCCTAACTAATTATAATATTATATACTGAAATTATAATTATTAGTTTACATTTTATAATTATTTTATTAGATAAATAATAACAAATTCAAAATATTTTATAATATTATCTAATTTAAAATATATTATTGACAACTGTAAGAAAAATAGTACATTACATCATTTATAATATAAAAATTAATAAATAAAATAAAAGATTTGGTTATCAATGTAAAAATTAATAAAATGCATATAAATTTTGGAAATAATACTTTAATTTGTTATATGCCCAAGGGAGAACAAAAATTAGCTCAAGAAGGGATAAACTATTATATGGCCTACGGGGGGATTCGAACTTGAGAAGTCAAATCAAATAGCATTAGTGATAACCATCATGCCTCCTTAGCATATGTGTTTAAAATTGTATATTAATAGCATATATTTATATTTTGTTTTCATTTAATGATGTTTGGGAATTATCCCACATCGAAGAATGAGTATTCAAATATGCTATATAAATAACTATGTACTTGGAAGATAAACACAAGTGTGAAAACACTAGGGCATCCGTGCACATGCATGCGTGGCACATGGGGGAGTGGTGTGTGTCGCACGTGTGATGCGTACACACGTGCGAAAGTAATTTTGAGGCTAGAGCCGATGCACTCGTGCAAGTGCGTGTCGCACGTATGGCACGTATGGGAGTGTGTGTGGCACGTGTGGGAATGTGTATCGCTCGTGTCACACGTACACACGTGTGGGAGTGGCACATGTCAAACTCGTGATGCGTACACACGTGTGAAGGTGCTTTTGAGGCTAGAACCGAGAGGGAACCGGACAGAACTGGTTGGAAACGTCGGTTCTGCTCTAGAACCGAGCGGTTCCCGATTTTGTGCTGGAACAGGCAAGGGCTGTGCCGATCCCCGAGTCCGTTTCGACTCGCTGATTTTTAAATCATTGGTTTCAGCTCAAAATCTCAAACTCCAAATACATCAGTCTTCTGATTTCCTCCCACACAAATATGCGGCTGTCTTGGCCCCATGGGAGTGAAAGAACGATAACATTCCTTGGTATTTGTGACATGGGACGTAGCCCCCGAGTCAAGACACCAAGAAGCTCCCTTGGGATTAGCTAGTATGGACTCGAAAATCATACATGTCAATTCCTTGTTAGTTCCACCAGATTTGTTGAACCGACAACTATTGGCTATGTGGCTCACATTCTTGCAAATAAAACAAGTTCGAGTCTCTCTCTTTGTTCCCTTATTTCCAAAATCTCTTCTTATGAAATATCTTTTTTTCTCAAAAGTATTTCTTTCCTTTCCTTTCTTAAATCTCAACTACTTGACGTCATTCATACAACCTAATACTGTGCTTGAGAATATAAAATAAAAGAACAAACAAATAAAAGAAAAGATGCCGGAGATTACTTCAACCGGGCTTTTTACACCTCACATCGAGTCACCACATTCAATGGAGTGGGATCTGTGGTCTAGCTTCAATCACGAACCGGGATAGCTGATTTCGACCAAATTAGGTAACCACCCCTTAAAATCTCTACTAAACCATAACCCCCAAAATTAACTTAGGCCCCCTTAAATTTTCCAACTCTTAAAATTAACTTAGGTCTAGAGAGGACAGAGAGTACTACTTAAGGTTTTAGAGAGAGAAATTAGAGAGAGAAATATGGAGGAGAGAGAGTAGGGCATGCTCCTCTAGGAGAGAGACAGAGAGAGAGGTGAGAGAGAGGTTAGGAGAGAGAGAGAGAGAGGTTGTGTAGAGATTGGGGGAGAGCACTCCTATTTATAATGAATATTTAGGTTTAGGTTTCTTAGGGTTTTCCCATAGTTTGCCTCTTTCATGAGATTGAATCTAGACCGTTGATCAAGATGACTTGTGGGGTGAGAGATCTGAGCTATCGATTTCATAAATGGGCCATCAACATTATGAAGGTGCTTGAACCATTATCCCCCTTTCTTTAAACCATTTTCCTATCAATATATTTAAATAAAATAAATATCATGCATTCTATAAAATTGTATGATACATGTCACATATTCCATAAAGATATGTCAAATCTTATCCTGTAAATAAATACTACCAAATATAAATAAAATAAGGTCAATACTTACTATCTATTCAAATTGATCATATCCCTTTAAAGCAAACTTGCTATAAAACAAATAAAGCCATGGTCAATATTTTCCTTCTAAGATTTGATCACATGACACAAATCAAACTTACCTTAACTTAAAGTCTTGAACACAAAGCAATTAAAGAGAATCCAAAGGGTGGGGCGTGCCACCCCTTTGTAGCACATGTGGGGCCCCACCCATATGCCATATGGTGGGCCCATGTGCACTTTGGGCCCCCATGAAATTTTATAAAAAAAATTTAAAATTAAATAAAACGAATTAATATATATTTGAATTTTACAACTTTGTAAAATCAATAACTGTATTTTTATAAGTCCAAAAATCATAATTAAAATATTGAGAGATTCATAAAAATTGAAATAATAAAACCAAAATCATTTCAATAATAAAATAAACACAATTAAATTAATACGACGGAAAAAGGATCCATAGGGTTTTAGGAATTCAATCTGTAAATATGGGGTACTCCACCTCCAACTGTAGACTACAGACCATAGTAGCTTTATCGAACCGACTCAGCGTTTCCCATGACCCACAGTCCAAGCAGGAGCTCATTAGCGGGTCATCAAAGTTAGGTCAATGAATCAAGGGGTCGCAATCCTAGTCTGTGGATTATAAGTCCTCCCTTAGATACGAGTCAAGGTCACCTGACCTGATGCGACTACAGCTCTATGGTGCATATGAGTATATCTCACACATGCATACGCTTCACCCAAAGGTGGATATCTGGCTTCTCGAACGATCTATCGATATGCATATCGTGTGATAGAATATGGATGAGGTTTTGGCCCCCGTCTCAGTGGGCCTACCATCACTCCTAAGGGTCATACAGTACCTCGGCTCACTTATCTAGGCATAAGCTTCGACCTCATCAAGGGTTAACCCAAAACCCTCCTTGGTTAATTCTTTATGCCTAAGTACTTTGGGTTTTCCAATCGACTGGCCTCGATCGATAAGCACAGTCTTGTATAAGCAAACATCATTCGCTTAATATGGTCATCGAGGGACCACACTCCTACTGAGTTTATGTTTCACTATAATAAAAATATTTCAATACACTCTCATAAAGCCTTTAAAGGCCACATAAACCCAACAAGAACAATATGTAATAAAGCATTTTCCACACTGCCATGCTAACAACTTCCAAATCTCTTGCGAGAAAATGCATCCAAGCAAAATATGGTGAATATTGTCATCATTAAGATGACAGAAAGGGCATACAGAAGTAAGGGTGATTCCCCTTTGCTGCATGAGAGAAGAGGTAGGACGACAATTATGAAGGCTCAACCACAATAACCATTTAGCCCTTGGATGACACTTAGATGACCATAGTGCCCTGAAGACCGGTTGAGAAGAGCCCTTACGACAAATGACATTTCATGCCTCTTTAATAAAAAACAATCCATTTGCAAAGTGAATCCATACCAAAAGATTAGGCTGGGGTTTCAGAGGGATTGAAGCAACCTCCACTTTCTTCCAAATTCTGATCTATTGATTCCAGGGTCTAAGACATTGCCCTGGTGCAGGGGTAGGGAAATACCAGGATTGTGGAGAACCATTTAAGTAGTCTATAACCCTAGGCTTGACAAAACTTCCCAAGTCCTTTCGAATACAAGAACCGTAAGATTCCAAAATGGATTTTTCTGATAACCATGGATTTGTCCAAACATTAATTGTCCTTCCATCCCCAATAATCCATCGAACATTGTGGCGCAAGAGAAACAACCCCATTTGAATGCCCTTCTATGCTTAGGAGCAGGACTTCCCGTTAACTTTTCAGATTGAACAATTTTTGAAGTACATGTGCCTAAAGAAGCAAACTATAAGACAAGACGGCTTAGCCAGAATCCTCCATGCAAACTTCATCATACCTGCATTATTGAACTCAATAATATCACAAATTCTAAGTCCCCCCTCTTCCATTGGAAAACATAAATTTTTCCACTTTACTAGGTGAACCCCGTTCTTATGTGTTGTATCGGCCCATAGAAAATTTCATTGAAGCTGCTTTAGCATAGTGCATGTGCACTTTGGCAGTCTAAATGATATAACCCAAAACATGGCTGATGAATTTAGCACAGATCTCAACAATTGTAACCAACCTGCATAAGAGAGGGATAAAGTTTGTCATGTTCTTATCTTGCTAATGAATTTCCCCACATGATTCTGACAATTATGATGCTTCAGGTTACCATAGATTTTTTAAGAAAATAATGTTTACTATATTTAATTTTTGAATAAACTGTTCAATAAAAGTTTTAAAGTTTAATTTTTGTTCTTTTCAAATTAGTCGTGGCTTTGTGATTTAGATTATTAATATTCATATTCATGATTGCTTCCTTTGAGAATGGCAAGTTATTGCTTTCGTTGAAAGTTAACGAGAGCACATAGCACGAGGTCCCGTGGGAGAGCATGCTATATAACAGCTCCCTCGGGCAAATTGAACACTAGGGAGGATATTTTTAGCAAACATTTGGGCTGTCATTAGATTAGATTCTTATTTTGAATAAAAAATGTGGATGTTTGAGTTCTTGAACATCTACAGCTTTACGTACAAAAATTTGATTGTTCTTGTTCAATGGCTAGAAGTTATTATTTTGTTTTTAGGCACATAGAGAGTACAAATTATTATTATTACTATTATTTCTCCTTTGAGGATGGTTGTAGAGTTCTAGAGATTACATCCACAAACTTTGAGATCCAAAATTATACCTAGTGTGAGATTTGCCTGAGTGAGTAAATGAACAGTGTGCTCCATGGGATCGTGAAATCTTTCCACAAAGACTATAAGTAGTTCTATTCCCCTCACACGTATACGCCCATATGCCCTCTTTTTCTCATTTTTTAAGCAAATCTAAACTAATCAAAATTTCTTCATTTCGCTATTTCTTGGAGCTCTTTTTTTGGAATAATTATTTTTGGCTCTCTACGTTTGATTAACCATAGGTGTGGTTTATGGTAAGGCGCACACATTAAACAATCAAAGTAAGGCATACCTCCAAACCCCAACACTAGATGTATTTTTTGTTTCAACAAGTTTTAATGGCTTGAAAATCAATTTCCATTATTAATTATAGAATATAAAGCTCCAAAAACGATGTTGATCGAGTAAATCTATAGACACTTGAAAATCTAAAAAATAGATGGTCCAAATAATATGTTAAAAGATGCATTCTTTTAAAATTATTATTATTACTATTACTATTACTATTACTATTACTATTACTATTATTATTACTGTTACTGCTACTACTACTATTATTATTTTATGGAAAATTGTTTCATGTGGGCTGGACCGCATTTCTACAATATGTCATCGCAAGGTATAAAGCATCGAGCTTAAAGATGGATGCAAATAGGCGGTCCATCTAAAAATAATTGAAACTAACGGTCCAAATATTTTCTTAATAGAATTATTATTTTTAATTTTAAAATTTTATTTATTTCTTCTTATTCATGATATCGTCTTTAAAAATTAAATAAAAAAATCCATCTCAAAAATATATTTTTAAGAGGGGACTCATTTCTAAATGGACTCGCAGAAATCGTCTCCTTATTTTATATCTATACATGTCAAGGTCGAGATGATCAACAAGGGAGGCTCCAAACATAAAAACAACATTTTCCGATCGACCTTTCAGGTGCCCCTCACTCTTACAATGTAAGACTAACACATCATATAAACTGCTTCCTTTCTTCCAAAACCAGATTAATAGTGACTTTTAGGTTACAAATATGCTGCCCTTTCACAAATTGCTAAGTAGGGTTCAACTTGGAGTCAATACTTCATTTTGGACAGTGTGAATCCTACTTCCATTATCGGCCTTTTCTGCATTTGATAATCATTTTTTAGAGACACTTTCGAGCATTAACATGGGTGATCTTTGAACCTATCATTCAAAGTGAGATTATTTTATTCTTAATACATTTTTAAAGTATTTGAACCATTACCCCACCTTCTCTTTGGCATATATAAGTCCATGCATTGTTGTTGATTCCGTAGTTGGGCGCAGAAACAAAGTATAAGGTCAACTCTACTCAAAAGACATGGTTGTTGCTGCACATGGTTTGCCAAAATAAAAAAAATAGAAATGAAGAAAATAAAATAGAGAGAAGAAATTGTAGAGTAATTTACCCAAAAAAATGGAAATTGTATAGTAATTTGTGCATGTCCAATAAAAAAAAAAAAAAAAAAATTTACTCACCAAATACTTTAAGGGATTGTCGATAAAGATATCATTTATCTTTTGAAACTAGTTTAATAATAAGTAAAGCCTCACCTCATAATTTATAAAAACTTATAATTCAAGCAATAGAAAACATCTAAATGGATCATCTCGGCTTGAACATTATAGTTGTGAAGAAAATTTAGGACTTCAAGCTCTGAAAATAGTGTATATTGTAATAAATTAGCTAGACTGTTTATTTCACCCTGAAAATTTCACTGATCTGCAAGATCTGTACATGTTTTTAGTTTCAAAGTTTATTATCGGTGTTAGAAATTGATTTTTGAGTTTTCTTGGTCCTGACGAGGATTTGAGGTGAGGCTTTATTGTTTTCATAAAGCCTAGGCTTTATAGAAACTTCATTCTTTATCTTTTGTACAAGGAAGTCACAATTATGAAACGAAAGTATATACCTATCAAATTAATATAGGTGTGTATGGTAATCTGTATAGTTGGGACGGTGTATATTGTAAGGTATTGGAAAAGGTACATTAACTTGATAGGCAATATATACTTTCTTTTCACGACAACCATTTCCACTCATTAGATGTCAAATTGGATGGTTTGGGGTGACTCACGAAGTTCAAGAATTTTTTTAAAAAAGACTTTGTGTTTATTCGATGATACTCTTACAACTGCCCATTTTGAAATTTAAGGGACAAGAGTGATTATGACATCTTGGTAGAAAAGATAAAAGGTGTGGTTCTTATATAGCCGAGGCTCTAAACAATTAAAGTAAAGTGCACCTTCAAATAGTGTCGAGAAATGTGGTTTCAATACAAGAAATCTTTGTGATAGCTTTAAAATATATTTTCATCTTTAATTATAAAATTTAAAACTTAGAAAATACTGTAGATCGAGCAGATCTATAAAAATTTTAAAAATTGACAGTCCAAAATTACGTTACAGGACGCACTATTTCCAAAACTTGAATTCTATTTTTTTCTCATGTTTATGCATGTTGATGTCGAAATGATCAATTAAAGGATATTTAAGCATCAAAACAACTCTTCTAGTGAAAAATTTGAGGTGGGCTATAATTCGATTGTTTAGAGCCTCCGCTCTATATAAACTTTTTTCAAAGATAAATGGTCTTTTGTGGACAATCAATCCCATACATAAAACATACGGCAATTGCGTGCAGTCTAACACGAGAGAGAGAGAGAGAGAGGACAATCCCATACTTCGCAATTTCGTGCAGTCTAACACGAGAGAGAGAGAAAGGACAATCCCATACTTAAAATACTTAGCAATTTCGTGCAGTCTAACACGAGAGAGAGATTGAGGTATTTTAGGATCCAAAATTTGGGACTATAAACTCCTTAAATACCCTAAAAAATAATTTGAATGCTTGAAAATAAACTTAAAATCCTATCTTCTTCTTTTGACAATACCGGTGATTCTAAACGTATATTCCAAAATTTTAATTAAAAAAACCAAAACCATTTTTAAAAGTTTTTAACTCAAAGAGGCAGGTGCACAATATGCTACAGGGGGCGCATGTTATATCTACTAATTTATTAGAGTAACAATCACAGATTTAATCCAACTTTTAATCGATTTTATGGAAAGGACCCAAGTATTTAATACTTTTCCAATAGGCTATTTGATGCTATATGGCAGAGGTTGAATGGCTGAGCTTAGGTAACCAATGATTGCATCACCCATGTGGAAGATACATGGGGGACCCCTAATAAGTGCCTGAATTTGTGGTTATCAATGTAAAATTAATAAATAAAATTTACATTAATCACAAAAAAACTAAGGATTTCACATAAATTAAATCAATAAATAAATTGCTTTTGGCCCCAACGTAAGGATTTCAAGTCCATAATCTAAAGCTCCATTTGCTGATTAACTTAATACTTTTGGCCTTCTAGGGATTGAATGCACAGACAAATCCATCATTTTTCAATGATCTTGCATGTTATATAACATGGTAGGGAATGGGAAAAATAATTAAAAAGTTCTTGACTTTGTTTTGCAAATGGATTGAATACTGTATAGAAAACATTTAAAATTTATTAATATGCACTTCTTCTCTTGAGTACCAAGTTGTACCATTTCGTACTACTGTTTTAACCCTATAGTTGGTGACTATGTGCACATGCCCTAGAAATTCCTTTTGTGGAGCATGTGCACAGGATTGCTTTCCCCATGGAATGTATATAATGACCAAATTAGCCTTGAAGTAGACAATAAAATATTTGTGAACTTTTAGCCAAAATGGAGTGATAAATTGAACCACTTTTCATGGATATAAACCCCATATTTCACAAAAATTTAGCAAAATTGTTATAAATAAATACATTCCCTGGGATCTAAGTAAAGTGAATGTTGTGTTTCACATGTGGAACTTTTCACTAATAGTTCAAATTATTGTAAATTGAGAGCCTACTAGGGCATTTAGCCATGGGTAAGGTTTTAAGGCACAAAACTTCAACAATTAAAGTAAGGCGAACCTTCAAAACCCTATTGGAAGATGGATCTTTAGTGCCGAAAAATCTTATAGTGATCTGGAAATCTATTTCTACCCGAAGTATAAAATTTAAAGCCCCAAAAAAGATACAGATCGAGCAGATCTTTAAGCACTTGAAGCTCTTAAAATTGATGGACCAAATAATTTGTTACAAGATCCACTAATTCTATGACTTGAAATCCTTTCTCGATATTGAGATGATAAATTTGACGGTTTTCTAGCACCGGAAAACTTTTTCCATGGGTTTTTGAAGTCTAGCTTACTTTCATAGTATAATGTTGATACTTTGTATAAATATTTTTCATAAGTTATTTCCTTTTCTCTTTTGCTAATTAGTATATCAATAGTGTAGATCAAACTCCTTGATACTTAGTTTATAGAGAGCAATTATGCTAATTGCCAAAAATATAGCTAATATCATGCTTTGCAGTTTTGAAAATTTGAAGGGCATTTTAGTTTTGTCCCTGTTAAGGGGTATTCAGGTCATTTAGGAAGAACCAAAGTAAATTTTATTGTGTTTCTATTAGCCCACCATTTATTTTTTAACTATTTTAAAGTGGACTAAGATATTTGACCAGCTTGTATAAATACCCAAGAGTTGGGACCCCATTTCTCATTGAGAAAGTTTGGTGTCAAGACAAGAGAGGGTCAATGGAGAAGCAAAGCTGTTCTAAAGTTGGAGGTGTTCTATTTGCCCTTGCCTTGTTTATCTCCAATTTTGGAAAGACATTGGCTGTTTGGAGTTCTGCGTATGGTACTTTCTATGGTGGAGGAGATGCATCAGGAACAATGGGTCAGTAAAAATCCTCATTTCTTCACCCTTGGTCCTTTGGCTTATTTTTGGAGCTTGCATTACATTTGGTAGTCCCTCTTCTTGGGATTGCATTTATTTCTCCTCATGTTTAAGCTAAATTTCAACCTCCTATTTGTATTTATGAAAAAGCATATAAAGAGGTCATTTAGTTTTAATACAAGGAGGCCACAATAACTCTCGGGTGGTGTTGAATGCGTCATTGACTAAACTCAAAATTCAAAAAAAAGACGTTCAAAAATTTGTATCTACTTAAAATTATTCAATTTTTTTTCGTTTGTTGATGATGCAGGGGGTGCTTGTGGCTATGGGAATTTGAATGACAATGGATATGGCATTAAAACAGCAGCACTGAGCACAGCTCTCTTCAATAATGGAGCCACTTGTGGTGCCTGCTTCCAAATAATGTGTGATGCTAGCCAAGTTCCACAGTGGTGCTTGAAAGGCACCTCCATCACAATAACTGCCACCAATTTTTGCCCCCCAAACTTTGCACTGCCAAGTGACAATGGAGGGTGGTGCAACCCACCCAGAGAGCACTTTGACATGTCTCAGCCGGCTTTCCAAAGCATTGCCATTTACAAGGCAGGCATTGTGCCTGTTCTCTATAGAAGGTGCTCTCTCTCTCTCTCTCTCTCTCTCTCTCTCTCTCTCTCTCTCTCTCTCTCTCTCTCTCTCTCTCCATGTGCTTTTGCATGAGAGAGAAACGCGGATTCATGTTTACAAGTGAGAGAGAGAGAGAGTGTGTGTGTGTGTGTTTTCGTATGATTACAAATGCATTTGCTTATATAAGTAACCGGAGGTCTTGTGTTTTCTAGGGTGACATGCAAGAGGACAGGAGGCGTGAGGTTCACAATAAATGGTCGAGATTACTTCGAATTGGTGCTGATCACCAATGTGGGGGGAGCAGGGGACATCAGAACCGTCGATATAAAGGGAAGCAACACCGAATGGCAAAGCATGAACAGGAATTGGGGCATGAATTGGCAATCAAACGCTTACTTAAATGGGCAGGGCTTGTCCTTTAGGGTCACCACTAGCAATGGCCGGACCCGTATCTTCAATAATGTGGCTCCTTCTTCTTGGACTTTTGGCCAAACCTACTCCACTACCATCCAATTCTAGTTCACCTCTCTCTCTCTCTCTCTCTCTCTCTCTCTCTCTAAACATACTCTTATTCACTTCTCTTTCTTTCTCAAGCATGCACATGCATGCATGAGGCCTCTCTCTCTCTCTCTCTATTTTTGTTTTCTATGATTGTAAAAATTGGTTGAGGCTAGAAAGTGAGGAGCCCACCAAGTGTTTTCATAAAGTGGAATAGACCCACTCTCTCTCCTAGAGCTATATTATGTCATAGCCATGGATATGCCCATTCTTGAAAGAAGAAATGAAGGGCCATGAATCATTTTCATTACTCTCTCTCTTTTATTTAGTTTATTTTTAAATTAAGTTTATCTTTAAATCATTGATTTAAGGCACTTTTCTGAGCGAAGGTTATCTTAGATACCGTAGGCATAAAACGAAGATACCTTATTTGGATTCAAATGACTAGTCACTTATTTTATTGGAAAAATCAAGCCCCTTTGAAAATCAAAAGGGGTTCAATCAAGGTACTTAGATTGTGGGATTAAGATGCACAGATTGTGGGATTAAGATGCATCTCAAACAGTATATGAAAAGGTTGCTTTCATATTGAAAAGTGAATGTATACAATGAGACTATTTACCTTTAGTACAAGAATGTCACATTTTTCGATGTGAAATTTGGTAGCTTCAGTGTGTCAATAGAATAAATGTAGTCACCCAATGATCAACATTAATTTTGACCACGTTGTACCAAAG
Source organism: Amborella trichopoda (assembly GCF_054954075.1). Lineage (NCBI taxonomy): Eukaryota > Viridiplantae > Streptophyta > Magnoliopsida > Amborellales > Amborellaceae > Amborella > Amborella trichopoda. Next base: position 66,820,364 of record NC_142337.1, on the reverse strand, counting down.
GTAAATAGTCTCATTATATACTTCTTCTATTGAAAAACCCTCTAATTCATTATGGAGATGTATGGATATGGGGAAAAGATTTATTTTAAGTCTAAAAAATAATACATCTTGTAACACATTATCTGGACCATCTATTTTCAAAAAAATCTATGCGTTTTTAGATCTATTTGATTTGGGTCATCTTTAAAGTTTAAAATTTTATAATTAGAGATAAAAATAGATTCTCCAAACATCTTACGAATTTTAGATACCAAAAACAACTTGTGACAAAATTTGGAGGTGCATCTTAACTTTGATAGTTTAGGATTGCAACTTATACAACCCACGACCTTAAATGAACGAGGTGCTTATATAAAATCTTTTCACCGGGGTATCTAGATAAATATATAAGTTACCCTTGATGCAGGTTTGGAATTATGGAGAAGTCAAGGCACTTGATAATTTGGCCACTAAAGTTTTGTGCCAACAGACTTATATCCCTTGCATATTTTAGGTTCCAAACCCATAATATTTTGCTATTAGGAGTATGTTTTTCTTATTATGGAACCTAGGACAAGTTACGGTAATTATATCTTTTAGCTAGGTAACTTGAGTTAGGTCAAACTATCAAAATATAACTACTTGTTTGGACTCCAATCATAGAACGAGATGTTTTAATATAAAAACATGTTTTGAGTTCAAAACTAAAAAATAAACCGGAGTATTTAGGCCACTTGGCTCAAGTAACTCACTGCCAAAAGCAAAAAATCTAGGTCTCGACCTTTTGATAAAATGTCAAGCCAAACCTCAAGACCTAGTCACAAATGTAATTCATTACAACATCCTCAAGTTTGATCATCTCAACCTTGACAATTATAAATGTGGACATAAAAACAATTTAAAGCCCTAAATATAGTGTAATTTATAACACATTATCTATACCGTCCATTCAAAATTTTCTTGATCCACCAGGTCTACACCAGTTTTTTTTGTTTGGATAGTTGGAAATCCATCATCAAAAACAAAAATTGATTTTTTACACCACCATAGGGATCTCCCACTTCAGGACTTCATTTTCCTGCAAGTTTATGTTGTGTGGCTTTACTTTCTAACCTAAGGCCTATGCCATATTCTGACCACACCTTTGCGAGAATAGCCTCACTTATTCAGGGTTAAAAACTAATACAAAGGCAATTTTGGGTATGTCTTAAATAACTCTTGAGGAAGTACCTATATAGTAAAATTTGGATTTGACTAACTCATCGATTTGGAGGTTGTGTGAGTATTGACATCCAGATTTCCATTTTCTCCAGGTTCCAAATTAACATCCAAGAAAAAAAAAAAAAAAGAGTCAATTTCCTTTTATATCTTCCCCTCGCACTTCTGTTCTAGTGACTTTTGGCATTTTTGTTAGATTTTTCTCCAAGCATTTCCAAATATTGCTTCATTGAACATTCTTTCACGTCCATAAATGAACCAAGCTTACTATAGAATAGATAATGCTAGAAAAAACAAACTTAAAAAATAAACAAATGCTAGAAAAAGCAAAAGTATACTCCAACCAAGTCCAATTCTATGTCACATTGATATAAATATTTGTATGAATATTTCGTGTAGATATAGACATCACGTACACTAATTTTTTAGATGTGATACCTAGAAGGTGATACTTTAGTTTCATGAAATACTTTTATAGTAAGATTTCAAGAAGAAATGTTGAGAAAAAAAACATATAGGTCGCATTAGACATGCTTCTGTGTGTCTGTAAAAATCTAGTATTATGTATGTCTCCATATTGTACCAGATAGAAATAGTCCTAAGGGGGAGGGATTTTATGCAATTTTCTTAAAGTAATGCAATGGATCAATATTAAAAAACCATGCTAGGGCCATTTATTTGATATCATTTCTTTCTTTTCTTTTTTTTGACAAAGGTTCCAATTTTTATTAATGAGAAACTACTAAAAAGATATTACATCAAAGAAAAACAAAAGAACAGGCAGGGAAACCCCACCATTGGTTAGAGAATCAGCTAAAGCATTAGCTTTCCTATAAATATGAGAGAAAGAGAAAGCTAAGGGGACTGAAATGTCTATAATCTCCAACCAGATAGACTCGAGCTTCCAGAGAATACACTATTCCTTCTTACACTAGCCAATAACATTAAGCGAATCACCTTCACAAATACAACTATTGCCAATGCCTTTGGAGATAAAGAGCTTAAGACCTTGTCGCAATGAGGCAAATTCCGCATGATTGGCCATAGCAGAGCCTACGGACCAGCATAAGAAAAAACAACCTGTCCCTGATCATTACGCAACACATCCCCAATTCCAACAAGGTCAGGATTACCTAAGGAACTGCCGTCAAAATTTAATTTAAAATGACTAGCCCCAGGAGGAGTCCAGAAGCACTTAGGTCGCATCTTAACTTTCCCCAATTTTTAAGTACATACCATTTCATTTTTTATGAGCAATCACAAAAAAATAAAATAAAAATAAAAACCAAACCAAAAAAAAAAAAAAACAAAATTAAAAAATGCACCATAGAATGTGTTTTTTTTTTACCCACTTAATGTGGCCGTCTGTTTGGTAAGATACTTAAATCTAGACCTTAAAAGGAATTTTTTCCTTTCTCAAATTTTATGGAGGGCATTAAATTAAGAATGCTAAAAAATGAATAATTGATTTTGAATTCCTAAAGGGCCTTAAAACTCACCAAATGTCGAGATTCATTATTGGATGTAGGCTCATTTTCACCATATCTAAAGTGCAAATTGAATTTTATTTTTTCGGATTGATCACTAGGATGAAAAGAGTGCCTATGTAAGATTTGGGATCATACAAATGCCATAAAAATAATTTTCTAGAAGTGTAGTTTTATTATAGGGTGTGGTTTCTGTAAGGTCGCAGCCTTAACCAATCCAATTAAGGTGCACCTCCAAATTTTATAATAACATGTAATTTTAGTATAAAAAATTATCAAGATTATCTGAAAATCTATTTTCATATCTTGTTATAAAATTTTAATTTAAAAAATAGTTAAAATCAAGTAGATCTATAAGCATATGAAAATATTGAAAATGGACGGTCCAAAATAATACGTTGCAATATGCACTATTTCTGGAACTCAAATTATTTTTTGTTTTTTTAGGTTCATACATCTCGATGTCGAAATGATCAATTCGAGGCTTTTTCAACATTAAAACGATCTTTTCCTACAGATTTTTGATGTGCATCTTTAATTCTACATTTTAAAATTGCAACTTTATATAAACTTTTTCCTTTATTATATTACAATGATAAGGTTACATGAAATCACTTACCCAAAAAGACCTAACTCATCCAAAAGCCACTAGCCCATCTTCAAGAGAATACTAAAAAACGAGTAGCCACAAACTCTCCATATCCTTTCGGACTCATCCCCAAAAAATAGGACCCAAATGGATTCCTAAAAGTAGATTCTATCATAGGAATAAGAGTACATTTTGGTTCATACAACAATTAATTATTAATATGGGAACACACATGTCATTGCCGGGATAGCTCAGTTGGGAGAGCGTCAGACTGAAGATCTGAAGGTCGCGTGTTCGATCCACGCTCACCGCAAGTGTTTTTTTGGTCCATGCATTTCTAAAATTTCTTTCCTCTTTCTTTTTTCTTTTTTTTTTTTACTATTTTTACCATACGTTAAAAGTATATAATCCATGCGTCTTTTTCTTTTTTCTTTTTTTGACCTTTTTTTTTTTTTTACTATTTTTACCATCCATTAAAAGTATAGCCCATGCTTCTTTTTTTTCTTTTTCTTTTTTTTTTTGACTATTTTTACCATCCGTTAAAATTATAATCCATGCTTCCCAAAATTTTAAAGGGTGAACTTAAAATCATTTTGATTTTTATTTATTTATTTATTTATTTGAATATTTTTACCATTAAAAGTATAACCCATGCTTTCAAAAAATTTAACGGGTGAACTTAAAATCCTGTTTTTTTTTTGAACTATTTTTACCATCCGTTAAAAGCATAACGTTAAAAGTATAACCTATGCTTCCCAAAATTTTAAAGGTTGAACTTAAAATCTTTTTTTTTAAAACTATTGTTACTATTAAAAGTATAATCCATGCTTCCCAAAATTTTAAAGGTTGAACTTAAAATCTTTTTTTTTAAAACTATTTTTACTATTAAAAGTATAATCCATGCTTCCCAAAATTTTAAAGGGTGAACTTACAATCCTTTTTTAAACTGTTTTTACCATTAAAAGTATAATCCATGCTTCCCAAAATTTTAAAGGGTGAACTTACAATCCCTGTTTTAAAAACAAGTCAACCTAACTAGAATTTGTTTAAAAGAGGAAAATCTCTTTTTCTTAAATGTTTAGCAGGGTCCCAAAACCTACAATTGTTTTATTTTTACTTAAAATCAAGTTCAAATTCAAGCCATCCCCTTTAACTTGATGCATGTTTAGAAATTAAACTACCTAATCCATCATAGTTTAAAGTGAAAAATAAGGAGAACATTTTTCCCAAGTTTTACTAAAGACCCATGACAATTTCTTTTTTGGGAAAGCAAAGTTAAATTTGAACAAGAAACTAGAATCCAAATCACACAAGAAAGAGAGAGAGAGAGAGAGAGAGAGAGAGAGAGATTTGCCTCAAAAGTACAGCATCACTGAATTCTTGAAACAAGAAACCCCAAAATAATCACTTTCGCAGTTTCCCAAACATACAAGAATTACAAAGTGCACCTTATAAAACTTGAGCTACGGCAGTGCTAAAGCAAAGATTACCTCATTGAGCGATTTCTTCATTCACAACCATGGTGTGGTGCCAGTTGGTGCACCCATCAAAATAGTGCTGCCATACACTGTCTGCCTCACTTGGTGGTTCTCTCTCTCCACAATTTGGCTTGTTGAGAGTTTCTCTCTCTACTTGAGCTTGATGCAACCACAATTGAAAGAAGGCAATGATGAAACAAAGCCCTGTTGATAACACTAGAGGGGAGAAGTAGATGAGAAGGCTTTGAACTTGAGGATGAGAGAGAGTGTAAAGAAGTATGAAGGGAGCTATGGCATAAGAGAGCTTCAAATGAAATTTAGTGATGGTTCTCAAATGGGTTTTCATGGCTTCATAGGCCATGGCAAGATTTGGAATCTTCATGGCTGAATTTCTATGTAGAAAGAGGAAGAGAGATGAGGGTTTTATGACAGAGGAAAGGAGGGTGCAAAAGGTTATTTTGCCTTTCGTTGTAAGCAGCTTAAACTCTTTGTTGGGGTTGTGTATTATTGGCCCTATGTTGTTTGTGGGAAAGAAGGTACAAAAGCTATGGCACATTACTTGCAAATTGCAATGCTTTGCAAGAGATAAAGATGCCATAAAGAAGAATAGTTCTAAGAACACTCAAGAGAGAGAAAAGGATTGGAAGATGCTGGAACTTCTTTTTATAGAGGAAGAGTGGAATGCTGAATGTTTCTCAAATTTATTCCATGTCATTGTTATTGTAGAGAATTGAACTTTTTCCTTGGTTAGGGGGCCCAGCCACCCCAAAAAAAAATAAAAATTCATGGTTGAAGTTAGAAGTAACCCTTTTAACTCCTTATTGGTTCCTTTGAGCACCGGAATCTACTTTTTCTTTTATTTTATGCATAACCTTGACTTGTTTTGCGCTATTTGATTGTGTACACGTGCATGATGGAGAGACAGGAATACTGCAAAGATAGCAAGAATATGAATATTTGTGAAGTGAGAAGAATGGGGGGTTGTTATCAAGTGGTTGCATATTGTAACTCCCATCAGAACATATGCCGATTGTAGTATGAGAGAGAGAAAGGCGAGAGTCTTTAACCTAGAGAGCAGCACCTTTAACACTATGCCAATGTTTTAAGGAATAAAACACTATGTTTACTAGTGTGAAAAGCTCAATGTAACTAGACGGTGCACAGGTGAGCAGAGACACCTGATCCTTGTTTTTTATGAAACTAATGGCCTAAAAGACATCGAGTTTACGCGTACATACAAAAAAACCTAGCTTTGAGGCAGATGCCCAAGCTAAGGAGGGGATCCCAGAACATTTTTTGGCAGTCAATAGGTTGACTTCTAAATCTGAATTGTCGACACGATACACCTCCTATAGACCTGATTTGGCAAATTGGCCTCGTACCATGTTTTGTTTCTTAAAATCTTCTCCTGTGAACAACTACAAAATTTCAATGAAAATTGAAAAAAATAAAAAATGGATAATTAACCACAGTAGCAGGGAATGGGAAAAACTAACTGCAATCCAATGGAATTTATAATACATGCTCCATAGGAGGATCTACCATCCAACCCTATTGATGGACAGTGAAGATTAAGTGTGGTGGGCTACGCTTAATCTCCAAAGCTCATCATGAAGAACATATATTTGATGGTCTATGGAGCACTGCAGACCTTGCTCAACAGGAATATGGTTTCCTTTCCCATACAAAATTAAGGAGAAAATTCCAAAAAAATTTGAGAAAAGGAAATGTGGGATTCTGTTTAATCAGTAAATCACAAGAAATGCATTTTGCAATATCTTCTTCATCTTATCTATGCATAACTCAGTTACTCTCGCGCTTTCAAAATCCTTCAAGCATGAATTCATCCGTTGCAATTTGCCTCCTCCCTCCCTCTCCCCCCCCCCCCCCCTGTTGCTTTTGATCCATTATTGCTATCACATGCACTTTTTATCTTTTGAACTCTGGATGCTCTGTAACTCATGAGATAGTTTCTAAGATACGTATAAAATCACGTAGAATAATAATTTACAGGGAAAATTGCACGTAAAAAGACTAAAAACACCCCAAAAAATTAACAGCTATAAAGTGATATAAAGAGAGAGATTTTCCTTTCCTTTTATTTTTTCTGCAGTAGAGAGAGAGAGAGAGAGAGAGAGAGACTTCAGGAATGATAACTGCATACCCCATTGCTAAGCACCTCAAAGAACATGGAATACTATCATTCAGCAAAATATATTAAAATCTATTCAATAAGATAACTATTGTTGAGGGATTTGCCAAGAAATTCAAACAGTGAAGTCAGATAAGAATTTTCGTTGTTTCATGAGAAGTAACAAGAATCAGCCCAAATGACCCATCCAAATTTTTCCTGAGGTATGTTAAATAACCCAACCTCAAACAAATGCGTCCTGATAAAACAACAAATCAGTGTACTATTTTATTTATTTATTTCGGTTAAAGTTATAACTACTGCAAGGATCAGCAATCATACTCACAATTTCACAATTATTTCTTTGATTGTGGCAATAAGTTGGGCACTAAGTTGTAGAAATTGAAAGGTAGTTGGCTCAATATTAGATTTCTGAATCATAATAAATCATACAATATTCTGGATGAGCTATATAACAAGAAAGCAATTCCAAGATTTCAATAAATCAAAATATTGTAAGGTTTTCCTGCAAGACATGGCCTGCAGGAAGAGGAGAACAAAAAAACAAAGTGGAAAACAAATAAACCAAAAAAGAAATAAGAGAAAAAAGAGTCACATTCACAAATACCTCAGTGGAGTTTCTCAGCATAAGCTCTTCCACGCTGAATGTAGTAAGCACTGTAACTAGAAGGGATGCTCATTGCCCGCCCTACAAGTTGTTTATCCTGTAACAGGTTCTGGCAGCCTCAGTTTCCTCAATATTTCTTAACTTGCACCTATAAAAGTCACAACAACGAGACAATTGAAATCAAGATTTCTTCTCTTCTATGATTAAGAAAAACCCAAGTCGTGCGCAATGCATTTTAATTAAGAAGGATCTAGGAACTCAAGTGTAATTAAGAAAAGTTCAACGGTTCCTGGAAATGCATTATTACCAGGAATAGTATGCTTGTTATTATTTGTAATCACTTAAAAAAACACCCTGAACTTCAAAGAAATAAGAAAAACAACAGCTGCTTCATCCATAAACGGACCTCTGTTAAAGTTCCAACCTCCCCGTCTGCTCTTTTTTTTCCCTGACGTAATGCGATGATGTAGATAACAATAAATGTATTTCTGTGTTCACATGTTAGTTACAGCCTATAGTAGAACTGATTAATACAGTAACCACTTCCAAAAGTTCAGGCCCTGCCTCTCCATATTAGGTGTCTCTTTCTCCTCTCTTGCTACGTTTTATTTCATATAGCACTGTAGCAGGTACATCAGCCACTACTGAAAATATATATATTTCCTTCTGTAACTTTCTTTCGATCTAGTTTTTTGAATTCTAACATCCAGTTCCTCATGAAAGGGCACTCTATTTAAAAGCCTGAAATTGATTCTGATCATCATTTATTCCTTGGACCTCCATCCAAATATCTGAACTTCAATGTTAGCATTATCATGAACTTAACATGCACAATGGTAGATATGACAAGAAATAATTGCATACTTAATAGGTAACCGCACTTCAGCGATTCCAGTAGTCCATTGAGTTGAGCTTTCTTCTGAATTCTGCCTCTTCACCTAAATTGAACGTTAAAATTGCAATATCTATGAGTCAATACATTCATAAAATAAAATATGGAAAATTACTCAACCAATATTTTAGAACATGAACGGCAATTCCAAAAATCATATTTTAGAACATGAATGATTGATTTAGAAGTTTGTACAAATAAGAACTTCTAGTTGTGTATGTCCTGGAGGAGAACCAAGTATCAAATAGAAAAGATGGATTTATGCATACAGGCGAACTTCCAATCACTAGATACATCTCCAAATTTTAAACATGTTAAGCGCATTCATAGGAATAGTTATTCTATTTTTTTTCTTCAAATGTCCAGAGAGGGGAAAAGATTAACAATATTATCCATGTCATTTGCAAACATTGGCCACATACAACATCAGAAATAAGTATTGAGAAAAGGAAATAAAAAATAAAAAAAACATGAACACACCACGATGACGCATGTTTCTCCTTGTAATTTGACAAAAAAGGAAGTGTACACCATTAAGTGACATGAACAGATCCATATTACATAATAGATGACTACCATGTTTCCGTAGCCCAACTGATTAAATAATGAAAATGAAGAACTGACTAATAAGGAATTGCACAATATGAGACCATTTACCTTTGATACAAGAACGTAACATCACTCATGACATCAGACAGCCAAGGGTGTTTCACAAAGTTCAATAAAATGTTTCACGAACTCTGAGTGCAGTCAATAGCACACCCCAACAGTCTGATTTCAAATCCAATGGCTAAAAAGTGATTTTGACCTCCTTAAAGATAAACAGCCTTATTGTATACTTTTCTGATAACAATAGCATCAGTACCAAAAAGAAAGTTTAAATCCAAGAGAGAGAGAGAGAGAGAGAGAGGCTTTGCAAATATAAATATATAACAATTCTTATAGAATTAAGCATTGATAACAACCATGATCCACTACAGTGTCATATGTCCAACCTTAAGATGCTAAGGAATGATGTACAATTCATCCTCTGCACATTTGGTTTCATTCTCAGCTTGATTCAGTGTTTCGATATCCTTTCCACGCTTCTTTGCCAACCCCTACTCAGCATACCAGCCTGCTAATAAATTCATCAAAGAGACCATGAGTTCCAAAAATCACATGATATGATGGAAAACCATTCCTTGGCGATCCAATAAGAATATTTGATAAAACCAAGGTAGCACATGCATGTGCTAAGATTGATGATATACATGACACTAAATATGATGCATAGGATAATGCTATCATCAATCGACAATGTGGAAAATTCCCACTGAGATAGTCACAAATATACAAACAACCAAAATACCCTTATCAATAAATGTATGAAAAAGAACATAATCGATACATGAGGGAAAACTGGGTTCAGCAGACAATTGTGATTATTGGGGTCATGCAAATATGCCCCCTTCAATAACTTATGCTTATCATAGTCGATCTACATATATGTCACAATTTTCTGAGAAAAAAAGGTATACAGTAGAGGAACAACACTTCTGAGCAGTAGAAAAACATGGACTATGGTCATGAACTCAGAAGGGTCCCTCCAACCCATGTCTGACAGACACAGCCGAGCCTCTCAAAGACTCGGCCGATCAATAATAACAAAATACTTGGAGCTGGCCAAGCTCGGCTGTTTCCCATGTGCATGGTTCGGCTCATTATGTCCCAAGCCTGAGTGTCTCAGGCAAGACCTACCTCAATGTTCCAACACTGCTTCTAAGAAACTCTTTGGAACAAAGTGGCAAAAAAATTCCAACATGCGTCATTAGTTCATCTACATATGGAAGTCAGAATTGGAAGCTATTGAACGGTGCTTGTGCTGGTTCATGTCACAACAAAGGTCAAATACTAAGTTTCATGAAACACTGACTAACATCTAAATGAACCAAACATGCAAATAACATTCTTCACATAAAACTAAATTCAACAATGGCACTCCTTTTACCACCCCCTTGATTAGTTTATGAGATAGGGATAGAAATCATCATGTGCAGTTAGCATCACAAGAATTGATACTAGAGGGCTAAAAATCAATAAACACACAATTATATAATCAATCACTGATATTATGAGGCTAGAGATCAACAAACGCACAATAATATAAAAATTAATTAATCGAAGAAAACAAGAATAATATCAGCAATACCAAAAACCAATGAAGTGAATCAAAATTAGTAAGCAGCGTAACAATCGAACAATCAAAAACTAAAACACAAGTACCACAATTAACTGATGAATCTATCAATGGCTCGTGATCATTTCAATTACAGTAACTTTAAACGATAATAAAAAAAATGAGTACCCAAAATTCAAGACATCAAGCAGTCAATAAAAGGGAAAAAGTCATACCATTAGAGACAAATGCAGGAGCAAACAAATGATGGACTTCAAATTCATACATGTTGGGGCCCTCAATTGTTAGAGTAGTCCCTTAAACAAAAGTTTCTTGCAAAACCAACTCCTCCCACTAGCTTTGAAACCACACCAATTGTTTATGAATTAAGAATCACAGGGCTACCAGATTTCCTCTCCCACTGCTTTTGAAGAAACTTCACTTCTTCTAATGACAACCTAACATACAATACACAGATAATGAAAAACAAAAGAACCCTAGTTTCTCAAGACTCTAAAAGGCAAACAACTCCATTCAGAAAGAGGAACTCTACATTTGGAAGGCAGCCGCTAAAAAGGAACCCTAGATTACCCTCAAAATTATCATGTTATAGAATTCCAAAACCCTACAAATTGAAATGCGGATAAAACCCTAATTTAGAACGAACTATATCAAATGAAAACACTGTGATTGCTCTAAAAAAAATTTAACACATTAAATTCAGATAAATCCAGATGATTGTAAAATTAATATCATTTGAATAAAATAGGGGTTTCTCTGTAGCTTTAAAAATCAAAGAATACGAAAGAAACCCTAAATTAGGGTATGGAGGAAGGTTACCTCCTTTCTTCTTCAACCTCTGGTTCACAGTTTTCATCGTCGCTACTGAGATGTCTTTTCCTAAAATTCGTCATAATCAGAATCCCTGATACAAGAATCCACAAAGATCGTGCCCCAATTTGATAGAAATGAAAACTGGATTGTTACAGAGGAAGAATCCCTATGCGATAATCCACAAAGCCCAAATTTAAATAAGAAAAACAAATGAGACCTGAACTGTTGAAAAGGAAAAGAAGGGTGCAGTGTTGTTGGAATTTTTGAAAGGTCGCAGTTGGCATATGGATGCATCCGCAGCCGTAGAGGTAGGGTGCTCCTTCAAATTTTATCATGGTATATAATTTTGATGTTAAAATATTCTTAGGATTATATCAAAATCTATTTTTATATCTAGTTATAAAATTTTAAATTTTAAAAATAGTTAAAATCAAGTAGATCTATAAATATGAAAATCTTGAAAATGGACGGCAAAGATAATAAGTTATGCACTATTTTTTATACTTTAAATGTTTTTATTTTTCATGATCATACATCTTGATGTCGAAATGAACAATCAAAAGGTTTTTCAACATTAAAACTACTTTTTTCTATGGATTTTGAGGTGCCTCCATAGTTTTACATTATATGGTTGCACCCTTGTATAAATTTTTTCCTTTTTTTTAAATACGATCAGAAAATGATAGAAAAAAAAGGCTCGGATGTTAAGCCATGACTAAAACCACCATTATGTATCGTGATTTGCCAAAGAGCCCCTCCTTTCTCTGAAATTTGAATTTTTGAATGAGCGGACCGTTGCAAACAAAATCCGGATGCCTCTCTCTTTAACCTTGAAGAAGGATGGCACTTGAAGGACAAATTGGAAAATAATAAAAGAAATAAAAAAAACGGAAAAATGGTTTAATAAAAGAGAGAAAAAATTGCATAAAGTGTTCTTTTTTATGAGATGTTTTTGTTTTTATGAGGTGTTAGATTTAAAATTAAATGTATCCGAACAACATGGTTTTTTCCCACAATTTAAGAGTGAAATAAACTCGCTTGAATATGATATATATCCAAAAAAACACTCTCGTATAAGGAGGTCACAATTGTTTATAACCATTTAATATGAAATTTGATAGCTAGGATGTGTCACAAAGTTCGAGAATCTCTTTTAAAAAAATTGAGCTTGCTCAATAGAATAAATGTAACTACCCAATTTCACATTTAATGGTCAAGATTAATTATGACTACCTTGTACTAAAGATAAATAGTCTCATTGTATACGTTTTTTATATATAAACAAAGTGTTAGCTAATGAGTTGTTTTTGCCAAAATTCACTAAAAGATGTTGTTTTGATGTCCAAATATCCTCAAATTGATCATCTCAACGTCAAGATGCATGGACGTGAGAGAAAAATGGATTTCAAGTTTTCAAAATAGTGCATCTTGTAATGCATTTTTGGACCGTCGATTTTCACGATTTTCAAG